>NC_043702.1:57389961-57489527 GCF_006229205.1 Suricata suricatta
GCAATGTCAGTAATAAAGAAAAACAGTGTATTTGCTATGCAAATAGAGCTTAAAGAAAAAAGTTTTCTGGTCTCCCATTCAGATCCTTGTCCCTACGCTCCTCTTGAATAGAAATACCGGGACAGCCACCAGCTATCGGTAAATCCGAGAAGTGCAGGCATAAATTCTATTAAAAGGATAGAAGGAAAGGCAATTTACAAGGAAGAAAGTGTTCTGATTATTCTTCCTTCCCTCTGTAGTGATGGGAGCTCTGAGGCACGCTGGTGGCAGAATTTTCTTTAGCCATCTCAGACCCCCAGTGCAGACCATGAGTAGTCTGTGTCTATATCATGCCTAAGAACGACCAGCTTTTACACAGAGGTTGGTAGTCTGCCTCCTGCACCATCTGGGAAATGAAGCACACTGGCACGCATCCTTTACAATAAACAACCATTAACTTCAAATCACACATGAAGCCCACGTCACTGTTGAAACTTAGCTTTCACATCTAATATAAGGACTTAAGAATTCACAAGAATATTTCAGGCACCAAATTTGTTTAGCTGTTCCAGGGCATGAAAGGAGCAAGCAGTAAAGCACGAGGAGAAATAGGAGACTTTTGCAAAATGTGTTCAACAGCCATTTACTGAATGACAGGCATTATGCCGAGCTGGTGATTATAACTGTACCCAAGACCTGTCTCTGTTCTCACAGAGTTTGCTGAGTGCAGTGGAAAAGCCAGAAAAGACCCCAGTGATTATATTGTGGGGTGCTGATAAGAGGCCAAAGATACGGAATTACATCGGGGCCCCTAACACCATTTTGAGAGGTCAAAGAACCCCTACATCCATAGGAGAAGAATGAAGTGAACATGCTGGACAAAAAGACGGGAAAAGTATCACAGGCAAAGGGAACATTAAGTACAAAGACCCAAGAACATTTAACAAGTTCAAGGAATAAATCCTTCAGCTATCTGAGTAAAGGCATTGCCAGGAGGGAGTGAGAGTTCTCACGATGGTAGAAATAGCAGTGGCAATAAGGATAATGATGATAACAGCGATGGCTAGTATTTACTGAGAGTTCATGTGCTGTGCACTGAGCTAAGAGTTTTCCACACACTCTCCATCACAACAATCCTATCAGGCAGTTCGATTCATCATCCCATGCCGTAGGGCAGGAAAAAGTCTCGGAAGCTTAGCAAGTCTTCCCTCAGGGAGCAAGAGGTGGACTTTAGGGCTTGTTCCTTTAGATGAAGCAGTTCTCCAACGTTCTGGTCTCAGGATTCCTTTACACTCTAAACGAGTGCTGGAGGGTGCCAAATAGTTTTTGTTTGTGTAAGTTCTATCAATACTTATCACATTAGAAATTAAAACAGAGATCTCTTTATCTAAAATTCACTTATGCTAGCTTAAGTAACCTGTTTTAATGAAAAAACAAATATTGTCCAAATTAAGAAAAAAAAAAGATAGCGAGAAGAGTGTCATTGTTTTATATTTTTGCAAACCTCTCTAACGTCTGGCCTAAAAGAAGGCAGTTGGACTCTCATACCAGCATCCGCATTGCCTGTATTCAAGTATCACCTCACATGTGCCCTTTGGGAGAGTCCACTGAACTGTGCGCTCAGAAGACAGGCACAGTGAAAATAACATCTTTGTATCTTTAGGAGATGAGTTTTGACCTTACAGGTTCCTTGAAGGGGTTCCCAGAAGTACACTTTGAGAACTGCTATTTTAGAGAGTCTGCAATGCTCCTTAAGCTGGAGGAAATCAGTTGCTTTATGTCCTGCCTCAAGACACAGCGTCACAGGGCGGCTGCCCAGAACAGGAAAGAAGCACTTTGCTAGAGCTCAGAAATCTGGGACATGGTGCCAGAGTATCCCTAGGCAGCCTCCTCTTGCTTGGGACCATGCTGCCTTGATGGTCACGCGAGCTGATAAAGGCCTACACACCCAGGTCTGAGTCACATGCACCGCTTACCCATTGCTCTTCTTTGCTGGGCTATTCTTCTTCAGTGTCCGAGATCTAAAATGTGACTGAGTCATAACTGAGCTTGTCATGCCCTTTCAGCATTGGGCCTTGACATCTCTCCCGTTTGAACTTAGCCCTACTTTATCACAAGAAACTCATTTGCTCCTTCCCCAAATATATAGCAGTCAAGATGCTTTTCTGGCAAGGTCCTAGAGTTATTATTCAATGCCAGGATTAAATGAAGAGTTGGTTATCACTTTGAATGCAAACACCAGGAACCAGCATGGATTCATTGAAATCAAGACATACCAGACAAACCTAGTCTTCTCTGCTGGATTCCTGGAGGACAACGATGACTTCTTCAGTGAAACGTGACAAAGCTTCTGACCATGACTTTATAATTAGAAGGGGATTTTAATGACAACATAATACAGTCAATTGCTGTTAGATTGACAATAGCTTCAAAGGTATATTCCAGGAGCGCCTGGGTGGTTCAGTCAGTTAAGCATCCAGCTTCGGCTCAGGTCATGATCTCACGGTTGTGGGTTCGAGCCCCACATCAGGCTCTGTGCTGACAGCTAGCTCAGAGCCTGGAACCTGCTTCAGATTCTGTGTCTCCCTCTCTCTCTGACTCTCCCCTGCTCGTGCTGTCTCTCTCTGTCTCTCAAAAATAAATAAAAAACATTAAAAAAATTAAAACCCTTCAGCTTCAATTCAGGTATCATTTTTAAAAAAAGGTATATTCCAAAAATACTGGTGTCACTTAGGGTACAGTGCTCCCTTACAAAGGCTTTCTAATGGTTATGTTGCTGGGCTCTGTCCTCTATCCTGCCCTGCACTTTGGGTGAAGATCTAGGAGGCATGCCTATCTAATTAGGGAATAACGTGTATTGGAAGGAATATCTAACACGGTATACAGAAGAATCATATCAAACTAAAAACCTTCACTCCAACACTTTTACTGACGCCTCACTGCCTGCTAAATCCTTAGGGCACATGATCGTAGCCAGATTTTCCCCGCCAGCATTATCCCCCATCTTCATGGGCCTGGTGCTGCCCCTCTCCCAGCACCCCACCTCCTACCCTGGGTTTTCCTCCATCACTTCTCACTCTCAGCATCACACCTGGCCACAGGAATACTCTCTCCTCCCTCTGTCACACATGTGGCAGTGGCAGATCCTACTCAAGGAGAACATGAAATCTAAAGGGAAATAGAAAGTGTTATGAAAATAGTCACGTTTCTGAAATCGAGGGTTCTGCTTTAACAGATTCAATAAATAGATCCAAGCTTTCATCCCCAGATCCTTGTATCTTAGCCCCAGTGAGCTGGTAGGACATTCGAGATGCATCACTCAGTTTCTTAGCATCTCTAGAGCTTCAGGCAACCCATCTTGCCATTTTTCTAGATGAAGCAAAGTGAAAATGAAATTTCCAGACATTCTAGAAAGACCAATGATATTTTCCCATAAGACATTCAGAATATCACAAATTTATTGCATGTTGGCACCTGTGATTAAGAAGGAAAACTCTTCTGTTGATATCTGGAAAAGCAAGACTTAAGTGTCTTGCTTATTAGTTCCAATGAATAAATGCTCTTAGCAATCAAATGACATCAACCAGCTTTTACATAAAAATTTTCAGGTGTCTGTGGATTTTTCATGGCCCCTCTTCATTGTAAACACTATTAGATGATGATACCCATATGTAATCACGTGTCTTCCCTATTTACTACTTATTCCTTTCTCTTCAATATGCAATTTTTAAAAATTATTTTACCTTGTCTCTTTTTTCTTCATTTTGCTGGTCTCCCAAAAGTCTGCAAGTGACCAATACAGTTCTTCTGGTCTACCTATGGAGGGGATGGAGGGGTAAAGGAATGATTCTTGCTTAGCAGTTGGTCCAGAACCTCTCAAGAGTACATCAGTTTATTAAAGTCAGAAATCCTGATCAAATTTCAAAGTCACTTTTCCATCCACATTTCTTTTATATTATTGTTTCTCAGGTCGAAACTTTTTCAATGAATACGTTTATAAGTTCTATATGCTGATTTTTTTCTTTGCCCCTATTGGCTTTCCCTAACTTTTAAAGGTCCATTTGTATTAAACTCCTGTCCACATTGTTGTTTGTAACACCTTCCAATTTAGTATCATCTGCAAATTTCATTAACATGCTATTTACTCTCTCTTCCAGATCATTAATAAATGCTATTTCTTATGTATTAAATTTTGCGGTCGAATAGATTTAATTTGCTGTGGTAATTTCAATGCATGTTTTCTAAAGATACAATGCAGTTAAGAATGGTCTTAACATAGGCTTAAATCCATCCCCAGTTTATAGTTATTTTACTATTATGTAATCCATTTGTGTTCTCTAATCAGCACTGTTGTGAGCTCCATTGAAGCAATAATCTATTGATTTTCTCTTCCCTCTTTTTCAATACAGTCATCATCTTGGCTTTAAATGCACAGCACTAGCAGAGTTAGAACTATTGATGTACTCTAATCCACAGCTATTTATAAAAGGAAATTAAGTCTTTTTTCTCAGTGGATATTCTTCCACTGACATAAGAAATATTCTACATGAAAAAATTATAACAATTATAAATTATTTTTTATGTGTAGTATCAATATTTTAAAAGAGATAGATTTTAGATCTTTTTTTTGAGCAAGCAGATGCCTGTGTGTGTGTGTATGTTTATATATATATTGCAGTTATGCATTAGATATATATAGGGGAAAATAATATATATATTAGAGTGTGTGTGTGTGTGTGTGTGTGTATATATTTCCTTTTCTTATAACTGTACTCACTGACTCCCTGACTCCTAGAGAATCTGGGGTGACTTTGTTTTTTATAATAGGCTTAGACATGTTACCTTCAATCAGAGAATGAGGTTCATTAAGCCTTTGCTTCTTCCCTTTATGTCACACATCACCTTACTTATTAGGCCTTCCAGAGCACCAGTGTTCATTTTCAATGACATGAGGCCTCCTACATGCCACTTATTTCAGTACTTACATTCACATATTGCAATTTTAAATCATTATGCATGAGGTTAGTCTTCATTTTCCTACATATCACAATTCTCCTCGCCACTGGATATTAGGCAAAAGTAAAAGAGTTGAAATAAATGAATCATTGTCTTCGTGTTTTACTTTATTAATACAAAGTAAACCTTACCAAATTGTTATGGCAAACATTTCAAAATAATTATATCAGGTTTGCAAAATCCTACTGAATTATTTCATTTGAGTAATCAAAACTCAATCTCCCTTAATCAATGTTGGCTTGTCTATACAACCAGTTTATCTGGATCATTTTTCCACACAAATTAGTTGCATAAACCCCTTGAACGAGTTTTGGTGTGTTAGATTATACAGCTTGTTATCTATGACCAACATCCCCAGACTCTGGGGGAAGTTGTGGCAGATGTATCTCCAGATGATTCAGATGATTACTGGTCCCAAAGGATCTAGATACAACACGTTTTATTGGTAACATCCTGTGAAAGAAGCTTATAGGTATTCTTGAAGTCATAGGTTCTCCTTCAGTAGTCTTCTCTCCAATCTGTATGGAGATGGGGATCAAACTCAAGCTGTCACCCTTTCCTGGACTTTTACGCAAGTCAGGTTGGAACTTGAGTGGTCTTAGTATATGAGAACTTGGTAACTTGATGGATCCCTTGAGACAGATGTTAGTGAGGACTTCAAAGTATCTAAAATCCAATGATGAAGCCTCTCAATGCAGTATAGCATAGGGACTATGAACATGGGCTTGGGAAGTAAGTGGACCTGGGCTGAGGAATGCTGCTTATGACCTGTGTGACCCTGGGTATTTTATTCAGCCTCTCTGAACCTTGGTTTCTTCGTCTGTAAAATTGGGACCATAATAAATTTTTTTTTGTTTTGATTAAATAAGTACATATATGTATAGTGTTTAACTAGGGCCTGGCTCAGAGTTAGTGTTCAGTAAAACTATGTATTATTATTATTATTGGTTGTGTTCCATATGCTAAATATTTGCTATCATTACTACCAGTATTATTATTCAGTTACTGAATTATTTCTGTTTCCTCTGGAGTCAGTTTTTTTCTCTTTATTTCCCTTTATTTTTCTGTCTAATGGTACTCGTTTTCTTGGATATCTCTGGTGACCACTAATTATTATTTATATTTAAGAATGAAAAATGTTGTTGCCTATTTTAAGTAGCTGGCATGGATTTTCTCTGCTGTTGTTAAGTAGACTTTTCTCCTACAGGACATTTCCCTAAATAGGAAGATTCCATGGGAACCTCAAGTACGTAGAGGGACACATTGACTGGCAGGCTTGCTTTAGGGTATTTTCATAGTTGACTCAGCCAGTACCCTAGAATTAGTGCTATCATGCCTCAGACTTGTTCTTTCTCACTTTGTGAAGTTATAACTCATTATAGCTAATGAAAAAATGTGAGAGATAGTGCTGGACATGTAGCAAAAAGAATACCCAGGAAGAGGAGCCCAATGAACAGTTAAATGAAAGGTATGCTACAACTTGAGCAATCAGTTATCAAGATGGTAAAGTTCAGGAAAAAATTCAGAATTGGTAGAAATCCTTTGATATTACGAAGGGCATTGAAAATATCATTGCACCTCTGAGGATTTGTCAAAAATAGCAGGGGGAAAAAATGACCCCCTAAGCTTGTTATGACTTAGAGGATTTTAAGATAAAGGAAGAATGATGCCCATGTGCATTCTGGAAATGTATCTCCACATGGAAAGGTGATGCTTTGGTTAGGCTCCTATTGCTGTGAATGTACGTCCGTGTTGAATGTGGGCTAGGACACAGCAGAATTGCGGAGGACTTTGATATGTCAGTCTCTCCTTCTTTCTTTTCCCACTGGTTCCTGAAATGGAAAGTGAGAGGAGAGAGATTTACTTTTCCCAGTATGAATTATGACATTCACCTTTAGGAGGCAGAAGGAGCTTAGCTAGTTTTGGTTTTAAATAAGACTATTTTCTTTATGATAACAATTTTTTAAAAGGTGTTTTTGTTTGTTTTGTTTTTTATACTACCCCTCTAAAGAGAATGACACTGTAACAGGAGGGTCTTCTGTTTGCTGAGGACAAACAATATCTTTGTCCTCAGTCAGAGTGGAGATTTTCTTGTGTGGAGCTAGGGCTATGAGAAAATTCAGCTGATTTTCATGCAAAAGAAAACATGACTTTGGGTCCCCAAAGATCATCTGCAAACTAGAGGGGTGGGGAATTTGGAGTGGATAGAGGAGACCAAATGACTGGCAGCCAAGAAGAAAGATTTGGAAGACAAGATGTGTCCTGTGAAGATATTTTTAAGTAAAATACTATGGGATTCTGTGATAACCCCCCTCCATCTTTTCTACAAAATATTCAAGTAAGTCTATGTCCCTCAAATTTCAGGACTTGATTTTAATGAAATAAGACATAGAGAATAATACAAAAACATGAATGAAAACAACCACTCAGCTTAAGAGATAAAGTGTTTCAAATACAACAGAAGCCCCATCCTGAATACGAGTGGATTCTTTATGGCAAATACAGAGAAATGCTATATTATCCTGTGAAATTAAAGATTTCCCATGGCATATATATGAAGAGTGAGATATTATTAAGGGACACACACACACACACACACACACACACACACACAGTTCTGTTTTGAAGAGAAAATTCAGAGAAAAATGCACCCAAATCTCTTGTCTAAACTCCACTTACAATATTTTGGCAAAATAAATCTCATGCTTTGATTCCTAAACTCTTTTCTGTTATTTTTAGTTTGTGGCCTCAAAAGCCTGAATAATCAGTTTTCTTGGGGACAAAAAAAGAGGCAGACAGTGTGACCTCACAGTTAACAACATATGCTTTGGAAGCAGATTATACTTGGTTTGAAACCCCAACTCTGCTATAATTTAAGCATGTGACCTTGAACAAGATAATTTTTCTTAGTGTTTCCCCATGAATAAACAGTAAGACTATTCATCTCATAGGTATTTAGAATAAAATGTTGTGTGTATGCATTTGGCATATAGTAGGTATTCAAAAAATGGCAGGTAAAGTGACAGGTGAAAAGCATTGATTACTGAACCAATATATCCCAGAAAATTCTTCTGAAGTCAGAATTTAGAGAACTTTGTATTTACAACTCTATATTCCTTACTGATCTTGCTTTTCTTTAATTTTAAATGGAAGTATAGAATTTCCTCTTTTCCCACCCCAGCAATCATTTTCTGTTGGTGCTCAAAAGATTTTCCTGCCCTGTGTTACAGACTTTATTCAGTTGCTCCAAAGATTTTTTTTTTTCTAGTGTGTAAGTTAACTCTGTCCAGGAGGCTCATAACACAACTGCATATCCCAGTTATTCCCACAATCCTCACCAACGCAAGCCTTTCAATGTTGACTTAATGTTATTCATTTGCTTGTGTTGTTACTGAAAACACATTCTTAATTAAAAGGACCTAGCATCACCTGGCGCACAGAGTGCCATAAGCAATAATCCCTAATTTAGTGTACCCTTTGGCTCAGACCTTCAATTTAATTTCTGAAGGCACACATACAAATGGAGTTTATTATGATCTGGTTGCATCAGGTGAGAGAAGATTAGAACTACCAATGAAGATCTCCTTTCTTAGGAGGAATCTCATAACAATGTAATTGTTTTGGGGCGCTGTGGACTGAACATGTAAATGAACACCCAAGTTAGGTTAAAATCTAACTTGTAGTGTGATCTGTGTATGGTTTGTGTCACACTTGGTGTGGCTTCTGATCTACTCTTTTATGCTTAAATATTTTATCTGTTTATTCTACTTTCTCCTCTCCCCTCTTTCACTCCGTAATTTGGAAAGTTTTCTAGTTCATTGCAAATAACTTTTAAGATGGGTCCATTCAAGGTAATTGTATCCTGTTTCAATTATTGCAGTAAGAACTTTGTGAAATTGGTATTAGTTGGGGTAAAGGTCATGTCTCTCAAATTTCCCCTTCACCTCAAGTCAATTTCTTTTCTTTAAAAAAAAAAACTTTTTAACATTATTTATTTTTGAGAGAGAGAGAGACAGAGAAAGTGGGGGACAGAATGGTGGAGGGGGGCAGAAAGGGGGGGGCAGAGGATCCAAACCAGGCTCCATGCAGTGACTGCAGAGCCTGATGTGGGGCTCAAACTCACCAACCATGAGATCATGACCTGAGCCGAAATCAAGTAGGCTGCTTAACTGACTGAGCCACCCAGATGCCCCTCAAGTCAGTTTCAATGGCTCAAGGCTACCATATAGGTTTCTTCACCTTTCCATCCTTTCGTGATTGTTTTGGCTGAAGGCTCTCAGGCATCCTTGAATGTTCTGAAGTTCCTTACTATTGTCTCTCAGTATAGCAGTGAGGCGGGAGAGGCTTGGATATTTCTTGAGCACCAAGCACTCAGTAGACGAGGTGCTTTCTATACCTTCACTCATTGAATTCTCACACAGCCTTTGTAAGGAAGGATTATGACTCCCCTTAGCACATGTATAAGTTGAAGCTCAGAAGTTAACTACATCAGCCCGTGTCCACAGCTGAGAACTACCACATATAGTGGTGCAAGCTGCGGCACACACCAGGAAGCTGGTGGGAGGAGAGCTCTCCAGTGGGGCGGTGCCGGCTGGAGGCAAGGGTTGCCTTTTTTCCTCACACACATGAAGGTGCCGAGTCAAACCCCGGTCCATCTGATTTTAAAGCCTTTTATCTTTTTGATATTCTATATTCCTTTCCCAAGAGCTAGATTCACCCTAGAGAAGCACTTTAAACAGCTGGCAGCCCCAGGGGTGCCTGGGTGGCTCAGTTAAGCGATTGACTTTTGATTTCAGCTCAGGTCATGGTCCCACAGTTTTTGAGTTTGAGCCCCAAATCAGGTTCTGTGCTGATAGCACAGAGCCTACTTGGGATTCTCTCTCTTGCTCTCTCTACCCTTCCCCTGCTTATTCTCTCTCTCAAAATAAATAAATAAATAAATCTTTAAAAAAAGAAAAAGAGAAAAAAACACTTGGCAGCAGTGGTCCCAAAAATCTCCCCACAAACAAGGGCAGCGTTCCTTCCAGACCGTTGGTGAAAATGGCTCAGGTTTTCCCTTCCCTGTATCCACAGTCTGTGTGACAGGACTCGGGAGCGGTGCCACATCGAGAGACAGAACTATTTCTCCACACTTTGAATCTTGGCTGTCCTCCTGACCTGCTGTGGCCAGCAGAGTGTTGGCGACAGCGAGCCTGTTCGGGAGGCAAGAGCTCTTGCTTACCTGCTTGCTCACTGGGAACCCCCTTCCCCGCTGACAAGTAAGTGAGCCCAGGCGAGGCTGCTGGAGGACCAGAGGTCATGTGGAGCAGAGATGAACCCATTCCGTCTGACGCCCGCCTACACAGGACCCTGCAGAGGCATGACTGAGCCGTACCCTGATCCAACAAGCCTGACCAAGATTGGCGGAACTACCCAGTTGACCCATAGAGTCATTGTCATCGTTTGAAGGCACTAATTTTGGACAGTTTGTTACACAGTAAGAGGTTTATTTCCTGTGTTAACTTGGAAGATGTTTTTGGATGAGACAAACATTTAAGTTGGTGAACTTGGAGGAAGGAGAAAACCCTTTAGAACAGAGAGAACCTCAACCAATCATTTGAAGACCTGATCTGAACAAGAAGCCTGGCCTCCACAAGCAGGAGGAAACTTCCCAGCAGACTGGTTGGACTTTATCTGCACCATTGGCTCTCTGGTCTCGCCAATGTGCGGGCCCACACTGCAGATTTGGAAGTCTCCAGTCTCCACAACTATGTGGGTCAATTCCTCAAAAATAAATCTCCTTCCACATATACATACATTCCACTGGTGCTGTTTCTCCAGAGAACCCTGTCTAATATACACACACAACAAGGGATATACTTGCTGGTATGATTTACCTTTCCATAATGCGGATGAACCACTTCATTCCCCAATCTTCTAGAGCTGCTTCATCTTGGCGGGTGCAGAATCTTTCTACCCCAGAGCTGCTGTGTCTCCTCACCTTGAACCCCTCTCCTCACTGGGGAGACTGAACCATTAGACTCTTTCTGCCCTGAAATGTCAGGACTCCTACTGGAGCCATCAATTGTCCTCCATTCCCACCAGGTCCCTGTTGTTACCATGCTACAGACTCTTGCCACCTGCTTTTAATTAAATGGATGGAGACCAGGATGCCTGGGAGGCTCAGTTGGTTAAGTGTCCAACTCTTGATTTCGGCTCAGGTCATGATCTCACCATTCATGAGTGCGAGCCCTGTGTCACACTCTGCCCCTCCCATACTCTCTCTCTCTCTTAAATAAATAGGCATTAAAAATAAATAAATCAATAAATGAATCAATTGATGGATGGAGACCTCATGAGGGTCTTCCAATCCTCTTCTATTCTCATGTACTGCAAAAACCTGTCCTGAAGAATTTTATGCCAACTTTTGCTCCAATTATTCTCTTGTGTTGGCCCTCCTACTGTAGGATTTCCTCTCTTCCTGACTCATCCTGCCAAGGAAGAATCTGAACCCTCCCTGTAGGGTTGAAAAGAGGGAACTACTGCAGAATCAAACAGCGCTCCCATGCCCTGGCCCCAGTCTCTCTCTTTACCCCAGGTCTGGAGGAGCTCCCATGCCAGTGCCCCTGAGGTCATAGTGCCTTGTGCTCACTTCCCTTTATAGCAGGGCTTTGGCCCCAGTCTTCCCAAATTTAAATCGCCCCAAGAACAAAATTGCTGGCTTCCTGTAGCATCATCCTTAACTTTCCCTAGTTGCTGGACAAGCAAGTGCAAAGGAGCCAAAGCAAGGCAAACACTTTTCCCGTTCCCACACCCTTATTCTCTTGGGGTTAATAACATTTCCTGTAGTCCTTCAGGGTCAGGCAATAGGCAATGGTAGTCTGACATGATAACCAAGAAAGCAGCAGGGATGGACCAAAGTTTTGGGGCTGTGACTGCCTCATGGGCTATGATGGCTTAAAGGAGGGCATCATGGCAAATGGAAGCTTCCTGTTCCATGCTTGGATACCCACATACTGAGTCCGGGGTGCCCTGGCCACTGCTTTTCCCAGCAGCAATGCCATATATTGGCAGCCTCCGTCCCCAAGATGACACAGGTAGGCATGGGCCATGTCAGATGTAGCCTAGAAAATGGTGCAGTGATTGTGGAACACAGTATGACAGTTCCTTAAAAAGATTAGACCTGAATTAGCATACAGTTCATCAATTCCACTTCTAGGTACACATCCAAAGAGTTGAAAACTGGGATTCAAATAGATATTTGTATACCCATGTTCACAGCAGCATTATTCACAATGTCAAAAAGATTCATCCAAACCAAATGATGGATGAACAGGTAAGCAAGATGTATATGCATGAAATGCAATGTTTTTCAGCCTTAAGAAGGAATTTCCGACACATGCTACAACATAATGCTAAGTGAAACAAGCCAGACACAAAAGGACAAACATTGTGTGATTCCACTTATGTGAGGTAACCTCTAAATTCATAGGGACAGACGTGGAGTTGTGCTTACTGGGGGCTGGGGGAGGGAGAGTGTGGAGTGACCTTGTAATGGGTAGTTTCAGTTTGGGTTGATAAAAACATTTTGGACATGGATACTGGGGATAGTTGTACAATAATGTGAATGTACTCATACCATTGAATTGTTCACTTGCAAAGGGTTAGCGTGGAACATTTTATATTATGTATATTTTACAACAAAAAATGAAACAGTGGTCCAGGGCCGACTAAGTCGGGAGGAAGGATGGTTTGACTCTGGGTGAGTGTCTGGGTCCACGACTGCTTTTAACATTTGCCATTATCCACAGTTCCCTCTGCCTTACCTTTAAGCCTGCATAAAATAGTCATTAAGGAATTAGGGATGACACCATGGGTCTGCAATGCAGTAACATAAAGCAATGACCCTGCCCTCCAAGGGCCACCATCAGCAATGCAAACCCCTGCCTCAAGCCTGGAGGGTGTCTCACTGCTCTTGGTACAAGAGGAAGCTTCTCGAAAAGGCCTGGAGGCCTTGCAGCTCTGAGCCACATCTCGGAGCACGCTCACCAGCGCTCCCTCGCCTCTGCCAGTGACCTTCCAGTTCTTCACGCCGCCAAGATTATTCCTGCTTAGAACATGTTCTTCTCTCTCTGCTTAGTTAGCATCTTCATCCTTCAGAGTCCGTGTCTACTGTCATTTCTACAGGAAATATTTCCTCACCTCGAATCAGGTTGGACCCCTAACGACATGTCCTTGTAACACCGTATCCTTCCCTGGAAGTGTTTTTATATTACTCATCTGATTATTTCATTAATCTTTGTCTCCACTGCTAGGTGACAAGCTCCAGGAAAACAGGGACCCTCTAGTTTTCCTCACCATTGAATCCTGAACTGATAGAGGGCCTGGCACTCATTAAGCCCCTTGACCATTATTTGCTAATGAATGAGTGAATAGAAGGATAACTAACAGAGTCTAATTAAGTTAAGGTCTCTTCAAATTAAGTTAAATGTTTATGAGTCGGCATAGAAGTGACCTGCCCATTCAACACCATGCTGTTCTCAGTGTAGGTGTAGGGCTCAAGGGTAGGCTGCCCAAGATGGGCCACTTTGGCATCAAGATTATTTGAGTTAAAAATCAATTAAACCCCAGCAGATTAGGTAAAGCTGTTTATTTCTCTCAACTGCATAAAAGAATTTAGATAGAGGACCTGCTCCAGGAAGAAAGCTATCACCATACATAACTACAGTCGAATATGAACTAGGTCCTGTAGAGGAGGAACCTAGCAAGACCCGTTTGCTCAAAGTCCTCTCTGTCCCATTGTTTCGGAGTGGCCCAGCAAACATTTGTTTACCAAACATTTACTCTTTTTCATTCTTTTTGAAGACTGCATTCCTTCCCTTTGAAGACCTTTATTAAGTACAGCAGGGTCCCCTAGTCCCTTCTCCTTAGTTCAAGATGATAAATATACCTCATTTTGCCCATCTTCAACATTTCCATGTCTGTGTGGGGATTCCCCATGAGTACGCTATTAAATTTGATTTTCTCCAGTTAATCTGTCTCATGTCAATTTGATTCTTAGTCCAGCTAGAGGAATCTTGAAGGGCAGAGGGAATTCTTCCTCCCCAACCTAAAACACATGGAGAAAATTAAGATCATTCCAAAGCAAGAAATGTAATACATTTTAGATTGACAGTAAAAGGAAAGCTATTGAAGGTAGGGATTTATTTTTACCATACTGCATAGCTATGATAATTTAAAAAAAAGAAATTACAACCACTTTTTGAAACCAGAATACATTTCTTTTCATTTCCTCACACTGGAGGTCATTGATCTGCATTCATATTTAAGAAGAAATGCCACTGAATTCAGGAGAAATCTATTTAACCTGCAAGGTATTTGAAAGTTGTTGGAAAAGCTTAGCTCCTGCACACTGTCTATTGACCTTGCTAAGCAGGTATGTTAACCACTCAAATGTATAATTTTCTACAGGCATTTTGGGTAAAAACATTCTTTTTTCTTTTTCATGTCCTATAGCAAATCTCATTATCCTTCTTGTGACCCCGTAGGGCCTCTCATTTTCTTTTGGCTTGTTTGCAAGTTTTAAAATACTGCATCTTTTGCTTCAGGAAAAGTTGCCTGGTTACTACTGTCCATTTTGAGACCGTGAATTATTTTACTTAGCCATTGTTACTTTGAATAACGGCATTTAATGAATTTTCAAAGGACCCAGATACAATTAAAAAATCTCTTATCTTTATTAAGTACAGCAGTAGTTATTCTAGTTGGAAGACTCAGAGGAATATGGGGGATATAGGTCAACTTTGAATCATGTTGAAACTAAATTAAAAGGTCAAAAGGTGTCAGTCATGAAATTGGGAGGCTGTCAGACACAGGATACCAGCTTTTTTGTTTTGTTTTGTTTTGTTTTGAGAAAGTTACAGAGAGCAAACAGGGGAGGGGCCAAGAGAAAAGGAGACAGATACTAAGCAGGCTCCATGCTGTCCGCACAGAGTCCGATGGTGGGCTTGAACTCACAAACTGTGAGATCATGACCTGAGTGGAAATCAAGAGTTCAATCTTAACTGACTGAGCCACCCAGGTGCCCCAGGATACCAGCTTTAAAATAGAGTAGGAATAAAGAAGAGTAAACAAGAGCAAGAATGCCCAAGGGATAGGCTATCAGCTTCATCTCTCAGCTTTCAAAATTATCCAGAAAGGGAAAACTATATAATGATGAAAATATGTAGCTGATAGTGGTGTATGAGGTAGTGAAATTCTGAGCAATACTGACTTCAAGAAAATTTACTCAGTGGCTTTTTAAAAAAATTCTCTAGTAAATTCCAGGCATTATGCTTCACTAGGTAGGAGGGAGAACACTGCATAAAACGACTCCCCGGGGGACCTTGAACTGTGATATAAATGAACACAGAAAGGCATTTGCCTGCTTTAGCATTTCTCAAAGTGAGCGTCCACTGTGGGATTAGGAGTGATTACAGCAAGCCTTCTCGGACTCTTTAATATGTTAATGAATATTGGGAATCATTTCTGAGAATGGGGCATATTATGCAGTGGTTCCCAAATTTATTTGGAGACACCATCTTGGTTTTGTTTTTTGCTTTGCAGTTGTGGGTCTGTTTTTGGAGAAACAGTTTGTGAACTTGTGAGACCAGTCTAGCCTGAAACACACGCTGGAAAATGCTAACATGAAAAGATAGAGACATATTTGGACATTAAGGAATTTTAGAAATCTCTTCATCAAATATTTACTAAGTGCTTAAATCACTGAGAAATGGTACGAGGCCCCATATCAGGCAGCTCTACCATCCAGAGCCTTGTCATAGCGGCTGACAGCCAAAAGCGGAATGACCCAAGAGTCCATTAACTGACAAGTGGTATATTCATATGAGCGAATATTAGTCAGCCATAGAAAGAAATGAAGTGCTGATACATGCTATAGCTGGATGAACCTTCAAAATGTTATGCCAAGTAAGAGAAATCAGATATAAAAGGCTACAGATCCTATAATTCCAGTTACACCAAATGAGCACAACAGGTAAATCCACAGAGACAGAAAGCAGATAATGGTTTCCAAAGACGGAGGAGAGAGGAGATGAGGTGTATCTGCTAATTAATATGGGCCTTCTCTTAGGAATGATGGGAATGTTCTGGAATTAGTGATGATGGTTGAACTACTTTGTGAATATACTAAAAGCCACTGAACTTTACACTTTTAACTCGGTGATTTTTATAGTATGTGAATTTTATTTCAATTAAAAAAGATCTGAGTCTCTACCATACTGGTTACTCATCCCATATTGCAGGTATTGAGAACAACGCAACCTTTTCTTGTCAACAATTATATTTAATGAAGATACTAACTGTTATTTACAGAAGATATACATACATACAATTCCTACACATTAAATGTAGCCTAATTGTGAAAAGAGGAAAAAATGTACTCCAAAATTACATACTAAATAAAATAAATAAAATGTAATCATTTGGCACAATATCTATTATATAGCAAATAAATAACTCTATACCATTGATTGAATGAACTATTTACAATCTATTTGAAAGTGCAAAACAAATGCTGAAAATTAAGACATTTGTAGTAATATTTTAAGTCCAGAAAATATGTGTTTTTTTCTTAAATCAGTAACAATAATTAGCCAATAGTAAAGACTTTTAATGCCCAGGAAAATATTTTAATTTTGAAAAATGTTTTGTGCATATTGTGCTCTTTTGAAATGTTCCTTTCTTATCTTAACGCTGGCAATTTTTAGAACCTTGGAGTTTCTTAGTGGAATCATTATGTATGTAATCCTGATTTGTAAGTTTAAAAAAGTTACATTGTAAACATAAATATTGTTCTATATATCATTCAGAAATTATGGACCAGTCCCTCCTAAATTACATCAATAGCCATAATGTTTTACACTAATGTGGTTGGGTTCAATTCCTTCAGAGGTAAGACTATGAAGACGCTAGAATACAAGTTATGGTTTGGATTTGCGTGATTCCTCAACACCTTCCAAACCCCCCATGCTCCAAAATCAAGGTTGAGATAAAACTGTGAAATTATACCACCTCAGATGTAGCCAAAGAAACTGCATTTGTAGCACATCTCACCCAGCCAACTCTCTGAGAAAAACTGTCAGGGGCTTGATACATCTCTTGACAATGGTATTTCTACCATTATCACTGGAACTTAATTTATGTTTCAGCAAAGAGGATGGCACGATTGGAAATAAATGAGGGTAACTACAAATTGGAGATTCCTATTCTAGAGTGTGAGAGCTTTATGCAAGTCAAAGAATTTCTTCTCTCGTTATGACGCTGGTACGCTACAGCCCTGACATGTCTCAGGGTGCGTTTCTGCTTGTTTTGTAGAATTTTCTAGTGACAATACAGTCAGTAGTAGCATAAATGGCATTTTTGAAAGACTGTGGACTGGAGGCAAACCATTGTTCTGGGCACTTTATATGTCTACGGTCGACGAGGCTCTAATCTGTGAGACATCTGTGATAAAGTTCTCTGGTTGTCAATCACATTTAATTGCCGGACATAACTCCGGACATCCTGATGGTTCTTATTAGCTTGAGCTGCATCAGGATCTGTTGAAAGAGAAGAGAGCAAATTGGCATTGTGTAATATACGCATATACGATACAGCTTTATTTTCTCCAATTACTTGTTACATTTACCATGGATTCCAAGGTTCCATTGAAACCTTTCAACATACCATATACATTGAACTGTTTCCTCTTGGATATTCCATCTCCTCTCTCCCACCCTTTTGTTCTCTGGAATAACCTATTTTGATCATTTTCCTTTGTGGTAAAAAATGGCACCAATTTAAGTGAAAGCATCACCGGATAGCCCCTGGTTATCCATTAAAACTGCTTCCTCTTTCCATCCCACCTGTGTCTCCCACTCCGCTCTCTCCCTCCTTTGATACAGATGAGGACTAATGGCAAAAGACATAGTTTTCTTTTTTTCTTAAGTTTTATTTTTTATTTTTGAGAGAGAGAACAGGAGGGGAGGAGAGAGAGGGAGAGAGAGAATCTCAAGCGTGCTCTGTGCTACTAGCACTGAGCCCGATGTGGGACTCAAACTCACAAACCATGAGATCATGACCAGAGTGGAATCCAAGAGTGGGACACTTAACCGCCTGAGCCACCCAGGCACCCCAAGACATAGTTTTCATTAGCTCCTGACGAAAGTGCTTAACAACCGAGGCTGAACTGAAGCAAGCCAGCGAGATTAGTAAATCCGACTCTCCTTGTTACAGCATCACTGCATAGCTGTGCGCTCTCTGAGACTGTCCACAGGCAGGGAAAGGCTCAGCTCATGTGCTGACCTTCGACTCCCTGATGCTGCTTGTTCTGAAATCCCAGTTAGTATTCTGTTCTCACCTACTTCCCCAATCATGTAAGCAATGGAAGCCATCATAGATTTCTCCAAAACCAGGCTGAAAGAAGAATCGAGTGCCCAGAGCCCTCTGCAGAGAATATTCATGGGGGGAGGAAGGCCAAATCTGACAGTGGTGAACTGGAAACACACGTCCCTTTGAAAGTGACTATTCAGCTCCTGCATGATGCTGCTCTCTTGGAATCTGCATTCTGAGTTGCCAGGTCTTCCTATTTTTCTAGAGAAATGAGAAGTCTGGATTTCTTTCCTGGCGTTTTTTTTTTAAGTTTTTTTATGTCTTTATTTTATTTTGAGAAACAGAGACAGAGAGTGAGTGGGGGAGGGGCAGAGAGAGAGAGAGGGAGACACAGAATCCAAAGTAGGCTCCAGGCTCTGAGCTGTCAGTACAGAGCCCGATGCAGGGCTCGAACCCACAGACTGTGAGATCATGACCTGAGCCGAAGTCGGACACTTAACTGACTGAGCCACCTAGGCGCCCCTCCTGGCATTTTTTAATGGTGACATTATTTCCAAATAAAAGGGGAATCATACTCTGTTTAGATCCAACACTTCGGCCATGGTCCATGGGCTACCTCTGCTCCACAGATCACTAGTGTGGGGCCCTTATCTAGCAGGGCACTGGGGGTGGCCAAGCCAGAGTCTAGACTCCAGGCCAGTGTTCTTTCTCTTATAACACATGGCCTTTTGCAGTCCATTTGCTCTTCTTAGACCCACACATCACTCCCAAAGACAGCTAGAATGCCATCTGCATGAGGGGTGGAGGGTAGTGTTGCAGGTCTGAACACAGAATAGCAGAGAGAAGATACAAAGGCCCCTACTTGCTCTAAGAAGAAACTCATTAGTATAATTATCACATATAAATAATACCACAGTGTTTAATTCCTCGCTTTTTCCTTGGCAGTGAACTCTATATGTACAATATACTGTAATTACATTGTACATATTCCCACAATGTTTACTAATCTATTCCTATAGCTTTATCTATAGACTGTTGACTTCAGAGCTGAGCAGCTGTTGTTTACTAGCAGTTACTGATAACTTTAACATATGCAGTGGATATCATAAATATATATATATATATACATATATATATATATATATATATATGTATATATATAAAATCCCCCCAGCCCATCCCCACTTTTCAGGGAGAAGATGTAGGAGAATGTAGGATTTAGTTCCAAAGAAGCTTATGGAACAAAACATTCTATCAGTTCTTAGATCTCACTGAGAACCTTCCAAGGCTATGAACCCTCTCAGGCACAGAAATTTTGTGTTTTATTTCAGGAATTTCCTGGACCCAAAGGGCCATGAGTTCATGGGCCTTGTTGTAGACTGACATCGTTTATACATTCTCATATTTCACTTGTATGGCTGCTTTAAGACCATGTCTTTATACATACAATAAATTACTAGATGAAGAGATGTGAGACATTTTAATTCTTCCAGAATCCACGCAGGAATGGTTGATGACATGCAAGACTATTCTCATTTTGGAAGGAAGAAGAGGCACAGTTATTTGAATAAAATTTTTAAAGGTCTACTTGCTCCCCAAGGAAAGATGATTTTTCCTAGATTTTTTTCCCCCTCTGTACATTAAAAAGCGAGCAGTTATCAGTTCTGGCATCCTGTGTTAGCAAACCCTCACTTTGAGCCAGTCCTGGGCTAGGGAGGGTAAAGAGAGCTCTGGTTAGTAAACGGAGAAACTTTGTCTCTTTTAGCACAAGGTTTACTGGAGGGGACGGTGCTGGTGGCCTCACAGTCACGTCCATCTCAAATGATCATGTTGGATTAATGAGCCAGATGACTTCAAGTGACTCATATAATGAATTTAGCAAAGAACTTTATAGGGGCCACCTTCTGACTCCCAGCCCAGCGTGAGGGAGCCAAAGCTCCACCCCCACCCAGAGTCCCAGCCCAGGGAGCAGTGGCACTGGTCTGGCGAGCTGATCCAATACTGTGATGCAACCTAATCCCCATCGGTTTAAGATTGCTATTTATTATTGGTAATAGTTTTATATTAGAGCATTGTATGGTAGAAGTTACTGTGTCATATGTTCAGACTTACGGAGAACATCTTAAATTCATCCGGGAATACTAGAAATAGAATATGAATCCCCGCTATGGGGCCTTTTACAAATGTGTTATACCCATTAATGCATTCTTGCAACACCCCAAGAGACAACAAATATTATCTTTCCCAGTTTATAAGCGACAGAACTGAGTCATCAGGAATTGATGTGATTTCTCAACATTAAGCAGTGAGTCATAAAGAGTTGCTTTGAGGCGGGATTTGTTGGCCATCATGCCTTAGTTGTCTCTAGCCACCCTAGAAACAGCAAATTTATTCTCTTTAAGTTCATTCATAAAGTATTATTTCTGTGGTTAGTTTCTAGTGTTACAACCAGAAAATCCTTCAACTCAAGGCCTCTATCCCATGAGATTTCATGGTCCAAAGCATCTCTGACACAATCAAATACTATGCAGACTTCTAGAATGTCTCAGTAGCCTCATTAAAAAGGACTTAATCACTCAGATCTAGGTTGCAGCACAGAGGCATTTAACTTACTGAAGGGCTGGCTCCTGCAGTATCTCACTGTTCTGGCAGTATTGGCAATCATGCGCTAAAAAGAATAAAGAAAAAAAAGAAAGAATGAAATGTGAGTAAGCTTAGTGTATAGTCTATAAAGGAAACCAAACCATGATTTATTTCAGTAACACCTGAGTCCGTGAAAAATATTCTGTTTTGAGGCACTGACTATCCGGAGGCAACTGGGTGATGTAGAACAGGTTTATTACTTGAAAGAGGCATCTATGGTCACACATACAAGGCAGTTCTCAGATGAGAGCTACTAACAGCACAATTCTAGGTGAGTTGTTTGTGCCTCTGACATAAAAGTCAGTCTGTTGTTTCTCAGACCATGTTACTCCTCAGGACTCGTTTTCACCATCCCTTCCAGAGGTCCCTGTAAACTTGTAAGCGAATTTGTGACAATCTGAGATTTGGAGAAGAGTTAGCTTACCCGGTTCCTTGCAGAAAACAGGACTCAGTAATGAGGCATTAGATTAGACCGAACATAATCAAAATATTCTACCTATACATTTTTCTAAACACTGTGCCTTACTGACCCTTCTAATCTTCCAGGAAAAGTGTGTGTTTTAATGTTAATCTTAATTATCTGATTTCCTCCCTCCTTCCTTTCTTATAACACTAACACATGCACATTCTAGAAAATGCAGAAAAGTTAAGAGCAAAGTAAAAGTTACTTAGACTATCACCTCACAGAGTCACTTCATTAATATTTTAGTACGATTCCTTCTAATGCTTTAAAAATAAATCAGATTTTTCCAAACAATAGAAGTCATATTTTACATATATATTTCTGTTGGGATATACATTTTCATATGGCATTGTGTCTGTTTTCCATGCCACTTGCATTTTAAAGCATTTTTAAAAAATGAATAGGTATTCAATCTTATGGATGGATAACTTGATTTAACCTTTGTTAATTTTGTCATTAAGTGATCCTCTTAGTTACTTTGTAATGTTTTGGTTGCCATAAAGACTTATAAGCAAAGTTCTTATATTGCATTCAACTTAGTTAAAGACAAAGAAGAAAGAAGAAAAAAATATGAAAGGCAGAAACATGAGGAACAACATCCGTGAGACCATTTCTCAGCCAGCATGTACATTTCTTGCTCATGGTATTTGAACAGCAGCTGAGTCTCTGTGTATTGTCTCAGAACACCTTTGCTGCTCAGACTCTAAAGGGGGTCCTGCAGAGATGGTGGATTAATTCTAACACTAGCAGAAAATTGATAAGGCTCCAGCCAGGGAAAGAGATTTTCTTATCTCTGAGTGGCCATATAATTTCAGTCCTTGCTTTCTTCTCTCATGGACTCTTGGCTTGCCAAAGTATATGAAATGACTGAGAAATCTTGTGTAGTGTTAAAACAGACAAACAAAAAAAACCCCAACTTATTTGGCAGGAAAAAAAAACCCTCACAGAAGAGTCAAAGCTTTACAAGTATATACACGTGAACACTGATCACAGCCTGCTGAAAGCTATGGCTTTGAGGTCTCTGGCAAGCATTAAGTGACATGTGTCTGCACTGAGTAATCTCTCATACACAAAGAGGCAATCAGAAAAGTTTGAACTTCATTTTCATAAAGGATCCTAAAAACCAGCATGTCTGTTGATCAGCATGAGAAATATATTACAAATACCTCCAAGAAAACCTAACATACAATGTAGAATTAGCCTCTGATATATGGGGCCCTGAAATAAACAGTAACTATGATAATTTTCCTGCTAATTTACTGTAAGTTGTTTTTTCACTTTTGTGAAGGCTTTGCATGGGAAGGGCATGAGTATATTCCGCGTAGAATTATTGTAATTCTTCAGATACTGAATTGAGTGTAATTACTGAAAACCCTGGGAAATGCTGCCAGTGTGCCCCTCCGAAGAATAATAAAACAATTAGCAGGGGTCAGAAACCTCTTCCTATACCATTTTGTAGGGAGTAATTGTTCTGCTTTTTAGTTTTGAAAGCTAAAACGTTTCATTCTGACTTTGGTTTTAGACTACTCTTTACAGCTATACTCTGAGGCTTCATAATTTTTAGCTCATTATGTGGTTTAAAATGTGAGAACAATTGTTCAAATCAGTAATATCCAGCTCTTGAGTTCATTCTACCTTTCTAAATCTTTGATTAATTTTAACAATGGTTTTAATTTTGACGTATCCTTTTTAATTGTACTCAAAGGTAACTTCAGTTTAACTTTGAAGTCCAAATCTGGCTTTGCAACGAGGCCCATTGTTTTCCTCTGTGAGGTCCTCATGGAAATGCTGCAATATGTAAACCCTGGGTAACTGAGAGCGAACCCCACCAGCACTGCCAGGCGACGCGTAGTTACGGATGCTTTCACGAGGCCAAACAAGGGTTAACCTGATATTTTAACTCCACCCTCTTGTGCACCCATGGACACCTGCAGGACGCTGTCAACAGCTGCCCTCCCCTGGGTTGCTGCAAGAGGCTTCAGAAGTCCCCTTGTTCAAGTGTTTGCAAGGTGCAGAATGCCTTTGATAGCCTGCCCGTCAACAGCAGCTTCCCACTGCTCAGACGCATCCAGCGAGAGCTACTCATTCCCACCACGGCCAGCCCCTTTCAGTGTTAGACATTTCTAACTATTGGACGTTTCTTTATCATTCTCAGTCAAAGCCATTCTCCCTTGGCTTTTCACCCACAGATCGTAGTTGTGAGCTCTGGTGCCACAGCATATACATTTAGTTCTTTCTTATCAAGACAGTTCTTCAAACACTATAATGCAACCATTGTGGATGTCTCCCCATCCTCCAAGGCCTTTCTGGTTCAGTTTCAATATTGCCAATTATGGGGAGCCTGGGTGGCTCACTCGGTTAAGCACCCAACTCTTGATTTCAGCTCAGGTCATGATCTCATGGTTCATGAGTTCAAGCCCTGCCTCCGGCTCCATGCTGACAGTGTGGAGCCTGCTTGGGATTCTCTCTCTCTCTCTCTCTCTCTCTCTCTCTCTCTCTCTCTGCTCCTCCCCTGCTCTCTCTCAAAACAAATAAACTTCAAAATATAATAAAAATCATTAAATATTGCCAATTGCTTTAACAATTTTTCATAAGACCGGTTCGGGTCT
Source organism: Suricata suricatta (assembly GCF_006229205.1). NCBI lineage: Eukaryota > Metazoa > Chordata > Mammalia > Carnivora > Herpestidae > Suricata > Suricata suricatta. The sequence goes on from NC_043702.1 coordinate 57,414,022, forward strand.
CTTTAAGGCAGTCTCTAGCATGATGCCCTAGATTAAGCACATCACAGAGTGCAGAAGAATAATTATTTTCCTTCCTTGATCTAGACAATGCTACATATCTGAGTTTACAATTAAAAAAAAAAAGTCAGCTTACTGACATCTGTTGAGCCACTAGTGAATAAAACCCCTGAGCCCATTTCATTGAGCTGCTGTTTGGACGCAGCTTCCTTCTCTGTAGATGTGCAGTTGATTTCTTGGCCCAAAGTGGAGGATTTTGCATTTATCTGCTTAGAGTCTTTCTATCCTTCTGCAGACTTAAGCCTTACATGTTGTTTTTGACGGCAAACAGCCATTCATTCGCTGGTGTTCTCAGTTAAGGTTGGCAGAAACTAAGGTTAAAGAGAGACATAGGCTTTGTTAGCTAACTACCACAGCAGGGGTGAAGCCAAAGATCACCCTCCAGGCTTCCCGATCTTGCCAGAGCAGGCCAGGCAGCTTTCCTGGAATGCCAGGCAGTGGGAAAATACTTGATTACCCCAAGGCAGAGCCTCCCATCTTTTTGCCCGTCTCAGCAAACCTGAGGTTTATGACACAATCCCTTTCGCAACTGGCTTATTAAAATAGCAATTTGTATGGGGGGGGGTCAAAGTGAGGAGAATATGCTCCTTTCAAAGGCGCTCTCACAACCAGTATAGGTGGACAGTGTGACCTCCCCCACACACCTGAACTGATTTTGATGTGCCCCCATCCACCGCTGAGAATCTCCACCTCAGAGTCGCAAGGGTCCTCGCCCCTAAAAAGCAGTCCACGGTTAGAGGTTAGAACCTTGGGGTTCCATGTTTCAAATCACACACAGCCACCCCTTTTTCCAGTGACTGATACTAGGTCTAGGTCTTCAGCGTTTATTTGCACAAATTAATATGTCTGTGTAGTTCCTCATTTGGGAGGTTAGGAGATGGGCCCAAAGGAAGGCTGATGAATTTCTCTTAGTAGGACTCATGGAGGGAAGCTCAGGAAGGAAAAAGGAGGTAGCAAGCCAAGGACTCTGTAACTATCCTCACGTACTTATTTCTTTAGCTGGAAACAGAGCAACTCAGAAGCCGATGTCCTTCCTGAGGCCTATCTTACAGGATGACCAGTACACAGGTACTGTCCACAGGAAGGGACGAGCGGCTGTCTGCCCTCCAGCCCGGCACAGGCAAGAGGCCCCCAGGCTGCAGTCCCAAACAGATTTCCCTCCAGCTCTGATTCTCCTTGAATCCAATCAAGGGTCGCAGGCGCTTCGGAGACTGGTCCCTTAGCCGAGACCTCCCTGTTTACCTTTTTGTGGTGCCGTGCCCTCAGGAGTGGGCTGGCCAACTTCTACTTTCGTGCCTATCCAGACAAGTCGATAACCTAGCAGGCTGTCTCCAGCTCTTCTGGCCACCTCTACACTGACCTTGCTTCCCTGGTCCCAGCTTTCCATTAGCTCTCCCATTCTTGAAGAGGAGCAGGCTTTTAGGTCTATTTTTCAAGTTCAGACCAGCAGGCCCTCCAGGCAATGCCACCTTGCCTATTACACTTTCTTGACCTCCTCCCACAGACGGACAGCTGCCAAGACAGCCTCCCTCTTCACAGGCGATGTGGTCTTTCAGCTCTGAGGCCTTTTGAGGAGCCGCTCCTGGACCTCAGCCCTCTTCTAAATGCCCACCTTGAACGGTTTTGGTCTTTCCTTCTCTAGCCCCTTGAGATCTTTGCCAACCTTGTTCTTAATGTTTCCCACATTACCTTTTCTTATTTCTGCCCCTACTGATTGGACTCGGCCTCCATCTATACGCCTATCGAATAAAAAAATCTCAGTCAATAATTCCTTGCTGAGCATCAGTAAAACCACATCTATATCACCTGATTATTTTACTCAGATCCTCGTATATTTAGGACAGAACTTCTTTCCCACAAGATCTAGAAATATATAGTCTCTCGCCTACAAGGATTGTGCCTGTGATAGGAACCAAGTAGAATTAACTGCACGTAAGGACCGGAGAAAAAAGACAAACAGGCCCAGGAGCTCGGCCAGGCTCCACTATATACATCATGGAGGAAGAACTCGGAGCCCTGTCTCCTGACTATGGGTCTTTAATATCCAAGAGGTGTGTGACACACAGACATGCACATGTAATGTGCAAGATACTCATGGTACATTGTACATATTGTGGCCCTGGGACATGGCAGCTCACGTGCCTATCCAGGCACATGCAGACCATTGAGCTTCTCTGTATTCAGGAAAGGACAAGGAGAGGCAGACAGCATCACAGGTAGGAGGGGAGGCAGAATGATGTCCAGTTAGGAATAGAAAGAAGGCTAAGGGAGTCATCGTGCATAAACTGTCAGTAATGCAAGATGCCTGGGACACTCTGCTTAATCAAATGTTCTAGGAAAATAGAAAACACTTTTGGACTAAATCTTTGTTATATAAAATCCATTAAAAATGCTTTAGCGTCCTATCTCACTAGGCCCAACACTGGAACATGATCGGGTTATTCTTTTGACAAATATTTCTTGCATACTTATGATGTGCCAGACACCTTTTTGGGTGCTGGAGAGATATCAGTGAACAAAACTGGTAAAATACCTGGTCTAGGACATTTATATTCTAGTGGGGAAGACAGACAAGTCAAGAAGAATGTTTGAAGGGTGGTCAGGAAAGACCACTTGGAGGAGGGGACACATGAGCTGAGAACTGAATGATGAAAAAGCCCAGACAGGTGAAGACTAGCAGAGAGACAGTTTCAGGCAAAGGTAGCAACTAGTGCAAAGGCCCTGAGGCAGGAAAAAAAAAAAAAAGAAAAGAAAAAAGGTTGGTCTTGCCAACTTGGATTGAATACAGAGAAGATGAAGTGTGAGGTGAGGCTGGATGGTGCTCAGGGTAACAAGTCTGGATTTGATTATATTATGTTGTTGTATTTAACATGGTTTTTTGTTTTCCTCTTGATATAGCTGCATGAAGTTACCTCTCTTTGAATTTTGCTTTTGGACATCTCTTTTATTACTATTGTGAACTGGTTTTTATGTCTTTTTTTGCCTTTAATATTGCATATGCTTATATTTTACCTTATTACTATAAATAATATCCTGAAGGCCAAGGATTATGGGATTTCTTTATATTTCCTAGCAAAATTCTTTGCCTGAAAAGTCAATACATATTGCATTGCTTTGAAACATGTTCTGGAAAATCTGCTGTTAGCCTAGTTTGTGAGTTCTATATAAAGAGATAAACCCGCAAGGTCCTCTTGTAGATTTATACTGTGCTGGAAAGTTCTGAGAACTGGATGTATTTGAACATTTTGATTTTTACTTGGTGGTTCTTTTCTCCATAGCTTGATATAAGTCTGATGCTTCCTCCATGGATTTCATAATAATATTATTGGTGATACAAAACATATTGTTGCTAATTATGGAATACCGTGCTTACTGATATAGAAATAAAAGGATTCAAAGCATTTCTCTTTCCTCAATGAATTAACTTCTGTTAATGTTTCCGGAAGTATAGAAGCTTGCCCCATGCTTCTCATTCCAAACAAGATGACCACCTTTAAAATACTGTTCATAAATGAATACACCTAAATATGGGTATGTCTGAAACAGAACCAAGCTCCTAATACAGTAGCACCCGTGGCTATCAGCACGCTTTATGCAGCCTGGGGTAGTGGCAGCCAGCCAGCATATTATCCTCTAATCCATTGCCACTCTACCTCCTAAATGTTATAAATATTCATGTATGCCATAGAAAGATACAAAGGGCTTTATTCAAACATTTTTTTGAATACTCCTTTATGTTCCCCCCAAATGAAAGAATGTCTGCCTTTTTTTTTTTTGCATAAGGATCAGAGTGTGAATTCTCTTTTGTTCATACTCATAAATCCTGAAAACCAATATGCAACAAACTCTCTAATCCTCATTTCATACCTCAAGGGTAAAAAGGTTCAAAATAAAAATACTGAGGGCTGGCACAGTAGTTTGCTGTGACTGGGCAATGCTGCCACCAAGAAAAGGCATCTGTGTGCCTGGCTTCCCTGGTGACTTCCGCCCCTGACAGGAGTTCCCTCTGGGGATCCCATCTACCAGCCCCACAGAGGCTGCCAGCTCTGCTCACCACCGTGGCTTGGCTGATGAATGACTGGGAAGTGGCTTGGACATCAACTTGAAAACAGAGATGTATCCTTCCCCAAGACACACAGGGGCAGCGGGGGTCACCAGTGGGAGTTGTACGTGGCAGGGGTGATGCTATGGGAGCAGGGGTGGGCTTGTTTACAGGGAAAGAAGGTTGGAAAGCTGACAAGTGCCAGGTTGGTTAAGGTTGGGTTTAAAAAATATAACCAAATCTTGCTTTGAAATTCCATTCCATTTGCCAGTAACATTAAACTCACAGAAAGGCACTGGTAAAATTAAACTTTCTTGTGGTATGACTTATTAAATGAAATCCAGTTTATTGTTGCTATAGTAGAGAACTAAACAGTACTCTTTCAGTACTCCCTCCACTCTCTTCACCTTCTCCCTTTCCCCCTCCCTCTGCCTGCAATGGGGTGGTGCTGGTCTGCCATCTTGGACCATGGTGAAATGGCAAGGGAGGAGAAGCCTGGAATCTTGACTGCTTCATGAGCTACCATATTCGCTTAGACATTCACATGAAAAAAGAAATAAACTTAGCTTGCTTAAGCCATTGTCAATTTAGGTTTCTGTTGTCACAGCTGAGCTGCTCTCGGCTGTTCAGTTGCTTTTAAGTTAAAGTGAAATCTCTGTGAATAGGGTGTGAGGTGCAGGGTGTGAAGGGTCTCTTCTCACAGCTAGGCATTTAAGAACCCAAGGCTCTGGGCATGAAGTGGAGAAGCCGGGGAGGGGAACTCTCTTAATATCCAATGAATGCGACTCTTCCTTTGAAGGTAACGGATGCAACACCAAGATCTAAAAGCCCAGATGAAACAACTTTCATTCTCTTTGACAGATAGTTTTGCTATTCTTGTTTGTTCTGTTCAGTTGACTTTAATGATCAAAAGTTCTAAAGCCCAGTCAACTCTAGGAAACTCTGACTTCTACGCCTCTGTGCACATGTATATTTTATAGTCAAATAGTTGGCTTAGCTACCCCTCAGTTTGCATTTCTGCATAAGTGATCTGGAAGGTTCTTTACCTATTTGCTAAATCTTTCATTTCTGGAAAACAAGTTTTGAGAAATCAGGGAAATATGTTTAATTCTCCACACTAGTAAGTGAGCAAGACAAAAGAATGTTTTCCTTTGATCAAAGAATTATTGAACTAACATGGTATTAGAGATGTCCGTACTCAGCCTTTGGAGGGGAAGACCGCTGAGGAAATATTTGCCGTCTAGCATAGAGTCCTTTTGAGGAGGTGTGAGCTCATGTGCTATTTCCTAATAAGCTGAAGGCATGGAAGCCTGTTGCCCAGCAACAACTGTACCTCTTCACCAGGCCGGGCTTGCTCATTCCCAAAGCTGGATGGTGCGATCCTTACAAGATCACTGCATGATGTTTCCAGTTGTCCTAGAGTCACACATACCAGCTGGATATCAAGGAACGATGAGAAGAACAGTTTTCTGAGAAGAATTCTGTAGTGCTCTATGGCTTACAGGAATACTTATATACCCTGGACCCATTGACAATCTCCAGACATGGACAGAGTAGACATGATCGCCACTTCCTGTTGGGGAAACTGCCCCACTAATAACTTAAGGGACCACTACAAGGGGCAAAGCTGAGAATTGAACCACATGTGCCCTGAACTCCTAAGTCCTGAGCTTTCCCTGCAGTGCCACATTCACCAGTGCAAACCATAACCCTGGGCAGATGCTTACCCACCCAGAGATAACGCTGTAACACTGCATCCATCCAGGCTGCAGCCAAAGGATTTAGAAGACAATGGAGCATTCCATTAACATGCACTATGTAGCTAAAGATAGGTTTTGGCATGACCTGCTTTACTGCTTCACGGAAGATAAGAAAATAAACTGCAAAGTAACTAATGCCAGATAACAGCTTTTCCTTGGTGAAGGGAGCTGCCCAAGACTGAATATGTGCCAGTTCCACTTCTGTTATATTTTTTTAAAAATTGTTTTTGGTTGTGAAGATGTTCGAGTCCCCTCTCTGAACTTGGGTGAACTTTATTTATGCATTTAGATGAATACTCCACAAGAAAGATCTGCTGTGGAGTTGCCTTTCACCTACATGCACTAAAGTCGGGCTCAGCAGATAAACAATTCAAAGGCATCCTGGGGAAGTCTAGCTCTACAAACCTTATGACAAAACAACAACATGGGAGTCACTCTGGAACATTCACACATTTTAGCAACAGGCAGCCAAGGACGAAGCACCCAGCACCCGGCATAAAAGCTCGCTGCTGCTGTGAACCGCAGCACAAATACCATTCAACTGCACAAAAGAGACCTGACAGACTAAAATAGGTAGCCAATTTGAACCAAATATTTCAAAACTCCTTTATGCGTAACTACCTTTTAAACATGGCAGCATATATGGAAATTATTTCCTTTATTAGTACAAATGCAAATTTTACTTTAAAGAAACATTGTGGGTAAGGTTATAATACTGTACGTACCATTTTTTCAAAGTTTACTAGATTGTCAATGAACGTCTTGTTCCCCTCATGAGTAAATGTCATATCTGCAAAGAAATAAAAGTCACATTCTAATCACTAACAGAAATATGTCAGACTAAGAAACCACAATAGCACCATTAGATTATGCTGGAGGATTTGCATAACACTGCAGGTGAAAAAAGCTGATAATAGTTCCTTTTATGTTAGGTGTTTAACTTTTGAAAGCACTTTACCTGAGCTTAGTAAAATTTCCAAACTAACTCTCTGTTTCCCTAGCAAGCCTTCCAAACCATGGATCCCTGCTCCTCCTGTAATCTTCCCAACCCTTTGAGAAAAGTCGAAGGGGAGAAGGTGGAAGGGACAGGACTGTTCTTCCCAAAGAGATCAGTCTGATGAGGCTCCTGTTCATTTTCTTCCCCACACACTCATCACTGGCTTGACCTGTGGGTTCCCTCAGAATTACCTTTAATGAGCAAAGGCATGAAGGGGATGAGAGGAGGCTCCAGCTTAGCTACTGTCAGCCTGTAGGCCCTGTGGTTTCTAGAAGGATCCTTCAGAGAAACAAAGAGATGCTGGTTAATGACTAATGACATGTATGTCCCCCTTCTGCTTCCTAACACACCTAGGTTTGTCATCCCACAGTCAGGTAGTTTTCTACCAAGTATAGCTATAAAAGATAGGTTGACTTTGTTAAATTGATTTTGGCCTTATTTATGTATTATTTAAAAAATTTTTTTTTTTGAGAGAGAGAGAAAGCATGCTCCCGTGCCAGTGGGGGAGGGGCAGAGAGGAAGAGCGAGAATACCAAAGCAGGCTCCACACTCAGCACAGAGCCTGACACCAAGCTCAATCCCATAACCCTGGGATCATGACCTGAGCCAAAATCAAGAATCAGATGCTCAACCAACTGAGCCACTTGGGTGCCCCTGAATTTTTTTTCAGACAACTTCCCGTCTGACATGAAAATAAATTGCTTTTTGTTTCCTTTTTAGCTTGAGAGGGAGATTTGCCTGCAAGGACTGAGGGCAGAGACTCCCTCTGAGAGCAGATACAAGATGTGTAAAACAAACCCCTCCCACAAGATTCCCCCTCTCCCCAAGCACCCCCTCCTCCCTGGGAGTTCTGACTCCCCTCCTCTCTGCCCTGCACAGCCAGCCCCATGTGACCTCTCTGAAACCATCCCTTCACTCCTACCAAGACCCGCTCACTCCTTCTCTGTCTGTTAACACCTCCCCGCCAATGGGGAACAATAATCTTGGCAAGCCAAGGAAAATGCAGCTTCCAACCCATCGCCAACCTACGCTAGGCGGAAAGGTTCCTATTACACTGCTTTTCTTAGTTACACAAATTGACCTTATGTGGGACATAAGTCCTCTTTAAGTTAGTTCCTGAGGGTGCCATTCATTAGTCAGACATGCTTGTTTTAGCAGCACTAAAACGGGATCATAAACTTCTTAAAGTCATACAAGGACAGGTAAAATTTCCGAAATGAGAACTTCAATTCAGCTAATCAGAAATTGGATTAATGCAGACAGTGAACAGAATAAAGGAGCCACTGTCACTTACCATTAAACTTTCAAACTCTGCATAGAACTTCTTGAACTTGCTTGGCAGTTTCTGTTAATGAAATGAAAATACCACACTCATATATCAGATTCAATATCTAGATATGTATCATGTGTTACCATTTCTGGGGGAAATGTATTTCTTTGGCTCTTAATCAAACACCTCTAACACAGGCCAGACTGTAATCTGTCTTGTCATTTGAGCATATTCTGGAATACAGAGAATTTACCTTTTAAAGCTCTTAGTCTAGTTGAAACAAAAGTAAGTATGGATCCTTAGGTCTTACTGTTTTTATAATGTTTTTTAATTATTCATAAGGAGGACTGCAGTCTCAGACCACAAGTGGTTTGGAATCACCTCCTCCCACATCTTTCAGTCTCTGATTCCCACAGTTAGGAATTTAGACTAGAGAATATTAGGATTAAAAGTTTGAGAGACCACCTATTTCAATCCTCCTCCTCTCTTACAATGTTAACTCTATGAGAAAAGAAACTTACAATTTATTTCTATCTCCTCAGTGCCTAAACAAATGTCAGGTACATAGTCACTGCTTAATAAGTATTTATTTGAATAGACAAAACCTTTGTTTAGGTAAGAAATTAGGTCTCACAGTTTAAATTTTTACTATTTTTTAATGTTTATTTATTTATTATTAAAATTTTTAAATGTTTATTTATTTTTGAGACAGAGAGAGACAGAGTGTGAGTGGGCAAGGGGCAGAGAGAGAGGGAGACACAGAATCTGAAGCAGGCTCCAGGAACTGAGCTGTCAGCCCAGAGCTCGACACGAGACTCAAAACTCACGAACCATGAGATCATGACCTGAGCTGAAGTCAGACACTCAATTGACTGAACTCCCCAGGTGCCCCAATGTTTATTTATTTTTGAGAAAGAGAGAGAACAGGGGAGGAGCAGAGAGAGAGAGGGAAAACATAGAATCCGAAGCAGTCTCCAGGCTCTGAGCTGTCAGCAAGAGCCCATCGCAGGGCTCAAACCCATGAACTGTGAGGTCATGACCTGAGCCAAAATTGGATGCTTAGCTGACTGAGCCACCCAGGCACACCAGGTCTTACAGTTTAAATGCCATGCCCAACGTGGTACAGCTAATGGCGGTCAGAGCATCTGTAATTCACATCACCTCCCTCCTTCCTAGGGCTTCTCTTCCATGCTTGTGCTTTTCCACACAAGCATTTCTCCCACACGATTTCTCTGCCCTGCAGTTACACAAAAACTGATGATTCTACCAATTTAATACCTGAGTAGGCACCGCTGGCTGTACCTACATATCGACACCAGTAGGCCATTATCGAGTCAGCTTTTAATTTACTGGTTCTCACTTTGCGTGGGTCCTGAGATCTTAGGAACCCTAACTTTTCTCTTCTCTCACGCCAAGACAGAGCAGCGTGGTGTGCGTCCTCTCCCGAGACTGTGGAAGCACCGTCCTCAACCCCAGAGACCCGGAGCTCAGCTCTGCTTCACGCCGGGAAGTCTACTCGCAACAGCGGATTCACCAGTCAGGCTCTGTAGTCACAGAAGAGCTCCTCTCTCTTCTTTCTCTCAGAGCTGAATTAGTTTGTCATCTTGCAGAAATCTTACTTACTAGTATCCCACATATCTTCCACGCTCATTTTCCTAGTACCTCTTTTCAAGTTAGGGCTCTAGGAAACCTAATGTCCTTGCTCAGAAGGAATGTCCAAGGGATGAGAGCTGGGACAGGCATTAAAGGATGCAAGAATCTCATTCCACGTATAGGGTCTAAATCACCACGTTAGCTGATAACTTTCCATGAACTTTAAAAATAAGAAGTGAATTACATTTTTTTATTAGATTGGTCTATCTCTTTCTTTACTTAGCTGGTGTTTGGGTCAAAGGCAGGAGGGTAGAGGGTGATGAATATTTATGTGGGTCTGAATACTATTATTTATGTACACCCTGTGCTTCCAGACCCACAGTTCTCTACTGGGCTCAGTTTTGTACCCCTCATGCCACCTCCGCTAGGGGCCAGTGATGTCCTCACATATTTTCTGTGGTCACGCCTGGGGTGGGGCAAAGTGACAGGTGCTACTGGTAGGTTGTAGGCTGAGGCCAAGGATGCTGCGAAGCATCCGGCATCACACAGGACAGTCCGCAGTGACGAGTCACCCTGCCCACAGCCTCAATGCTGCCAAGGCCCAGAAAGCACTCCGGGATTTAACTCCCATTTGCTTGATCTCAGAGTGGTCTTTCCCTTCCAGCTTGGACCATTTCCTTTCCCTGTGGTTTAACTCTTCCTGCTGTTTTGGTCACGGACGGTGTCACGTGTGGTCTGTAGTTCCGGGAGGCCAGGCGCCGTCCCTCACCCTGCTCCTGGGAGAGGCATCATGCTCTCCATGGGAGCTGTGTTGGAAGTGCATGGATTTGGGGAGATCAACTTGAATCAAAGATGCTTATGAATGAAAGGTCTTCCTGCAGAGTGATATAATTACATTTCGCCTTATGAAATAAAAACTTACAAATGAGGAGGAGTTAATTTTCTCTTTCTGAAGGTTCACAGATGGACACATTTCCTCATATCCCCATTAAAATGAAGGACTGGCCAGTTAACTCTCCTTTTGCTGTCTGCATCCTCCCCCCGACCCAAGCAGCTTCCTATTTTTCTCTTTACACAAGAAAGGAGACTCTGGTCATGTTTCCACCATGCTATGGCCTTAAGGTCTGGCTGCTGTTATGTGATACCTACACGGGCCTTCTGGGACCCCCATAAGGCTTTATCCCTTCTTTGATTTTCCCAACCAAATCATCTGGACTCCATGAGGGCATCGGAAGCTAGAACAGGCTGGGGAAAGCACACTGTCTGAGGGGGAACCCTAGGCTTCCACAGATTCCAAGAGCCTTGGGCCGCAAGACAGGGGAGCCTGCATAACGGTTTCATTGCCTAATTCAGTGGCAGCCCTAACTCTGTCCTTTTCCCAGCTGGAAGACGACACAGCTGCGTGGCATGCAGGCCTCATCAATTCCCTCATTCCTATATTCGGGGCATGAGCTGCTGTGTGCTGCATCTGCCTGGAATTTTAAGAGAAACCCAAGACAGAAGAACTTGTGAGAACCTGTCCTATAAACAATGGAAACATTTAGGAGAGACTGAGAAAGAAAACAGTTTCAAGAGGGAAGTGGAGAAGGAAATGTTTTAAGGAAAATATTTAGATGTGCGAACAGCTGCCGTTGGTGCCTGTTTAAAGCACCCTTGCAGATTAAGTCTCTGTTATCTACTCCTTGACCTCTTTTTGTGTCCCACTTACACATACTTTTTTATTTTTAGTAAGAGTCTATTTTTGTGTGCATGTTCTATTAGAGATTAGTATTTCTTCAACTATATACCACACGTAAGGGGTCAGGCACATTTTGAGTACTTAGCTGATGAAAAGTGGAAATGTGTAGCACAAATTAACCAACTGTCAACAAACCACTAATCATATTTGCACAGAAACTCACAGCACACCTGCAGAGCTTTTGCCCACCCTGCGTATTAGCCAACTGTTGTTCCTCCAGACAGAGCGGTCGGCCAGGCAGCTAAGAGATACTTAGTACTCAACTGGGCCAAACAGTTGGCCTTCTGGCTAATTTTCCCTGGAGCAAAATGATTATTTGGTTAAAAATGGATCTTCTGTCCTCTCTTAATTATAGATAAGGCTCACTGCAAAAGCAATAAGCAGACATTCCAGAGAACAACAGAATCTATGAACAAAAAAAAAAAACCTTTGAAATCATCCAAGCAACGATGTTGGTTCATGTTATTCGTAGGAACCAGATGTATCATTATTTACATCGTATAGACCAAGAAGCTGAGACTCCCCCATTCGCCCCCCTGCACAAGAGGACAAAACCTTTTTAAATGCACACTCTCAGGCAACTGGAAGAAGGAAGACAGGTCACTTCCCTCAAAGTGTCCCACCTTTTCCATTGTTATACCAGTGTGAGTGATATTTCTATTAAAAAAGCTCACTGGTGAGCCTGTGTTTTTCTTCTTAAGGCAAAAGTCACAGCTGGATCTCAGCTGAAGCTTACCTCCCACGTGAGTGCCAAGCGGCTCACGGCGACATTACTTAGTCCCATGACGATGGCAAAAAAGGAATTCAGGTTTTTGTACTCCTTACAGCTGAAACACAAGAGGCACATGTTTGAGTAAAACGCCACTTTTGAGTGAGATTTAAAAAGTTAGAGTTCTATTTTCTGATAGTCATTAATATTCGTCAGGACTCTTTATGAGAACAGGCAATGATAGATTTAATGCACCGTTGAAGTTCCACTTGGTTGGCCACGTTCGGCTATTTGACTTCCCACTGTAATTTTAGAAAGGTGATGGTTCTGGTCATCTAGGTCCAGGTTTTGAGAAGGAATTGAAAGATCCCGACCCTAGGGATTGTTACTATGATCCCAAAGCCTCCTAAAAGCCTTGTTAGATGTGGAAGGAAGCATCTCATGGGATAAGAAGAGAGGTATACAAAATGTCCTCAAAGACATTCAGCCTTTTCGCCTAAAGCCGGACACCTCTTCTGGCAGCCTGAGAGGGAATGAGGAAGTCATATTGCTACAGCTGTCATAACTTCTACCTGTCATGTGAATGCTTCTAACTTGTTGAGAAATATCATTTTACAATCCCCATGAAGCTGAGAAATCTCCTAATAAATGACCTAAAAATAACCTTATTTTCTTTGCATTTAACTGATGTCCATGAGGCTGACCAATTTGCATCTGTCCTTATGCAACTATTAGCCTTTACAAACATATATTTGGGAATAAAAATACTGTGGAACAATATCAAAGATTCTTATTAGAATGGCAATATTTAGCCTACATACTTGATTTAACTTAAAAAAAAGAAAAGAATCCCCAATTTCCTCATATCAGCTCCTCAGAAAGAAAAAGAATTAATTTTTCAACAAGTGCAAATCCTTTACCCCAAATCAATATGGTTATCTAAGTCAACTCAACATAATTAAATCCTGTTTGGATGAACATTTTCGCAAAAGGCTAATTAAATCATTGCTTTTGCTGCCTGTGTTCTCTTTACAGAGGAAGCAATGCGTGATTCTTAAACGGTCTGTGTGGAAGGAAGAAAGTAGATTTTAGAGAAGCTATCATGCATCGTATCTCACTGGTAAAAAAGTAACCAAGGCCTTTGCCGTGTTGGGGCAGTGGCTCTCAGGTCAGGGGCTAAAAGAACACGTGTTTACCTTTGTCCTATCCATGTGATCCTGAAAGGAAATGCAGGCACACAGACCTACCTTTCTGGTCACTGCTCTGGTCAGTGTTACCAACTAACTTTATCACCTTAGGGAAGTCACAAAATAGCCCCATGCCTCAGTCTCCTCATCTGTAAAAGGGGATGATAACACTTCATAAAGTTCTGGGCACGTTGAAGACCTTAAATAGAATTTGTTGAAGTTCTCTAAAAATACCACGTAAAACATGCTACTGCCACCAGGTTCAATCGCATCCTTGTAGATGATGGTTTATGAGAGCTTAGAATCTTTTGCAGCCAGGCTGTGTAAACAGCTCCACTGCAGGACGGCACGGCTTAGTAAAGGTTAAATAATATAAACCAACTTAAACCAAGGCCAAAGTCACCTACACATTTCCATAATCAGAAGGACGAAAGGTAAAAAAAGATAAAAATGTTAAAAAAAAAAAAAAAACCTCCTGAGTTTTTGAAAGGCTCTCTTATGTCTAGGAGAGCCCAAAGGCCGTCTGATCTCCCACATGGGTGTGCAGACTGCCGCTCTCTACCCCTTCTGGCACCCAGCACTGCCGGGCCAAGGCGAAGGGGGAATGTGCCCTTTGCCATAGGAAAGTGCGTATTTTCAGTTTCGCTGATCCTCTCCTTCCAAATATGCAAAGGCACCTGTCCCTTGCAATAGGGCTGTTCAAGCTCCTAGAAAAAAGTGGCTGCCCTGTGAACCAGAAATCCATAAGTAACATTTGCCAAATCTTTCTTCAAAAAGGCAGCTTTTCCAAATAAAGAGATAACAGCCTTTGAATCTGAGGATTTGGATATGCTGTTGAACCCTCAAATTTTTGGCAAAATAATTTGAAGCATTTGGCAAGCCGATGTGTATTAAATGTCAAGCAGCCTTTACTTCTTTGTTTAGCTCTGGAAATCATGCTCTGTATGGGATCTAAACTATTTGGCTCAAGAAAATTGCTAGCTGGGGTCACTTGTGCTCCCCAACTTCCTGGGCTAGAGCTCCCTGAATTTAGAAAGAAGTCTCCCAGCCATGGGCCATATTTAGCATTTTATTTTTAGCACGGTGGTGATACCAAAAACATGGAAGTAAACAGGAGGTTGTCAGGCATATCTAAATAGCAGGAGAAGATTAAATTCATGTCAGGGAGAAATCTAACTGGCCCCTGCAGTAAATAAATTGTTTCCCATGAAGTGCTATTAAATAGAATATTTATAAGTTGCTGCCTTTTTCTGATGTTGGCGGAGATGAGTTCCATGTACTAGGTTAGGTCGGCTTTATGCATTTTACTGATTTTATTCTGGCTGAGTTGGGTCGTGCTGATGTACATGCATGTTTCTACTGCCCTCTACTGGCAATACGGTGTCTTGTTGGACATTGACTTGAACAGCCTTCTAAATACAACTTTTCTAGAACTTTGTTAGCTGAAGGACTCATTAAACTGGAGGAGGCACAAAGCCACAGTGGTTCAGAGCAAAAAGAGATCATGATTTTGACTGCAGCATCAGTGCTATAAAATAAGAATTTATTATATATTGATGTCCAGTATTCCAAAAGACATATGAAATTAATCTTTTACAAGAGTTCAGTTATTCTGAAACTCCTGTCATTGTTCCTTGTGCATAAGATCCATATCTTGCTTTTTTTTTCTAAGGTGCAGCTTAAGGGAATAAAATGAAAATGCAGTTCAAACCTTTTTCTCTTCTTAAGCTAATGATACTTACTGGGCTGCTATCTTAATAAATTTTTTTAAGAGCTGAACACGCTTGCTGGGCTGAGAACAAAGGCAAATCTCAGTGACAACCCAAAACTGAATTTCATTAAATCTTCTCAGGAACAAGTCCAAGTTTGCTGTGGTCTTTTTAAAATTATGCCTTCCAAATGTGTGATAGATTAGCTCCAGCTAGAAAAGAAAAGAAAACAATTTTATTTCTTTGTTTTTCAATCACAACACCAACGAGGCTTCTCTGTTTGTCAAGAGAAATTGACATGGGTCAGCACATGTGAATACAATCACTGGCCAGGATTCAACTCGTACTACAGAGCTAGAGGGCTTCAGGGAGGCTTGCTAGATACGTAACTATACACGAGGTGCCATTGGCTTAATAGACTCAGGAAGACATAGCTTACTCTAAACCATTAAGACTTCTCTTTAATACTCAAAGACTTTACAATAGGCTTTATTAATCAACTCAATATTTACGAAAAGGATCCTGTGGTTTCCACACTGCGGCACATGACCGACACTGGCACTGGAGCAATGCCAGCACGCCCCACCCAGAATTGCGAGGGTACCTACTTGTGCTCTCCGCCGAGCACCTTACCTCATGCACACAGTTGAAGAGTTCCCAATCATAAATTGTCATCTGGTATGCTAAATCTTTGGAGCTCATCAGTTCAAAAGTTCCCACTGTTCCCATGGTGGGGCCTTCCTGCTCTGGCAAGGGAGTCTATGAACAGTAATGCAAAAACACATCAGAATCTCAGAGCAGAGAAGTACTTGAATTTAAAAAAATTTTTTAAATTAATGAATTTATTTTTGAGAGAAGCGGGGGGGGGGGGGGGGGGGCAGAGAGAGAGAGAGTGTGGAGCTCAAAATGGGCTCCAGCTCACCAGAGGAGGGACCTGAACTCATGAACCATGAGGTCATGACCCGAGCCAAAGTCAGAGGCTTAACAGATTGAGCCACCTGGGCACCCCCAGAGAAGTACTTTTAATGCTGAATGCTTTAAGGAGTTTCTGAAAGGAAAAGATTCTGGAGATGCTGAAACTTTGATTTCACCCAGAGGAGAAAGATGCCTTCACTCTTAATGCTCACTGGCTTCAGGGCCATCTCACTGTCATCATGTCCTGGGACTGAAAAATGTGGACCGTGGCAATTAAGATTTGGTAAGGAGTGACCTGTGCTTGGGTCTGGGAGACCTCTGGGAACAATGCCTCTTCTCTGGTAAAGATATAAGACGTTCTTGGAGATGTTTTCCTTCTGCGTTGTACTGAAGCTGTTCTGGAGAAGGCACCGCCATGGCAGTGTTGGACATTTATCCATGGCATGACTTCCCACGGCAGAGGCTGGTGACCATGGTGGTGGTGCTGTCCAGCCAGCTCTTACAACACACTGTCTGGGCTCCCTAGGTGACTGAGGGCTCTGTGCCCTGAGATTACATCTCCACCCTCTGAGATGTGCTGAGGCAGGAATGATCTCCACATGGTCATGGTGTTTTGGGCTAGGGTGACAGAAAACCAAACTCTGCTACTTTCTGGAAGGCCCTCACTCAAAACTTGAGATCCCACTTACTTATCTCACTTGTATTTTTTGAGAAATGACCTAGAGTGCTTTTCCTTAGTAAAAACGAATGATTTGAAGACATTGGGAACTTATGTATAATATATGAATATTTATGGCCTGTAATATATGCCCAAAGGTACAAAGGTAAATGAATGGAAGGAGAATTTTCCACAAACCATGAGAGACTCAATAATAGAGAACAAACTGAGAGCTGAGGGAGGGAAGTGGTGGGATAGTCTAGATGGGTGATGGGCATTGAGGAGGGCACTTGTGATGAGCGCTGGGTGTTGCATGTAAGTGATGAATTACTTCTGGGTCCTTCTCCTGAAACCAACATTGCACTGTATGTTCAATAACTAAAATTTAAATAAAAAAAGAGAATTTCCCTAATATCATGCAAACCATATTGGGATATTCAATACTTAGGTTGGAAACACTAATATTGTGCACATTCTATCATCATATTATCATCATCATGCATAACCACTATATTCCCTAAGTGCTCACGGCATTCTGGGCACTGAAGAAATGACACACTCAGGATGTAAGCTGTCCCTGCAAGTGTATAGTCTAAGGGAGGAGTGAGCCCTAACCAGCAAGTTCTGCCCTGCACTCAATAGACAGCTGCTGGCATTCATTTGTGGATTTAAAGGACAGGCAGAAGCATCAACACACACCTGACACCCAGATACTCAGACAGACACGTGGGGGAACATGAATGGGCTTTGTGAGAGTTAGTGGGCATTTCGAATGAATGTGCAGCCTGAAGGGGTTCTTGGAGAAAGAGGCTGGGCTGTAAAAGATTAATCAGGCAGAGCTGTGTGGGTTAGAACAGCAAGGTTTCCCTAGAGCACCCAGGTTGGTCTGTTGAAGGATGGCAAGAGAGGCAGGAAGGTTGGGAAGCTGTCATGAGACTTGTGTGTCGGGAACAGGGAGCCTAAAGCTCGAACAGCTTTACAAAGTCTGTGAGTACCAGACAAGGAACCGGGGTTTTGCAACAGATCTGCTTCAGAGAGCAACAGACTCTAAATGCAAACCTCACTCTTAACTATGCAGATTCCCTTATCTCTTGGATGTCTGTTTCCGGCACTGGAACTCAGTGTCACGGTACCGGGTACTCAGGCTTTTTAAGAGAACTGAATGGGAATAATTTGAGTGTATCCCGTAAGCACAGTGCCTGGCACAGAGCAGGTCCCCATTCACAGCCCTTTCCAAAGTATTGTCTCCCCGCATGTGCTGCAGCAATACAAATGTCCAGGGAAGCAGGATCCGTACAACACCTGGATGCAAGAGGTAAGTACTGCTGTTCAGATCTACGCTATGCTAGGCACAGAGAGCAAGGAAGAAAAACATTTATCCCAAAGTTTTAAAACTTAGGGAACTGACCTGAATCTATGGGTGGGTAGCTTGTGGAAGCAAATAAGGAGAATGGGTTAAGCAGGTCGAGTCTCAGGTAGAAAGCTGGGGACACTCTTAAATGCTGGGTCTGTGGACTCGTGTCAGCCTCAGACAGCTGCTGCTATGATCAGCAGTTCTGTGGAACCGCCCTCCTGTTCTCTCCCTCTGCAGCCTGCCCAGCTCCCTGACTCTTTTCCCTGAGGTCTCATGGCTTTTCATAGAGGGGAGAAATCAACCCAACAACTGTAGGGACGATGCCAATATTAAAAAATAGATCAAGTTCTTTAAGTCATGGATGCTGGTCTATGATTACTATATCCCTTTTGAGAGAGTAATGGAATCTCTATTTTTTTTTTTTTTGAGAGGGCAGGACTAACCAAGCCTTCTCTCTCCTTGACAAAGGGCAGGCTGACCCCTTCCTTCTCCATGAACCACAGAAGAGGCAGGCTAAACTGCCAAAGCAGCTCTTCTAAGTAAAATGGAGAATTTACATGCTGATCCTGAAGCCCAATAGAAAGCTTCTCCTTGCTCCACTTCCTTAGAGATGGTCTTGTGAAAGTTTCCTATCAAATGAAGCACAGTAGAGATTCTGTGGGGTCTACACTGCACAGGCGGGTCTGAACACTGCCTATGCTGAGGCACAGAACTTCCATATACTCTCCCTCTGGGAGAACAGCGTTGTTACCCCGCCTCCACCCCTCCCCCCATTTCCAACTGAAGAACCTAAGACAAAAAGGATATGCTAATTGTCAGTGACAGAGATGGCCAAAGTAAGCTGCCACCCCAGCATCCCTCTTTCCCCCTCTGTGCCTGGCTCTGCAATGGCACTTGTCACATTGGATTCCCCTTACACTCTGGAATCCATTACTACACTCTGAGCTCCTTGAGGCACAAAGACCATGAAGGATTCATCTTCAACACCATCCCAGAGGCAGAGTCATCATGATGCCTGGAATGATATAATAGGCCCTAAACAAAAGGCTAAGGAACTAGTGAACAGATAAGAGTAGAACCAAATTACAGTACAATGGGATCTTATAATTTGTCTGTGCTCATATTTATGCTCAAATAAAGTGTCAAGAGAGTAAAGCTGCAGGTTACAAGCCTTTAACCAACTAGGATAAATTGGTGGCAATCTGCTATTTCTAGACAACACAGTTTAGCCCTATAATTTGTTCTGTTCCAGGCTGTTTGTGTTAGTCTCATCTCCCTAGCATGGTCCATAACTGTCATAAGAACGAAGTCTCGGGAGCAACTTGCCAATTCTAGTGTCTGTCACACAGAAGCCAGCACAGCACCGAGTACAAAGCAGACACTTCCTAAGTAGGTGTTGATAGATCCAAGAGTTTGGCCAACATTCTGTACTGCAGAGTCATCTTGTATACGTTCTTCCTAGAAAGACTGTTCTCGGAGAAATTTTCAGAAAGCTGGAAAAGGCCCCATGTCTCCGGTGGTGTGAGGCAGGTAAGGTTCAACCATTCCTTAGTATGATGACATAAAGCTGCAGCCCAGAGGAGGGCAGAGCACTGACACAGGGGAAGCGAACGAGTTCCTCTCCCCAGTTCTTATTCCCGAGTAAATGCCTTTCAATTACTTAGGCCTTAAAATGGAAGACTAGCAAGGACTAAGAATTCGTAAGGCTGCAGTATGATGTGCAAATAAACAGAGGCTTACAAAGTCAGTATCTGCCCTACAGGGAGCTGGAAACAGTCCACACTCTCCATCCAGACACCATGTCTTTGGATAATGTGGCCAAGAACCGGCTGGCAAGAGAGGCTGAATGCTGTGTGGTCAACACATCATGTAGCACCTGTAAACAGGTTACAGCTTTTGATGGTGTTTATTTCCAGAAGAGGGCAGCACGACTCATTTATGACATTCTCCCTCCTAATACCTCAGTGTTGGGAAACAGCTTTTAGAAGGCAATGAATGTAGAGGCCTACAGTTCTATATGAAGAGGGCTGTGTGTAGACAGAGCTGCCAGCATCATGGGCAGTGATGGATGCGGGGCAATCAGAGATCAGGTGCTGCATCTGCTAAATTCCCCACCAGGCAGAGATACAACAGTTGCACTGCAGTGCACAAAATGGCTCTCCCCAGACTAGAACACAGAATTACCATGAGGCCAAAACAAGCTCTAAAACGTCCCTGAGAGGAGAGGAATCTTGATTTCCTTCTAATGTCTGTTTTGATGACATTTGAATGCACTTATGTGGTTAAATTCTCTGAAATGAGAGGCTGTTTACCTCTTGCTCATGTGTTGCACTTTTCTTAGTAAAAGCAGCCCTCTGTGTCCAAAGATGGAAAAAACTAGTTCTCTATCCTCTGAACTGGCCCCATAGGTTTTCCAAGATACCTAGAGAGCTACACACCAACATGTCTAATTTTTATAAGATAAATAGAAATGAACCCTACCATAAACCCTACTTGCACAGAAGAGAGTAGGTTACTTCATTGCTGACATAGGACCATTAATCCTTTATTTTGCAGAGAGCTCTGTGTGGGCTGGGAACAAATGTTTTGGAGACTTAGGGAAGAAAGTGCTGGCCTCTGGTGTTTCCTACACAAGTTAGAGCATTTCCAGGGCACAGAATTTTTCTCTGACTAGAGAGTAACTTTGCCATAATGCCTTTTCTACATCCCACTAAGGTGTATGATACATCGAAATACCTTGTCTTAAAAATTTTTTTTCTGTCCTGGTCTAAGTATTCAGATTTTTAACATTAATATTTAAATGGGGGGGGGCTTCAAGGAGGTGATTTACTATAGAAAGTTCTAAAAGCTGAATTAGGCTGCAATAGTGGTGCTACTTGCCTAACTTCCACAAAAGAAAATCTAAAGCTCAGAGCATATCAAATGAACACCTGAGGCTTACCTAATAGAGCACAGAAAAAGAAAAAGCCAAGTAACGTTCAAGAGTTTTTGGCAACTAGGTTCGACATAACTGCAAAATTAAGCTCCAGACAAGGTTTTCTGATTGCAGACACTACTCTGAGGAGGCCATCCACACCTACCAGTGAATCGAATTGCTCTCGCGGGCAAGCAAATAGGCGTCCATTAATGGTGAGCGTCGTAAATACTGAAACATCATTAGGTTTGAGCACCACCTTTTCTGTGAACATAAAAAGCATGAGATTGCCTATTAAATGCATCTGAGATTTGCTGCACTGCCCTAATCACACCAACAAATTGCCAGCTCGGTGAATTACTGGAACACGCAGAGTGACTGCATAAAATACAGTCCTGAAGGGACCCACTGAATAAAAAAGACTCAGCATTCATGCAGGCACATGACACTCAGAATGCCATCAGGAATGACCACAAAACAGGAATGGAAATACCCGAGGGTCAATTCCCCCAGTTCTGCACGGCAACTGTAATTATATACAAAAACTGCATTTGCTATTTATATAACAAATTATGTTTCCAGATGGTAATAATGCCCAGCACTTTGGAGATGGAAAGATCACTTGTAGAAAACTTAGGGGGTTTCTGAGATCTCAAATAGATTTTAGATGTAAAATGCATAACTATTTTTTCGCTTAGTCCTTCATTTGGAGGGCAATTGTGTTACCTAGATTAAGCCTCCTATATTTTAAAAATTCAGTCATTCAACAGATATTTATTTAGCATTTACTATATGCTGGACACTGCTCCTGGCATTGGAGACACAGAAGGGAACAATATAGAAAAAAAAAATCCCAGTCCCCAAAGTGCTGGCATCGCAGTGAGAGATGTGGACAGTGAGAAAGACAAACACATCAGAGAGCAAGCAGCCAAGAGGAGAAAAAACAACAGGGAAGGAAGCTAGGAAGTCTGTGTAAGAGGGAGAGGATACAATTTTAGAAAGGAAATCAAAGAAAGAAAGGAGGGGGCCTCAGTTAGATACTGACATTTGGGTGAAAAGCTGAAGGAAGAAGAAGGACCCTTTGGAAAGTGTGCCAGAGGGATGGGCGAAAGGGGACATCCTGGGTCCCGTGTGACTGGGGCAGAAACAGAAGGAAGTATCTGGGGAATCCATGATGCATCTAAAAATCCTGCATCAGTAGAATCATTTGCCTTCAGACATGGCAAAAATGGCTTACCCAATCCCAAAGGATCCCCCAGTGGCTATGAAATCATTGCCAGACCAGCTGGCCTTACTGCTCCTTCCTCTGGACGCTCACTGCAACACATGCTGACTGTTCCAAAACTCTTGCTAGCATGGATTTTAACTCATTGCTGGCTGCCTCCCGCCTGGGCTTGGGATAGCCTGGGGATATAGGACGCACCCAGCACATCCCTCCCGTCCCAGTCATACTAAGTGGCCATTCAATATATATGGTGAACAAATAAATGATATATCAATAAAGCATTAAGGTAATCATGTAATCCCCTGGGGAAAAGAGTTCTCATTTTATCTGATGGGTTGGGCTTCTGCCCTCTCTACAGGTAAGGAGGGGAACCGTCATCAGCTGGCAAGAACTAGCCCATGACCACCTCCACCTTCAGGAAACCTATGGCCTATAGCTTGTGAAGCCAGAGGCCCTCTTAGGATTCATATTTCCCAGAGCTCCAGGGCCTTAAGCTTTTTTGTTTAGGGTTTATACAGAAAGAACTCCAGGCTGGCATCCGCACCAGAGTCTTCAGCTCCAGCTGGCCTCAGATAGATCGCTTCACCTTTTTTTTTGCTTTATAGTGGGTACCTACAAAATAGGGCATATTAGACACTTACCCAGCCTACTTCTAACCATATTATTTTGTTATTTGTGTGAGCACACAACAGCACCAATTTGTCCCTTTGGATCTGCTTGGAAGGGCCATGCTAACTCCTGGCAGGGTTTCTCTTTGTACTGGATAGTCCATTTTACAGAAGCCCAAAGTGCTAATTAAGGCTGTTACCTCCTCCGGAGCTCATCTTGACGATGATCAGGCCTTCCCCAGAGCCTAGTTTGTCCGCAACTGCGCTGATGACTTCCTTCACCGAGGCGGCCACCGGCACCCGAATGGTTGTGTAGGTGTGGTCCATGCAATAGACTTTAAACAGAACTATTGGGAAGGCAGTAACAATATGGCATATTGGTCTCAAGTAACAATATGGCATATTGGTCTCAGGAGTTCTTAAGAAAACCACCAGCAATGGGAGATGTTTGATATCCTCCCAAATTGGCACCGTCTAGTCACTCTTACTAGGTATCTATTTGCAGACACCTATGCCTGTGTCTGCCCACTTCCCAAACTCCTGGCCTCAGCATTGGTCTGAGAATAGGTACACACATGGCTTCTGTCTCCAACTCCAAAGGTGATAGATTTTTGTGACAAACCCGTATAGAAGTGATGGGAGGAAAAACGAAGTATGTGTAGGCCTGTTTTGTGGGTGTGCCCTTGTCTGTGAGAGTTTCTTTTTCATAACACAGGAAGTGCTGCGCTGTAGGCGGATTGCTGGATAACTGCTGCCTGGCGTGGCGGTGCGGGGCCAGCACTAATACCTCTGCAAACAGGAGTGCTTCTGCCGGGGGCATGGACATGCTGACACTCCTCACTTGTTCACTGGTTTGTGGTACTCCGGGGCTGGGACATAGCGCTTGGGCAGTGCCGAGCTCAGCAAACCCATATACAGCATCCACATGCTCACCTCTGAACACAATTCCAGCTACTGTAATTCTTGGGTTTAGAGGCACTCCTAAATTATAAGAATCATTCATGGCTTAAAATGAAAATTTTATCATTATTCATTTGGTTTTGGCTATGATTCTTTAGACAAATCTTTAAACAACCAAACAGTAACTGTCAGCATCTGCACCTCCCTGATGGTTATTAACAAGGCCATACTCAGGATCAGAACGCTTCCCCTGGGCAGGAGTCCTGTTCTGCAGATGACCCTGGCTCTTCCCTCTTCATGGCCTTGCAAAGTGCCAGCTCCCTTTCTGCCAGCCCTTCACAGAGGGGCAACCTTGACAACTAGTTCCTGAGACCGGCTTTCCTTCCTTCAGGGAAAGGTGGTAGTGTGGGAGAAGCTGAATCAGGGAAGTGTGGACAAGCACTTCCATTCCAGGCCCAGAGTTCAAGAGGATAAATAATCAGAATGCAAAAGGGCACCTTCAAGCAAACTATTTGGAGTGCTAACACATAGTCTAAAAAAGCTATTCTGTGGGGCCAAGGGTCCCCGGAGGGGAGATTTTATTCTGACTTTGAGTAATCTACACAACCATGAGTTGGAAGACCTTCATCTCACCTTCATCAGAGCCGCGGATAGGCTGGCGCTTCTGGGCTCTCTCGTCACCTGTGTTGAACTGTTGCAAGAGAACTTTGTGCTGTAAAAGTAATAACAGCAACTGCTTTTAATGGCCGGTGTACATTTGCACTCAAAGGAGACACATCCAAGAAGCAGTCAGAGTCCGAAGAAAACATATATTCTTTTTACAAACACATCACTTTTCTATATTGCACTGTAATATTTCTGGAGAATTGTTATTTCAACAGGGTACAATTAGAGAATCCTAATCCACTGTCACTTACCTTCTTTTGTGGAGCCTTTGCATCTTCTGAACTACGAGAAAGAGAGAAAGCACATTATTTAATAGCATTGGTACCAATATTTTGAATTACTTTGTGAATAACTTCAATCTTATGTTACAAAATGAAATCATAGCAATCCTTTGGGAGTAATATGAGCCTCTTTGTTTTATTTAAAAATATTATTTTTAATTTTTTAACGTTTTTATTCATTTTTTGAGTCACAGAGAGACCATGAGAGAGAGGGAGACACAGAATCCGAAGCAGGCTCCAGGCTCTGAGCTGTCAGCACAGAGTCTGATGCAGGGCTTGAACCCAAAAACCGTGAGATCATGACCTGAGCTGAAGTTGGCTGCTTAACTGACTAAGCCACCCAGGCGCCCTGAGCCTCTTCATTTCAATACCAAGAGACCAAGCACAGAGGAGACACAAAGAGATCATTTATCATCACAGGCAGATCCCTGGCAAAATTGACATTGAAAGACATTTCTAGCTTTCAGGTCTTCCTAGCAGCAGACGCTCTTTCCACTATTTACTGTGTGGCTCAAAGCACAGTGTGCAAAACCTTCCATGTTTTCTCTGAGAGGATGCAAACATTCATCAGCAACAGCTTTGGCAGAAGAAAGTGAATTTTCCATGTAAGTAATTCCTCCTGAACTTTCTTTAAATGCCACTATTACTGGATTCACTGTCTCGAACCAAAAAGACCCGTTTACTGAGTTAGATGCCCCGTAAGAGGATCTTTGCCTTGTCCCAGGGTTTCTCTTGGCAGATGTCCAGCACAGAAGACAGATGTGCAGAACCTACCCCCCTTCATCTGGACTTATCACACCTGTGCCCAAGGACCCGTCCACTCAAACTGGAATGCCAGGTGGCTGCTGGAAAAAGAGCTTTCACCTTTCGAGGGCAAAAGGCTTTTTGTAAGATGTTTTGCCTGAGAGGCAGGCACTTACTTGATGAAAACACACCCAAAGCCAAGCCCTTCCTTACATTTGTTTGACAATCTTCTCTAACTCGGGCAGTTGCTCCTTGAGGGCAGCAATCATCCGGGCATCGTCTGATACAGACACATAAAACTCCTGTAATTGGCAAAAGTCACAAGCTTTTAACAAAAATTGCAAAGGTACACAATTCTGTAAAGAGCAATAAAGATGTGTCCTTATGTTATCTGCTTTGCTAGCATCTCCAGACTATGTTTTCATGGACTGGAGACAAAAAGGAGAAAGAAACCATTACAATAAGTCTAAATTCAAAATTGCAAGTGAGAAAAGGACTTAGAAATAGGTAGTGGTGGTGGTGGTTGCATAACATTGTGAATTAATTAATGCCACTGAACTGTGTCCTTGAGAATGGTTACAATGGCAAAGTTTATTTTGATATATTTTACCACAATAAAAGAACTAAAAAAAACTTTTTTAAAAATTGCAAATGAATCATTCATGTGGTATTCTAGGAAAGGCAGCATAATGCAATGTTTCAGAATGGTTCACTTTATGGCCTGTACTTGAAGAGCACTTTTTTCACCTCAATATTGTTTCAGGAAAATTTTAATATTTATTTTGAATATTATTTTAGCATTATTATTTGTTTAATATTTCCCACTGGTTGTGGTTGATTTTCAGTGGTAAAAGGCAGGCATGGTCTTCAATACTGTACTGAAGTTATGCTGAGTTTGTACCAACTCAGGGCTCTTCACTGACGTCCTGGGAATAGCCTGATGGCCAGGCAGCAGCAGCTGGGCACTGCTTTGTTGAGGAGCAGTGGCCTCCACAGCAGAAGATGACAGCTGTGGCAATGTCCCCTTAAACACCACTGTGGTCCATTTGCAAAACAGTCCTTTACCCAACCAGTAGAGGACAGGAGTCAATATATGAGCCAGCTACTATTTTTCTTTTATATTTTCAAAATACTTCCCTCCACAGCTTTGAGTACACCCATAGTTCCTTTTCCTCCTTTCCCCAGCAATCTGCCTGCCAAATTATATGATTACCAGGGAGAGAAGGGATTACACTTCTTTTGGATAACTTGTTCTTGAACACCCAGATTGATAAAGTTTGAAATAGAAGCCACATTTCCTTTTGCCTGCATAGAAGGTCCTCATCTAAGTTTTGGAGGACAGACTGAGTCATCAACGACTCAGTGCCAGGGTCAAGACTGCAGTGTGTGCTGGAGCCAGGGGAAGGAAAAGGGAAGTTCAGCTCAAAGTGTTTATGAAATAAACTGTGTCCTTTGGAACTATTTTGTGGTCCTAGGAAGTCCTCAATAAAATGACCTGTTTCATGCCACTCAAAAATAGGTACCATTTGATTTAGTAATCCTGCTTCTAGGAATGTAACGAAGGACAGACCTATTTGCAGAAAAAGGTTCACTATTATTTGACGAATGTGAAAACTGGAAATGATATCAAAATTCAGCAATATGGGGGAAATAAGTAGATCTGTGGCAGAGCTACGTAAACGTCATTCGAAATTTTTATTAGAAAGACTGTACTGACATAGAAAAATTCCTTATATAAAGTGGAAAAAGCAGCCTACAAAATGATGGGTACTGCGTGATTATAACCACAGAAAATACACAAAGAAAAAGAGACCAAATGAAAATACATTAAAATGCTAGCAGTTACTGAATTAGAGTGGCAGGATAATGGCTGATGTTGTTCTTTACTCCTCTCAGAGCACCTTTCTGATGAACATGTTAACAAAGAAGAGAATCTGCAATCACAGTCTCTCCAGGGAAGCTCCGTGCTTATGGAGAGTCCTGGTATTGTAAGACAAAGACATATTCTTGGAAGGGACGACTTCGCATACCTCGAGGAAAGCCACGGCCACGTCATCCTCCTGCAGCGCATCTCCATGCACGGCGGCCCACTGCAACACCAGGCGGATGACGCGTCTCTTATTGTTGAGGGTGTAATCCATTTTCTCCTGCTCTGTACCTTGTGAAGGCTGTGCATGGTAAGTGCCTCGGAGTCAAGGAAGACATTTAACCATTTCACCCGCATTTCACTGAGCTACTTGCAAAGGCAGGGAGTGACAGGTCCCAGTTTCAGAAAGCCAGTCTTCTGGATTCAAGGCATCCCTTCTTCAGGCCCTCAAGAAAAGTCCCACCCACATAAAGATTCTGAACCAAATGCATACCAACCCTTGCTAATGTCTACGGACTTTGGCGTGATAGTGTCCAAGGAATGTGACTTGCATGGGTCCACTTGGACGTGTGTGTTGACAAGGGTTCTTAACTGTGCCTAGCTCCAGCCCTCATCACACTCCCTGCTGCCCTTCACCTCTAGGGTTGGGAATGCTTTCTGCTGTTGCTTGTCTCTCAGTGCCTCGCTGTCTTTTTCGGTTCCCATAATTCTGCATATATCTCTATAAAGCCACTTCATTGTATACACTTCAGCTAAACCCTTCTGAGTGAGCATCTAAGTTCTGCTGGAGCCGTAACTAATAACAGGAGTGCATGGGGGGAAATGAGGCTGGAAGACAGGCTCTCCTAGTATTAGGGAAAGGAAAGGTTCCTACTGTATAGATCTGGTGAGGGACTCAGACACAATCTTTATATCATAACTTCTCCTGTCTAGAACCACAACTTAACTCATATTGGCTTTTTGTGCATTTATGGTTAGTCATCTTGACTAAACCAGAAGCTCCCTGCAGGCCTGGGATGATAAATTAAATATCTTGTATTCTGTACCATGCTTAGCACAGTGAATTTCAGCTAGCAACTGTATTTATTTATTAATACAGTAAATACCTACTATGTGTCAGGTAAAGGCATTTGCTCTCAGTTTACATTCAGGTGTGTATTACAGTAGAGAGAATATAGTATGTGAACAAGAAAGATTTTAGATCAGACATACCATTTTTTCAGTGACTTATAGTAGTTCATACTGCAGACAATACGTTCATGGAGCAGTTTCCTCTTTATAATTTACACTGTATCTTGCACTAGAGTACTTCAGTTAAGCGTCCTTCCCTTTCTACAAGTGAGCAAACTGACTGTAAAGGAGCACAAATGGCCAGGATTACATGGTGAGAGTAGAGTGTTGATTTTGACCAAGACTCTTAATTCCAACTAGTCCTCTTCCCCATTACACAACACCCTTGTGCCTCATAGTTGGCTGTAAGACTGGCTATGCCTTAGCTTACGACCATGACTTAAAAGGCTCAGTAGAAAACTGCCTTATGGCAGTGGTGTGCTTGAGACCCAAACCAGTAAAGGGCCTTTTCTAAAGGGACTATAAATAATCATGATCAAGGTAAATGACAGAACCTTAAAGCAAAGGTTTACTGCATGTAAATGGGTTGCAAAATGGCTTTCATAAATTGAGCACAGGATTCATAAAAAAGAAAATTGCTCAACCTGTATTGCTACAATTCTTTCTGAGCTTACAATAAAAAAAGGGAAGAAAGATCACTTTATGCGAAAATTATTTCTTTTCTGATTAACCCTTAGGTCTCTTGCTTGTATACACACACAACTCAGTTTTTCTTTCCCAAGAACTGCAATGCTGGGCACTACATTTTATCACTATTTTTTTACGGTACCTTAGCAACATGGTCTGGCACATGGTGGGCACCAAATGAGTTACTCTTAACTAATTGAAAAATATGCAGTGTTCCACCCAAGAGTCAGTAAGAGAGAGGGAGAGAGAAAGTGATTGTGTTTTTCTTACTTGCAGGAGACTGCAATAGTTTGAAGTATCAAGGTTGATATCAAGTGGATATAATGCTAACTTTCCAGGTTATCCTGAAATGGATTCAGGAAGTAATGGAAACGCTTGTGAGTTGGGTACAGTGCTCTTAGCAGCATACCTGTGGCTAATCTATAAGGCCTGAGGATAGGACACTAAACTTACATGATCTCTGTGGGTCAGGATAAAGATTTTTCTTGACTTCTTTCCTGTGGGAGAAATCTATCTTTTGTCTACAATGAAAGATAGAGCACAGGATTGGAAGAATTAACGCGATGAGACTATAAATGCACATGGAGCTTTATAGTTTATAATAAATATGTTCAATGTGCTCACATGATCGTATAAAGCTCTCTATAAATATTTACAGATGAAACAGAAGAGATCTGCCTGAGGCTGTTCAGGGAATAAACGGCAGGGCTTATAAATCCAGACAGGGCTCTTGCCATTGTCATCACCCCTACTCCACCCCCAGTCCCAAACAGTGGCTATAGTGATTGGACATCAGTGCTTGGGTTCATGAAATTATTGAGAATTCTTGCATCTGGGAAGCAAAAGTCCTAATTAGAAAGAGATTCCTTTCTTTCTGTCTTCCTTCTTTCCTTCCTTCTTTCTCCATCTCCTTTTTTGGCCTAAGTTCTAAGCTTCCCAGAGCTGACAAGACTTTCTAAACCAGCTCTGAGTGTCCTCTGCTCTTAATGAGTACCTCCATAGCCTCTTTGGAGCCAGCAACGACCAAATCCAGAGGGACTAGAATGAGGCTTGCTTTCTTTTCTCATGAAAGTTAAGTATTTTTGCCTCTGGAAAAATAAAAGGAAGCACTGCTTTGTTTCACAAGGACTCCCTTTCCCCTTACAGATGTTAATGGAGGTGAGGGTAATAGTACTTTTATAAGTTGAATCCAGGAGTGTGCTCAAGGATTCTGCCCCTCTGTAGGCAATATGTTGTTCTGTTCTTTTTTTTTTCCCCATAATATTTTATTGTCAAATTGTTTTCCATACAACACCCAGTGCTCTTCCCCTTAAGTGCCCTCCACCATCACCACCACCTCTTTCCCCCCCGCCCCTTCCCCCTCAACCCCTCAGTTCATTCTCAGCATTCAATAGTCTCTCAAGTTTTGCATCCCTCTCTCTCCCCAACTCTCTCTCCCTCCTCTGCTCCCCCTGGTTCTCCATTAGGTCTCTCTTGTTTTCCTGCTAGACCTATGAGTGCAAACATATGGTTTCTGTCCTTCTCTGCCTGGCTTACTTCACTCAGCATGACACCCTCAAGGTCCATCCACTTTCCTACAAAGGGCCATATGTCAGTCCCTCTCATTGCCATGTAGTACTCCATCGTGAATATATACCACATCTTCTTGATCCATTCATCAGGTGATGGACATTTAGGCTCTATGTTGTTCTGTTCTTAAAGTTTTTTATGTTTATTTATTTTTGAGAGAGAAATCATGAGTGGGAGAAAAGCAGAGAGAGAGAGATGAAGACACAGAATCGGAAGAAGGCTCCAGGCTTTGAGTTGTCAGCACAGAGCCCGACAGGGGGCTCAAAGTCACGAGCTGTGAGATCATAATCTGAACCAAAGTCGGAGGCTTAACCGACTGAGCCACCCAGTCCCCCCAATATGTTGTTCTGTCCTTAAGTAGTCTGTTGAATCAGATTCTTAAGGGACACAGAGAATCCTTTATGTAATTGATTATACCTGAAATGGTTATAGATGAGATGTTGGAGCTTCTACTGATTCCTATAACACTTTCCCCAGGCTTTTAGAAGATTTATTTTGAGACTTTATTTAACTTTTATGAAAAAGGTAGAGACAGGGAAAAAACTATATTCCCATCAGATAGCTGCCAAAGGGGAAAAAGACATACTACTAGGTCCATTGTCTTCATGTGATATAAAACAATGCAACCTAAAAAGAGTAACATTTCAAATACAGTTTGTTCATACATTCAACACACCAGGAAGGTTGCAGAAGCCATTATCTTCTTTGGCTAAAACCAGAACAGTATATTAACCACTTGATGGATGAAGTTCTACATGGCATAAAAACCTAGCTTTTCTCCAGGACAAGTAATAATTTAAAAAGGATTATCCATGGATACTATACACATAAACTGATTTTTTCCAAATCTATCAATGACATTCTTGGGATTAGAACTCAGTTCTCTTATCCCTCTCCCCAGTATTTTGTTTACCTATATTGTCATATTTTGTCTGATATTAATATCTCTTTATGCTAACATATAATATGCAGCAGCATTAGGTGATTTAGAGGTTTATTGGATAAGGGGGAAATTTGTCTGAGGCAGAAATTGATTCCCCCAAATCCCCAAAAAGGACAAAGCACCTGCAGAAAATTAAGTGTTAATTGCTGCAAGTCCCTGCCAATCTGATGGAAGTAGTGGGGTTCTGCTGTTCCTCTCTGCTGTAGCTTCAACCAGGGCTCTTGTCCAGCGCCTGATTTAAAAAGCAGTGGCTCGTGGGTACCTGGATGGTTCAGTCAGTGGAGCATGTGACTCTTTTATTTTATTATTAAATATTTTTTAAGTTTATATATTTTGAGAGAGAAAGAGTGAGAGAGCAAGTTGGGTAGGGGCAGAGAGAAAAGGGAGAGAGAATCTCAAGCAGGCTCTGCACTGTCAGCTTGGAGGCCCATGTGGGGCTTGAACTCATGAACCATGAGATTATGACCTGAGCTGAAACCAAGAGTCTGACACTTAACCTACTGAGCCACCCAGGCACCCCTCAGTGGAGCATGGGACTCTTGGTCTCAGGGTCCTGAGTTCAAGCCCTGCAT
The DNA here is from genome assembly GCF_006229205.1 of Suricata suricatta. Classification (NCBI taxonomy): domain Eukaryota; kingdom Metazoa; phylum Chordata; class Mammalia; order Carnivora; family Herpestidae; genus Suricata; species Suricata suricatta. The sequence goes on from NC_043702.1 coordinate 57,446,058, forward strand.
TGGGTGAAGAGCTTACTTAAAAAAAAAATAGCAGTGGCTCATTGCTATTAACCAAACATTTGTGAGGATTCAATTCCTAACTTGAGGTTTCTCTTGTTACGGTAGTAAGATTTTTCACTATCTGGGAGCACTGGAAAAATAAAAAGTCTCAAATGTTTGTTGATTGACTGGTTGCCTTAATTTAATCACACTGTTTGGAGTGCTACATATAACAGTTTTCTAAAATAAACAAACAAATCACAGATCTTTAAAACCTTTATCTATATTATCTGAAATTCCATTTTGTCAAGATGTCAAATACAGACCATAGATACATTCTAAGTAAGTTTATATTCAACATCACCAGGTGGACTAAGTCCACACAAGTACCAAACATTGGGTGCATCTTTGAAACAGAATCTTTTAGATCCTGGGTATTTGATCTATAGGGGCACAGACTTTCAGAATGACCAAATCTTTGTAAAATTGCACCAGCTCCTTTGGCATCGCAAATGTGACTGAGGACAAATTGAATCTGTTTTCAGAGAGGATTAGAGCTGAGGATCCGAGGAGGTGAAGGCCACAGTGTAGGCGACAGTCTTTGTACCCTGCCAACAGCAGCCTTAATATTCCATTGAGTCATTTTCCTCATGCCGGCTCTGCCGTTCAAACACTGTAATTATTTCATATATTTTTACCTAGTTATTATCTTACTCACCACAGGCACCTGTAATTTTTCTGTATTTTTTTTACTGCTCATTTACTTATTCTTAATTCAGCTAATAATGGTTCCACGTATTAAAATTATCAAGGGGAAAGTAAGTGAAAACCTCCTAGGATGTAGAGGCAGCAGATTCATTACAGCCTACAACAGGGAATAAAATATTATGTATACTTTTTGCAGTAAGTACATGCTAATTATGCAGCTATTTATAAAACACTTATCAACATTCAAACTGATACTCTTCAATGTTGTTGTTTTTTAAGCCCTGCTTTGCATACAAGATCTCTGCTTCCAGCTGGAAACAAACTTTGGGGGTCATCTGCCCACTGACTAGACAAAGCTTACGTGTATCCTTTACATTATGCTAGATTCATTTCATAATAGCACGATAATTTATATGGGGCAATATTTATATGGGGTTTTAAGGTTTATAATGTACTTTCACACACAGAGCCTCACTTGATCTTCACAACAACCCAGCTCATCAGGACAGGTATAATTACCCTTTATATAGACAGGGTTCAGAAAGGTTAAGGATAATTGCAGAGTAATACAGTTTCTAAGACACAGGTCTTAAACACAGGTCTTCTGACTTCAGAGCTTTTGCTTTTCCCACTGTGTTATGGGGCCTCTTTACTACCTGCTTGCCTTTGTGGAGCATCCAACATCCTGAGCACCGAGTCTATTCCTTCCTTCATGCAGCACGTGTGTGGAATGCAAGTTCTGGAATTAGACAACCTGGGTTCACAGGCCAGCCTCCCTACTTACAAACCATGAGACCCTTGGTCAGTTAATTGACAACTTAGGGCTGCCGTCTCTTCACCAGTAAACATCATGAGACTGCTGTTAAGGATGGGGTGAGAATATTGATAGACCGTGTAGAATAGTATCTGAGACATATTAAGCGAGTGGCAAGAGTCAGCCACCACCATTGTTACTGATCCACCTCTGGAAATAATGTTGGATCTTTTGGATGGGTGGTTTGGGGATTTTTCATAGGATCCAGCCTTTCTGGATTTAACTCTGTGATGCTATTCCCATCACACGGCTGCTCCTGTGTTTGTGTGAGCCTATGAACTTGGGGGTCACAGGACCGCTTTCTGTGCTGTCATTTCCTTTAAGTGCCTCCCATTTTCTTCTTGCTCAGAATTTTATTTTCTCACTGATTTTCAGAATTTTCTGCATTTTTAGAAGCCTCTAGTGCTTGGCTATTCTTTTTAGCATTAGCTCAGGGGCTAGTATTTAGTAGAGAACTAGGAAGTGGACTAACAACCCGCTGGTGGGTCAAATCCTGTTCTAACTCTGACCAGCTACGTAACTTGGGGGTAATTTACATATCTACTCAGTCTTACTTCCTTAATATAAAAATAGTACATAACCCATGGTGTTGCTATGAGGCTAAGGAAATGCATATATAGTACTTTGTAGAATATCTGATAATAAGGTCCTTTCTTTAAAAAGAGGATGCCATGATCACATCATATCATAATCAAACTAAGTCCACCGTATTGAAAATAATGGTCTCATGCTGCATACCTACAGAAGTAAATTGCTCTTATAGCAACATATGGATTAAACACCCACAGAACCAACTGCAATGGTAAAACTTGGCTTCAACAAAATTTAAGCTCATAGTTTCCCTTAGACATCTAAATAATATTCCTAAAAACTTGGCTTTACCTAGAGAATCCAACACTGGTTTATAAATTACCAACAAAAAAGGCAAATTTTGGGATGCCTGGATGGCTCGTCGGTTGAGTGTCCGACTTGGGTTCAGGTCATGATCTCATGGTTTGGGTCTGTGCTGACAGCTCAAAGCCTGGAGCCTGCTTTGAAATTGGTGTCTCCCTCTCTCTCTGCTCCTCTCCCACTCATGCTTTGTCTCTATCTCAAAAATAAATAAACATTAAAAAAACAAAATAAGAAAAGCAAATTTTAATCAAAGTTCCTTTTAGGGAACCCAAGTCAACTTGTAAAGAGAACATCCTAGGTCACTTTTACAGAGAAATAAATGATGGAAACCCTGCCTTTCAGGAAAGGAAGGTACTGTATTTGCTTTGTCTCTGTGTAAGAGATGCCATATATATGAAAGTAGTTTTAGCTGAAACTTAGTGGCAAATCTGTATTCTATTTTTTCTCTTTAATTCAAGAAATGAAATAAATTATTTTCACGCCCAACGCATAGAATTTGTGTTGAATACTAAGCCAAAAGAAATTAGGATACTAAGAAAAACTTTTTGACCAAAATTATTGCTGTTTTTACATTTTTATAAATTTAAATATAAGCCATTCATCACTTAAGATTCTTTCAGCCATAGTAACAATCTGTTCTGAATGACAAAGACCTGTACTTGTTGACATAACAAAGAATCTTCAGTAGGTTAGCTTCAGGATTAGTACAAGTGAAAGTGCCATCACAGACCCATTTTTTTCCTGAATCTCCATGCACATCAGCTTTGTCATAGGACTCCTCCCCTTCATCACTGTAGGAAGGTGGTTACTGGCAATTGGAGGCTCAGGCTTCCTGCTCTCTTTCTTAAATACTGAGAAAGCTTTTTCCTGAGAAGCCCCAGGAAGCCTCTCTTTGACTCTCATTGACACCGTCTACTTTGAACATACAGTAAGAGAACCAGTCATGGACAAAGCCAACCAACCCACTGAGATGGCACTGATGACAACTACAATGTCCAGTGTAAGTAGAATTATGTTAGTGACACATGGAGTTTCTCCAAACATTTGCCGGTATATGTGGAATCTTGGCTCACTCAGCTCCATGTGCCTTGATTTCTCCTACATGTAAAATAAAATAAGTATCATACCAGTCCTTTTTAAGCCTCACAGGTGGAGGATGTGGAAAGATAAAGTAAATAATGTAAAAATACTCCGAATCAAGGGTGTAGTTATTAAAATTCAAAATAATATTAACTTAGTTGTGATCACTTACTGAACTGAAGGCCTGCATGCATTTGTACAAATAAAAATATGATAGAGATTAATCATAAAACACAAAATTAAGACAACAGGGGAGCAATGCAGTAATAAATATCAAAAGCATTAACATATTACATATTCCTTGCCTTTGCCTTATAAAGTAAGGAAATGGTCATATATGTGGACAAAGATTTAGCTGGGAGGCTGTGGATTCATCCCTTTGTGTTTGTTATAGGAAAAAATGTGGGAAAAAGTCTAAATATCCAATAGAAGGAGGCTAATAAAACAAATTATGATATATATATCATTTAATATTGTGAGTCAATAAAAGTGATATCATGTTTTTCTCATGTATCTGTGTCACTCTGCTGCCCAGCACCACATGACACATTGTGTTTAATAATTATCTATGGAATTAACTGAAATAGTTCCATATATAAAACTATACCTATATAATTCCATAGATATGTGTGTGTGTATATATATGTGTGTGTGTGTATATATGTGTATATATACGTATGTGTGTGTGTATATACATATAAAGAACATATTACAAAAAACCATATACACAATGATCTCACTTATATAAGATATCTATATTTAGAAAATAGTGTGGAAAAGTATTTAATGGTGGAGAAAGAGATTCATAAAATATTCTCTAGTGACAAAGCAGATGAAATTACTTACAGTCTGATCCTATTGTTAGATTTAAAAATATATATCACATATAAAGGAAAAAGACTGGAAGGATGCATACCAAAATGTTAACAACAGTAATACCTGATAGGGTTATAGGTGGTTTTACTTACCTTTTGAAAGACCACTGGAAAATTGAACTGAGTTTTAAGTGCAAATTTTAAAAAGATTCAAGAAACTAAAGAAGAAAAGTACAGAAATTGAACAAATATAATTTAAAAAACTCATTAGAAAGCACTTGCATTCATCAGGTGAAATCGTGTTCTAAGCATATCTAATGAATAGAGATTTTCTCTCATTAGCACATAAAAGGCCTGAAATATTAATGTTAAGCAGAGTTCTACCATCTTCCTTTGTACTAAAAGCAAAATTGGAGGTGACATACAATGTGGATTAAGGACAGAAATGGGTGTCAGTGGCTCAGGGCTCAAATCTTTTCTGTACTAGTAATTACCTTTCTCTGAGCAAATCATAATTTTTCATTATCCTAGTTTATTGATTTGGAAAAAATGCAGTGAAAATATTCACTTCTTCCCGGGGCTGCTAGGCACAGTCACAGATATTAAGTACTTTGAAAACACTCAGCCAAAGCAGCTCACTTGAATGTGAGTGCTTTAATGGGACGGGGTTAAGGATCTCACTGTCCTTTATCTCATGTCAACAATACAGGCGTTAGCCCACTTGTTCAGTTTTACATTATTTCTCCCATCACTTGTGCACAAGGCAGTAAGCAGGTTATGCGTATTTGTTGTTTTGTCTGTTTTGTCACCTATTCCTCCACTCTCTCTGTTTTTCTTTACAGGCCATCTCTTAGGAACTGCCTAGCAAAGTGCTCTGCCTTCCTTTGACCAAGATGTCAGCAGCGACCCAAGCTAGGCCAACTGGATGCTCTTTCCTTGGGATGTGGGAATGAAGTGTGGGCCTAGGATGCTTGGAGCAGATTTGCCCCAACAGTAGGGTCTTTACTTGTTGCCTCTGATGCCCCTTTTGAAAGCCTGCACTCTTCAAGGATTCCTTCAATTCTCTGAGTTACCCTATATTCCTCTGATGAATTCCTATATTCCTTAAGAAAATCACCATTGGGGGACGCCTGGGTGCTTGATTGGTTAAGGGTCTGCTTCAGCTCAGGTCATGATTTTGCATTCGTGGGTTTAGACCCCGTTTTGGGCTCTGTGCTGACAGCTCGGAGCCTGGAGCCTGCTCCCGATCCTGGGTCTCCCTCTCTCTCTGCCCCTCCCCTGCTCACACTCTGTCTCTCAAAAATAAACATTAAAAAAAAAAAAGATAGTCACCATTGGTTTATGTTACTAATGATCAAGGAAAAAAAAACAATAGCTTATATAAGAAGCCCATATAATGTGTCGCTGGAGAGAAAGGGGAACTAAAAATCGAGTCCTCAGCATAATATAGAAGCACTTGCATGACCTTCAGGGATTAAACCTTTTCTGTTTGCTTGCCCGAAGCAGGGTAAGGCCCTGGCATCCCCAGGATACTTCCCTGGGCGTTACAGAATAGCAGTTCTTGTTTGAGGCTCTTGTTCCCAGGATCTAAGGATTAGACTTATGCTGTCCAATATGGTAGCCATAAGCCACATATAGCTATTCAAATTTAAATTAATGAAACAGGTAAAATTATAAATTCAGTTCCTCAGTCATAGTAGCTAATTTCAAGGTTAGTGGATACTGGTCCAGCACAGAAATAGGATAGTTCTCGGATTGCAAAAAGTTCTATTGAATGCTTGATTTATTTGGCTTCAACAAATTAGGCCAACATTGCTTTGAGCCACCTGAAACACAGATAAATATGTATCATGCAAGACATTGTCAAGAAATGTTGTTAAACTCCATAGGATAAACTTTTTTTTTAAGTTTATTTATTTATTTTGAGAGACAGAAGGAGAGTGCGTGCATATCTGTGTGTGAGCAGAGGAGGGACAGGGAGAGGAGAGAGAACCCCAAGCAGGCTCCATGCAGTCAGTGCAGAGCCCAATGGGGACTCGATCCCACAAACCTTGAGATCATGACCTGAGTGGAAATCAAGAGTTGGACGCTTAAGTGAATGAGCCACCCAGGTGCTCCTGAAGGATAAACTCTTAAATAAATAATTTGTGAAGAAGAACAGTGATACGCTCCTGGCTTGAAATCCTAAGGCCTGAATGAATCACGGTTCTGCTACATTCCTTGGGCATGTCACTCTACTGTTTTTGAGTTCTGGGATCCTCATTTGTAAAATAAAGCTAATACTAACCCAACCAATTCCTACAAGGACAAAGTAGTATAATAGGGATCAATGCGATTAGCAAGGTGCCTGACACATAGAGAGTTGATTCAAAATAGAACAATGAAGAGAATCTAAGTTCTCACAGGACCAAGTATGAAGGGGGTGATCTGAGGGCACTAGGTGGTTTGGATGACACCCAGACACCCTAGATTCCCTCTGTCTACAGGGAAAAGAGTCAGGATTGGATATCACAGGCCTCCCTTGATTCTACTATTCACTTCCATGACTTTCTCTCCTCTAACTAGTACCCTTTTCCACACACCTCCACATCTGGGCATAGTATGGGCTTTCATTCTAGGAGTTTCTATTTTATTTATCTATCTATCTATCTATCAATTTTTTTAAATGTTTTATTTATTTTTGAGAGAGAGAGAATGTGAGCAGGGGAGGGTCAGAGAGAGAGGAAGACACAGAATCTGAAGACAGGCTCCAGGCTCTGAGCTAGGTGTCAGCATAGAGCCTGACGTGGGGCGGGGCTCGAACCCACAAACCAGAAGATCATGACCTGAGCTGAAGCTGGATGCCTAACCTACTGAGCTACCCAGGCACCCCATAGGAGTTTCTATTTTAAAAACAGAGATCAGGGGCACCTGGGTGGCTCAGTCGGTTAAGCGTCCGGCTTCAGCTCAGGTCATGATCTCATGGTTAGTGGGTTCAAGCCCCATGTCAGGCTCTGTGCAGACAGCCCAGAGCCTGGAGCCTATTTCAGATTCTGTGTCTCCCTCTCTCTCTGCCCCTCCCCCACTCATGCTCTGTTTCTCTCTGTATCAATAATAAATAAACATAAAAAAAACAGATCAGTGCTATGAATGTTCTCAATCAGTTCTAAAGGGAACAAGCTAATAAATGAAGATATCAGAATTTGCAAAAAAATAGAAGCCTGGTGTTTAGAGTTTTGAGTTGTAAGGATAATATGATATGGTACACTATACTCTCTCACTCATCTTTGCATTTTGTTTGCCTTAACCTTATCAACATGTTAACTCTTAGAAAAAATAAGTCTGAACTCAAAGGGGGTTTTTATTTTTTCTTCCAAAAAGTCTCAAAGGTCTAATAACAACTATTATGTAAGGAGTTAAAAGAGCACAGACAGATCCTGAATGCGTTAACTTGAGAAAAACCAAATATAAGCCAGAAAGAATATATAATGTATGTGAGTCTCATTAAGCTGTCATTACTTGGAAAGATAGTTTCCAGGCAAATAAACACCCAAATCTCACTCTTGCAGCTCCTTCTGAATAACACATTCAACTCAAATCTCCCATCCTCACACATTCTGTTGACTTCAAAGAGAATTATGAGTGAACAAGAAAATGAGAATCAGGTAGGGCAATTATAATTCTGAAAAAGAAAAACATGCAACATTGATTGGATTGCTCGGAAAAAAGAAAGCCATTCTCCTTCAATATATTTAACTACTCAATAAGCCAAAGTGTTTTGGGGGTCTAAATTTTTATTGCTTTAAAAAGAAAGTAGAGTTGGAAAATATACTTTCACATGACCCCCAGAGTTGAGGATATAACTCCATAGCATTCACCATTTTTATTCAACTTAATTTTCTGAATGCTATGTCTGTGTCAGACACCGTGTCCCCAGTGGTCAGTTCAGTAGCCTATTAAAAGGCTGCCTCCAGATAAACTCAGTGCTCACGCTGCCTACAGGAACTGCCAAGAATTTCAAGGTTTGTGTGACGTTAGTCAATGAGGTGCTAATAACGATAGCAACGAAGGAATACATTTTGCATCTAGAGGAGAACATGGACTAGGGCAGATGTGAAGGAAGAGCTACCCCATGATGATAACCTTTCTTTACGTGCAAAGGGATTAACACTGGAGCTTAGAGGAAGAACACAGGCAGGCCCCGGGCCACGCTGCCACGTACCCTGCAGAGGGACAAAGTCTGTCTCCAAGGTGAGGGAACTGGTCCGACTAATGCTCTCTAATAACACTCTTCTCCATAACTTTCTTTAGCTTACCTCCCAGGTATGTATCCTCTTCCCCAGGTAACTCGGCTCACATTTCTCCACACGGGTAATGGGGAGGAAATCCTTAAACACGGCACAACAAAAACATGCCAGGGAGGCCTGGAGCCTACGCCAGGGAAAACCTGCGGGCGTTTCAGAGCTTGACAAAGGTGGACAGCATGACCCTGCCTGGGTCAGGACTTACCTTCAGAGAATGAAATGAGATAATGACCATATACATGTGTGGTGTCTTCGAGGGAGTAGAGATTTTTCACAACAAAAGGATATTGGGCCACCAGGGCTGGGCAAAGCTGGGTATTTGGCATAAAAACACAGTGCATCATAACAAAGTCATTTAAAACGGAATCTGCAGGGGGAGAAAAGCAAAGCAGAAAAAGAAATTAGGTTTTTGCAGCAATCTTTAGGAAAGCAAAAGTCTCTGTTTATCTATTCTTGATCAATGGTTGTTACACATTGGTTTGGGAGATTATGGTTTTATGTGGTTTTATGTCCCTACTGTACATAGAGACACTGCATATAAAAATAATAATGCTGACAGGCCTGAGGTCAAAACTCAATTTCTTAGGACAGTAAACAAAAAGTGTACTATTTTAAAAAAGAGGCCACTTTTACAAACAGCACTAATCACCTTAGCCACAATGTACATAAAAGAATTCATATAATTGAAGAGCCGCCCATGGGCAGTTCCGTGCAATCAAGATCAAGACATGATCATTTCTTTGTCTACATGACACCATGTCTTCTGTCAACATCTGTTTTCCTTTGAATCTTTAGCACCCAGTTTCCAGAGGGAGCAATGAAAGACCAGAGGCAATGGATTTCTAGAAGGAGGTGATCAGAGCAGAATGTTGGTGAGAGAAACAAAAGAAGGGGGGAAAAGGATAAGGTAAAGGCTCTGAGCAGTAACTGAAGCAAAATGAAAGTTCCCTAGCACATTAAGATGGTGACTGTCCTATATTTGAAGCTATTTTGTCAGGAGGTAAGCAGAGGGATGGGCAGGGAAGTGGACAAGTCCCAAAGAGAAGCTGCATTTTGAATACAGTGCTGGTTCCTCACGGCAAAGACGGTAGCATCCAGTCAGCATTGACGGGAAAGCAGGGGAAGGCAGGTCTTTAGAGGTACACTTGTTGAAACTTGTTAGCTGAGATGCTATGTGGATTCTGAATTAAGAAATGACCTATACTGGCTGGGGTTTGTGAAACTTTTCAAATAGAAAATGGTAAGAGATGTGAAAATTTTAACCCAATATATTAGATTTCTAATGCCTAGATTTTAAATTTAGTAATATTTTAGCAATGAGATGTAACTGATATGTAACATTGTGTAAGTTTAAGGTATATGACGTGTTGATTTGATACATTTATATATGACAATAAGATCACTACTGTAGCGTCAGCTAACACCTGTATCAAGTCACAGGGTGCCATTATACTCATTTACATAGAAGTGATGAGTGTAATACTACGCCATAGTCACTTGGCATTACCAGCTACTTCAATCCCAGAGAAGATGCCAGACTAGCTGCATGGAACTTTTCCCCTTAATTACAAAAGGAATCTGGCTGTTCTAAGTTTAACATCTAGGGTTGCCTTTATACATTTTAGATATTTGCTGAGGAGAGGGGGGTAATGTTTATTTACAAGGCTCCCAGAAGGACTAGGCTCCATAGCAGTTTACATTTTGCTAAAGCAGAGATTTGAGTCGGGAACTCCAAGGTTGGTGAGCTTTCTTGTTCTCTACTCACAGGCATTAACTCTTGAGAACTGATTTAAAAAAATCATCTCCTGCTAGAAAATAATTTCTCAAGTCACTCAATGACTAATGCTGGTCATGGAAGTAAAAAAGTTTAGGAAACTAGTAGGTCTTAGGCAGAAATAGATATTTCGGTAAATTAAGAAAAAGTACTGTCAGACCCAGGCGTGTTCATTTCTATGGTGAAAACCAGTATTTCACTCTCAACTCTGACATTTCTCACTATATTATAAACCCATAAATGCCAAGCTCATTCTGTCCACTAATCCGTGTCTTAAGGGCCTGTACTAGGATTACTTTTAGGATGACCATGTGGCACATTCATATTTTTGTTTATGAGAAAGATACTGATTTATCTTTATCTCCAAGCAATGAACATTATACTTGTGAGAAAGACAGTATCCAAAAAATCAGCAGAGAATGAAGTCTGATATTAAATTTTGATATTAACCTTCTTCTAACAACAAAGATGAAAGGATCAGGCATCACATTCTATATGCCAGCCACAAAATGCACTGATTTCTAGGCTTCGATTTTTTAAGAAGCAATACTCTAGTCCCCACCCCTCTGAGAGGTGACTTTAAAAGAAAGGATATATTTGTTCTTCATGGGTCGGAAAGACGATCTTACAGATCTTTTTTTAGATGCCATAGTCTCTAATGCACCAGACTCCTTTTCAGTCAATATTCACTTTATGGAATATGCTTCTTGTACCAGGTAATCACACATTTTGGGCAAATAGTTCATCAGAGGAAGGGGGAAATCTGTTATATTTTTCCTGACCTAGAAATGTGATTTATTTGGGGTTATGTATGCCTCCTAGAAGCAAGGACTTCCCATCTAATGGATCCACTGAGGGATTCCTTTCTCAGAAAAAGGTTTCATCACATTCTTCTTGCTCAGACATCTTCAACTATACCCCAATGATTAGCTTTATAGTTAAGACCCTGTAAGATGTTAGACCTTATTCTTAGACCTTGCCTTCTTCCTCCCACTTATGTGGATAAGAGTCTGGCAGAACCAGACTGCTTGGTGTTCCCTGTCCATTTCTAGGTCGGCACTAATGCTGTCCTTCAGTCTGGAAGGCTTTGTCCTCAGTCTCTAGTACCAGCCTCCAGCCTTCCTGCAGGGCCACTTTAAGGCTATATTTTCCATGGTGCTCCATGATAAAGCAAAACTCTGATAATCTATTTATAAAATGAGAAGCTAAATGAGGAGATAAAATAAGAAGTAAATCAGGGGCAAAATACTTTTAGGAGATACATAATAATAATGATGACTTTGCCCTGAGCATATTGCAAGTGACTGGGCTTTGAATTATCACTATATATTTGAGATAAATCTTTGAGCTTCTTTTAGTGATAAATGCTCTTGTTTGGGCTCAATGTGCTTAAAATATTAACCGATTATTCTAAGACCTGCCAGGAACACAATTTTTTAAAAAATTTGAATATGGGTTGCTCCCGTCATGTACAAGATGGCAACCAAAATGGAGAATGATATCATAACTCTGAATACTCAGGTTCAGTGGTGAGATTCATCTCACTCATCTTCAAATCTCTGTGTCTTAGTCAACAGGATTGGTTCACTGTAAAGTGCCATTATGAGTTGAATTTTGTCTCCCCGAAAGACAGGTTGAAGTCCTAATTCTCAATATCTAAGAATGTGACCTTATTTGGAAATAGGATCTTTGCAGATGTAGTTAGGAAGAGGTCATTAGTGTGGGCCCTAATCCAAAATGCATCTATAAAACAAAGAATGCCAAGGATCACTGGCAAACCCCCAGAAGCTAGGAGGGTGGCCCAGAGCAGACATTTCCTCACAGCTCTCAGAAGGAGCCAACGCTGCTGTCACCTTGATCCTGGACTTGTGGTCTCCAGCACTGTCAGACAATAAATTTCTATTCTTTAAGCCATCTAGTTTGTGGTACTTCATTATGATAGCCCTGGGAGACTAGCATAGGTGCTGGTGTTTAGTTGTACCATGGGGTTTTGTCTACAACTGCAGACAGAACCATATTACTCTCAGCTAGAACAAGGTTGTGCCTTTTAGGTAGATAGCTTCAAATCCTTTATGGAAATAGAGAGGACTGGAGTTATATAATGGATGTCTATGGGAAGTCTATTCCTAATATGTATAAACAAGTCTGAGCCATCTACAAAAGACAGTCAGAATTTGAGCAGGCAGAGGAGGGTCAGAAGGAATGCTCCCTGAGTTGGCCACATAAGAATGCTAATGTTATTATACATAACTCCCCCCTAAAACTGGCTACACACACTGAGAATGAATACAGAAATTTTTTTTTTACAGTGTTCTGCATGGATTTAATGGACACACAAAACTGTTCTCAGTGTTTACCTGTTGCTTCATTTAAAGCTGGCTCAAGGCGTATTGTTTCTAGAAAATGCTCTAAAATTTTTTCAGGTGTTCCTGACATCACAGTATACCTGGATAAGAAATAAAAACATCATCAATTCTTCAAAAGTGGGCAAACCATTAATGAATAATTTCACATTTCTAAGATATTTTGTGTTTTCTGTTTTGTTTTCATTTATTTATTCATTTTTTTTTAGTCCCAGAGAACCATTATGACTTAACTTGTGGCCCACATTCTCCTTATGGGAAGAGAGACCCTGTACCTTGCCAAAGACACAAAGGAAGACAGTGAAAAAAAAAACCCCCACAAATTAAAGTAGTTATTAAAGCATTATTCTTTTTTCCCTACATGGAACTAAAGTAAACTTAGAGAGTGGCTCTAGCAGGCTGGGAACTGTGAAAATCAGCCTTGCTCCAAGGGGAATGGAAAGGAACATGTAAATCACAGGACAGCTCGGGCCAGGCAGGGGGGAGCTGGTGAGGGCAAGTGACAGTAAACTAGGTTATCCATATATGGGTTATTTGTAGCAAAATCTTGGTCCCACACTGGATTCCCTTGCCTATTTCAGGAATGCTGTCTTTCCCAACTGTACACTGGTATGCGCTTTGGAAACACAGCTAAGAATAAAACAAGAGAAAGGAAAACAAAACCCCAAACACCAATGAGCAAACAAACTCCAGTAGCATCCGGATAGGAAATAAATAAACACTAGAAAACCCATAGATTTATTTCAATGTCAAATATATATTACTTGGGGGTAGGGTGTGTTAGTCATTATTTCAGAAGATCCATCCATGGGTTTCATCAATCAACAAAACAGAACTTATTTTTTAAACTGAATGTGGGCTATTTCAAAGTCATGTCGAAGATGGCAACAAAACAGTGACTGAAACTACAGGCAAAATACATTAAGACGGTCTGGGTGCTCCTATGCTAAAACTCAGACTTTGCTTTTCTGCTCGGAATTTCACATTAAGCAAAATGATGGGAAGAAAAACAATGAAAACAAAATTCTTTTATGTTCAGAAAGTAGTGGTATAACTCGGCTCCAGGAGGACCAAGATTTCTTTGTCTCCTCACCAACACCCTTTCCTTGCCTGTTTTACACCTTGGAGGAAGTGTGCTCAGATCCCAAGAATCCCAAGAATATCTCTAATTATTAATCGTCAAGGTGTTTAACCTCCTGCCTGAGGGAGTAAAGAAGAAGCAATCCAACATATAATCCCATGCATGTGAGAAGAGAGACTGAGTGAAACAACTGTGGTACCGAAGGAGTAGCAAATGTAGTCTACCTGGATGGTAGGTGACCATTAGTTAAGACTATTCTATGTTTGCATGCTAGTGTGTGTGTGCACTCAGGACCAAAAACAAGGTGAAGAGTTAAATCTTTGCAGAAACCTGGCTTTGGTGCCTAGAGAAAGAAAGGGAGAATAGAAAAAACCCTATTTTAACCTCAAAAGTATCACTCCTTCCTCAAAATAAATAAGGCAAAAGACAAGGGTTTTTTCCTCAATGGCTATTCAAGGAAAAAAAGAGGGTACATCAATAATGACCTTCAACACTTAAATGGAGAAAATTGCTGCGTTCATTCAATAGTTCCTGAAATACAGGATTCTTGGATAGTGCTCACCAGACAAGCTGGAAGATGGGTGGCATCTGACCACATTAATAAGGAACTGGGTTCGAGAGGGCTACACCCCAAACAGCTAGGTGGGCCCTGAACAATGTCATCATGCTTATTCCTGCTAGCTAAATATGATCTTCATTCTGCAGATGGAGAATCTGCTGGGCAAGGGGAGGCAGCAGGCCCGTGGTCACAGAGTTAGTAAGTGCCAGATCTCTGCTGTGAGCCTGGGCTGGCTCTGGAGCACATGCGTGTGTCAGTAGCACGGCTCTGTCTGAGCCCTCTTGGTGCACACGCTCTGCTCGGGGCAGAGGGTATGTCAAGTTCTGAAAAGGAACTTGGTTGTGTCTGAAAATTTAAATAAGATGAGAAACACACTACATAAACACCAGTGACTTGTATTTGGCACGGCACTGGCAGTTGGTGCTGGCAGGCTGTAAGCTCTCTAGCTGGTTACATAATGGATATATCTGTTTGAAATTTGTTCCCTCCTCAGAAGTTTAACTCTCCCCGGTTGGCTTAACATTCTGGTGTTCTTGGTTTGGATATCCCTCAGCTAGAGTATTTATGTCTGGTAGAAAGAAAGAAGAATTAGGGGGCAAGCCAGGTTTCCTATCACCTCCTTAGAAGCAACATCTCTAACTCTGCCCACCTCCTCAATCTCGGACGCCAGATCTTGCTTTTGCTGTCAAGGGCTCCCTCTAGTGGTAAAGCTGCTGTGGCTGCCTTAGCCCAGCCTCTCCCTCCCCAGCTCCACAGAGGGCAGTTGCAGGTGTTGACTCTGCAGAGTCCGAAAGCTTCTGGCCAGATGTAGCCATCTGTGAATTTGCAGCTCTGGGCTTGGCTAAACATCATATTATTGCTTTCTTTCAAGCTGGACACTGCCAGACACTCTCTGCTTGACCTCTGTTTAAATGAGGGACTTGAATACCAGAGAGCATGGCTTTTTTCAGTTTATTTCATGAAGGAGCTACTCTAGTCCAAGTTAAAAAGAAGCCCACTTGATTACATTATCCAAGCTGTGGGCTTTTAAGCCTGTGACAGAAAAATATCTTCCTAATGCCAACTCTGGAAATGAGGACACTTCTATCGGCACCTAGAACAAAACAACAAAGGATGGAGGGGAGGACAGCCTAAAAGAGACTCTTTCTGCAAACAGAAACAGGATGGACTCGAGCAATCAGGCGGTTGATAGTCTAAGGAAAAGGCAACACAGTAACTAAAACAGGAGCAGGCACTTCAAATTCTCTCTTTCCTATTAAAATCACATAACCACACAGCAGAAGATAATCAAAATGGTAAATGTCTGAGAGCCTGAGATAGTGTATTCAGCGTGAGAAACACTGTCCTGATACTGATGTTTTAATATCACACTCAGAGTTGAGAGGCTTGGGCAGTCAAGCAGTTTTGAAAGTTTAAAATGTATACATGAAAAACTGTTCTTGATTTCTCAAGGGAAAAGTTAATCAGAAAAAGAACATTATGGGCACCTGGGTGGCTCAGTCGGTTGAGTGTCCAACTTTGGCTCAGGTCATGATCTCACAGTTTGTGAGTTCAAGCCCTGCATCGGGCTCACTGCTGTCAGCTTTGGATCCTCTGTCCCCCTCTCTCTCTCACACACTCTCTCTCTCTCAAAAATAAACACTTAAAAAAATAACATTTACTTCTGGCACCAATGTGATGACCCTCTTTGAGTTCAAAAGGGATGATTCCTGAAAAGATGGAGGCCCTATACATTCCTGAGTTTTAGGTCCATCCATAGACAACGTTGTTGGCATATTATCAAAGTTATCCATAACATCAGGCCAAAACTCATGTACACGGTGCCCCCTTTAACTCTGGTCTGGCATGAGAAAGTCTGACATGGAAAAAGACCCCTTGAGAGAATGGCTTTTTCCTCTTCAGGTAGCTGGTCTTGCCTAGCACATTATTTTGTGCTGATGGATATTTCTTAAATGGTGTGCTGTGAACATGCACACGTTTTTGAATTATATAAGAAAACTGGATTGGTCTACAGAACACAAAAAGGAGATAGAACAGAAATCAGATCCAGGCCTAAAATAAATTGAATACATGGGCTTCTCCTCTTCTATTCCCTTTAGTTTGATTTCATAAGAAAATCTATATTTGGAAGGTGCTCTGAATGGACTATGTTGTAACAAGCAAATGCTTTTGATCATTCCCCCGTGGTATGAAGAGGTGAAGGAAGCGGTGCCTCCAGGGGACTTCTTGGTCAAATGTTTCAAGGTGAAGGAGAATTTTCAAGGCTTACTTTTTCAGGTGGCAAGATTTTCCTGAGACATCTGAGGCATTATTAAAGAATGCAGATCACCACTATAAAATGCTCTAGATATATTTAAGCGCACTAAAGAAAATCAGTGGGGAGGGACCTAACCTTCACATTAAAAATATTTTCATTCTCATCCTCCAAGGGCTGAACGGATAACTGTTGAAAACATTGTGTGAGAGTATTTTCAAGAATGAGTAGCAGTGAAAAAAAACCCACGAAAACTTCTGGATGACAATTTATAGGTTTATAAGTGAAAGAATAGTTTTTGATACAATCTGTTTTATGTCAGCCCTTTTGAAATATATTGGTTTGCAATGTTTACATGATAGTGTTGAGGATACAGTATTTACCTGCTGTATTTTGCTATAGTAAGTGTTATGGCTGAAAGAAGAAAAGCATTGAAGTTGCAAGCTGGAATTGACACCAGCTTTACCATTATCAGTTTTGTAGCTGGCTCTTCGGAGCCTGCTCTTTCCAGCAGGTAAAAGGAGTTTGGAGTAAGGATTACATACAACATACAAACTATATTATGGCTACTCAATAATATTCTATTTTTTTCCCACCTTCTTTGAAAATACGTTGATTCATCCAGATGAAAATGTCTGAGCTTTGGGCTTTGAGTCTAAACAATAAAAATTCATCAGTTACCATGAGTGGGCTGATTAAAGGGAACACCCCATTTGTGTTGCAAACAAAGGAAAATTACTTGAGATGCATTCTTTTTCAATGTATTATTTGGTGACATTTCTTTAGTTACAGGATTGGTGTTTTTATTATTCTAAGGTTGAAAATTAATCTTTTATTTTAAAACAAGATTCTGTGATCTTTCACAATTTCTTAAAGCTACATTTCCTTGTTCTCCTGTCTTACTATTCAAGTGTTGGTACATTTAATGGAAAAATCCTCATGTAAGAAGCTGCAACAGAAGGGGCCCCTGGGTGGCTCAGTTGGTTGAGTGTCCGACTTCAGCTCGGGTCATCATCTCATAGTTTGTGGGTTCGAGCCCCACATCTGGCTTTATGCTGACAGCTCAGAGCCTGGAGCCTGCTTTGGATTCTGTGTCTCCCTCTTTCTCTGCCCCTCCCTTATTCATGCTCTCTCTCTCTCTCTCTCTCAAAAATGAATAAACATCAAAGATAATTTAAAAAAATGTTGCAACAAAGGACGGAACAGGACATAGGGAAACTGAAAAAGGCTCAAATTAAACAGGGAACCTGAGGGGTGCCTGGGTGGCTCAGTCAGTAAAGCATTTGCCTCTTGATTTCGGCTCAGACCGTGATCTCAGTCATAAGATCAAGCCTCACATTGGGCTCAGGAGTCCGCATTGGGCATGGAAGCTGCTTAAGTTTCCTTTCTCCCTCCTCTTCTCCCCCTCCCTGCTCTCTCTCTCTCTCTCTCAAAACCAACCAACAAAACAAAACACCCAAAGAACCTGAGAAATGTGAAGCGAATACCCTTTTGATGTTAGCAGGATTGAGTATGGATGGATGAGGCCAAATGGATGCTTCTGGATTGCAATCAACAAACTGTTTTAGATTTGAAGTCTGGGCTCCTGGCAAAGATGCTCATTCTGATAATAAGATGAAAACACTTCTCAAGAAATCCGGCACATGAAATTCAAATACCAAAGGTTCCCATCACCTTAGGGCCTACCTATCCTCTGTGCTGCCTGGCATCTCCATTTCCATTGTTCTTACCGCCTTCTGTTCCAAAGCTATTACAGTTGCACACTGTATACAGAAAGTGTCTGTGGAGTAGGGGAAGAGTCCCCTCCGAACGACTCCAGGCAGCACCAAGCTCAACACAGTGCCAGAAATGGATACATTATACTCCACAAGATGTGTGATTAGTCAATAGAGAGAAAAAAGTCACACACACTGCCGTCTTCCACAAAAAAGGAGAGCATGCTATTGTAGAAATGATGATACCATGTGAAAAGGTTAATCATAGTCTGGCAATTGCAGTGTTGGATGCAAACCTACTTTTGCTGAGGCTGTGAGTTTCCTTGATTAGAAGCCCTGTTCCCTGCTGGGACCTTCTCCAGCACCAAGACATCTTGGTCATGTTCTTTAAGTCTGACTGTATTCGCCTCAACGTCCTGCAAATACAAATTACACCACATACAGATGCTGCTGTTTTCTCAGACAATGAAAAAAATTTCAAATGCTTCAGAAACTCATTTGGTGCTTGTGATGCTAATTGTTGCATCTACAAATTAAGTCATTTTCAAAGTCAGGGCTGGAATGGTCAGAGATAGGACCAGATGAGGTTTGAGGCATGCGGTTTTAAAACTCTGCTTTTACACCAGATTCAGAAAAACAACCGAGTAGAGAGGGCTGTGGTTGTACTCTGAGAAACCTTTTAGAGAGGGCGGCATGGTGGGAAGAGAGGGGAGCACGTGCACTTAACCTTACAAAAATAAATGA
Organism: Suricata suricatta; assembly: GCF_006229205.1. Lineage (NCBI taxonomy): Eukaryota > Metazoa > Chordata > Mammalia > Carnivora > Herpestidae > Suricata > Suricata suricatta. The sequence goes on from NC_043702.1 coordinate 57,465,121, forward strand.
CTTTCTTCTGAGTGTGTGTCATTTTCATAGGCATGCACCTTTTCTCTCTCATCAAAAGACTCTTTTTTTTTTAATCAGCTTGAGGGGCACCTGTGTGGCTCGCTTGTTTAAGTGTCCAACTTCGGCTCAGGTCCTGATCTCAAGGTTTGTGAGTTTGAGCCCCACGTTGGGCTCTGTGCTGACAAGTTCAGAGCCTGGAGCCTGCTTCAGATTCTGTTTCCCTCTCTGTCTGCCCTTCTCCCACTCACGCTCTGTCTCTGTTTCTCTCAAAAATAAACATTTAAAAAAGTAAGTTTGAAATGTGTTAAAAACATTTTTCAGTTATTTAGAAAAATTTTATAAACTGTATCAATGATAATGATCTTAACCTGATTCCTTCAAAGAATTTTTTTGGCTAAGTGTAAATTCCATGTATGTAAATTTCAAAGAGTTACTAAAGTTTATCTCTAAATTTCAATGTCATTTGAACAATTAAATTAAAAATCTTAATGGGATTTTTTTTATCACTTGGTCCCCATTTTAAAAGAGATCAGGTAACAAGTCAAATTCCATGAGACATTTTTTTCTATATTATTCAAAGGTATAATTTTAAATTTAACTTTCTTTGCATTAAGGGAATGCATTTCTTAAACAAACTTTGTTGTCAGAAATCTTGCCTCCAAAGGCAAAGGCTAAAGGCTGTGTGAGAATAGGTGTTCATACATAAGGAATGGAGAACGACATTGTGAATCATCATGAAGTAATGTTGAACGTACCAGAAAGCACAAAACCTGCATTTAGAACTTCAGGGTAAGGTAGAGAAAGCTGCTACGGCTAGGAGAGGCAGAGAAGAGAGTGTGTCCTTTGTAGGAAAAGAGCAAAGTGACCTTAGAGGAAACAGACTCTCAGAGTGAACTCAGGTTGGGGTGGCCAGACTCCAGGCCACCTGAAAGGTCAGGGGTGACAGGACGCTGTCATCTTCCCCAGGAGTCCACAGACAGTCTTTCTGAGGTTGTGTGTGGGGGAAGATCAGGGACCATCTCTTCTCAACCTCACGCACTCTCACAAATACTTTATGGAACAAACTTAGATTAGGCCCATCTGCAGAGCCAACTTTAAGTGCAATTTCATGTCTCTGTCACCCTAGTTATTCTTCACTGACCTGCTACAGTCTGAAATTCCTTTAGATGAATCAAATTGACATAAAGCACTTGAAAATGCTTGGCTGGAATATCCACGAGTGACATTAATTCCCACTAAAATGTAATCACTCCGTAACTCAGGAGAAAGTGTAATGATACAGGAAAGCTTCAGATTTGGGAAGACACAGGAGGTGAAGACTAAGAAGGGCAAGAATGGAGAAAGACCTGGGGAGTGAGGTAGGGAACCACACGAAAGGGCAGGCCTAGAATTGCCAATGAGAAATGTCTCAGACTTTGGCATTTGGCCAAGGTAATCCCTATTTTTCTTTAATTCTCACAGGCCAGTATGGGTGTGTCCAATTATTTGGTGCAGCACACATGCCCATCGGCAGCTTTACTGGAATACCACCCTTGCATCCCAGAATGCACATCTGTACACTGAACATACCAGGTTTAGAATCAAGACTCTTTGCTCCTAGAGCATTCAGTAGCCACAGTACTGCTCAGTGAAAACCACACTGATCCTTGCTGGTCTGGCAAAAGGAAAAACAGGATGCCTCTCAGCCACACTGCCTTGGACTCACCCTTAGGATCCGGTTGAAATCCTCCTTGTCCACCCTTAAGAAATGGCAATTGTCTTCTCGCAAGACGATAGAAGCAGCTCTCGGGGCGTCATTCACCAGCGCTAACTTGCCGAAGTCATCCCCCTCGTGCAGGGTACAGACCACTCCCTGGAGGGAGCAGAACATGCCGGTGAGCAGGGTCCCTGAATCCGAGTGAACACCCACTCACCTCAGGCCACAAGACCCCCTCCCCCAAAACACTGTACATATAAATGGACTGCCCCAGGGATGCCAAAGGAGAGTTAAAGAATTAGATTATAATGTTTTCTTTTTCTTTCGTTGAGTAATATGGGCTTTGGCCTAAGTTAAATGTATAAATTTAATGTATTTATTGGAAATTTATACATCTCTAAGGAGATGAGCCCCAGAAAGTGCAATTCTAATGAGTGTAATAATTTAGATAATCTGTGATTAGAGATGCTGTAATGTCTTTTCTACATCGAGTAACAATGTTGTTGCAGGCTTAATTGTAGCACTGCAATACTTAGAGCCACATTAATAAATGGAGCAGAATAAAGTTTCACAAAGAAAAAGATATATATACCTTGCCATAAATGACTACATTCACTGATCCTTTCAGAATAATGTACCAGGAGGTGCCTTCTTCTCCCTGGTTAAACACTAGATACAAAAAGATGAAAAGACTTATGACAAGAATAGAAGCACATCAATATAAATTACAGCTTATCAAATCATCATTTTTAAGTCCCAGAATTACACATTTACTCCAGAAGGAAAAAAATTACTGGCAAATACTAACTTATTCAGGTGGAACAGTACTCCCTTTTCTACAGGACATGAAAGGAACGGAGGTGCTGCACCGCTTGCAATGTTCTAGAAGATACGGATTCACTAGAGAGCCATGCACCAGCAATCCATTTCTTAAAGCAACAAATACACTTTCCCCCACAATTCGTCAAAATTTATCATGCTTTCGAAAATAGTTTTTGAAAGTAAAGTTCACACTAGTGTGTGAAGTTTGAAAACATGTAAATCAGCACTACATATTGTTTATAGAGATGTGTCTACATATTATTAAAAAATGATAATACCCACTACACGTAGGGTAGGAGTCACCTTGGGGAGGAAAGAAAACAACGAGATAAAGGAAGGAACAAGGGGCCTGCATTTGTATCTATAATTTCATTCTTCAGGAAATATGAAAAGATGGTATAATGTCAGTGTTTGATGAAGATTTAAAAGGTGCTGGTAATAATCTCTATTTTTTGATGGAAATATTTAAATATTTCTAATAAAATGAAAACAATCTGTAAGTTTGAATGAAAAAATAAATGAGAAGTTGTTAAGTCATCAGTGATGATAAAAATAAAAAATCTTAAAGTGAACCCTTAAAACGTAAAGAGAAAACATTCTTTCTAAAATTAATATTCATGTTAGAAATACCATGTTTGATGACTGAAAGTGAAACATTTTGAAATGTAATTTTTATAAGTCTTTTTATTTTACAATTCATTTTCCTGCTTCTTTGCTCTTTGGAAAGAGCAAGATTTTCCAAAGAAAAAAGTTCAAAAAAGTTCAAAAGACTTTTCTCTTGAAAAGTTAACAGGTGTCTATTTTAAAAAGTGTCTTACGTTTCACGAAATTTAACAAGTGTCAGTTTAAATGGAAAGGACATGTTTCTTTATTGCAGAACTTTGAGGACCTTAGTGTGCTCATGTGTCTTCTGATTCTCCAAGGGAGATTAGAGAAAGCAGCATTTCCTGACTTGAGTAGACCAGGAACCACATTTGCCAAGAAGGATTTTGTAGAACTTGGGGAACATGATGGCCTAAACAATTTTGTTCACATTTATTATATTGAGTTTAAATGTCTTGCTTCCAAATGCCCTCACAGAACTGAACAAGTTGGATTCTGAAGAGGTAAGACTATATTGGCACTGCACTGGCATTTGGGGCAAAGAAATTCTCTCAGGCTCAGAGCTGATAGTGGAAGTGAGAGAAGAAAAAGAAAGCAGGGTGATTTATCACTCTAACTAGGCATCTCGAGAGGCAGACTTGCTCTCCAAAAACCAAACTGAAGTGAAGCTGATGAACAGGCCTGTGTAGGGTCCTTCCTGAGGAGCAGGGACTTCATCCCAATCTCCTTAAACACTGCCTGGAGCCAGCAGGGAGCCGGTGGAGACTCAGGCTGGCACCTGCTGCCATGCTGGTACCGGAAAACCGCCGTGCAGCGTGACAACGGGCAAGTGCTGGGAACAGTCGCAGGCCTTGAGAAACCAAACTGCCACATGATGTCCTGCTATATCTGAGCTGGCCCCCCAAGAAGGAAAGCATTTGCAGTCAGGTTCCTATGCCCTATGCTCTTGGGAAGCTCGCCAGGCACAATGTTCCATTACGTTTACTTACACACGGTTCCACCTTTGGCATGAGACTCAAAAATGAGAACACCTGCTAACTCTCGTTTCACCTAGAAGAAAAAGAGAAATAATTGGGAAAGGCCAGATTGGGGCATTGGGTGGGACTTGTCCTCCTGAACAGTGCTGAGTATACCCCTCTGTTCACACAGCCATCCCCCACTTTGCTGCCTGCTAGTCTTGTCTAGAACCACTTTCACTAAATTTGCCACTAGATTCTTGTTTAAAAAAATAGATATTTATTTTGGGGGGAGCAGAAGCAGTGGAGGGGCAGAGAGAGAGGGACAGAGGATCCAAAGCAGACTCTGCGCTGATAGGCTGACAGCCTGATGTGGGGTTCAAACTCAGGAACTGCGAGATCAAGACCTAAGCTGAAGTTGGATGCTCAACTGACCAAGCCAGCCAAGTACCCCTATTACTAGATGCGTGAGGTTCTGACAAAAGCTATTTTATAAGCTAATTCATACAAGACAATCTCCCCAGAAACCATTTAAAACACGGCTTCACACATATGAACTAGCTAATTTCTCTGCCAGTCCTCTGTCTCAGGTGAGAATATGACAGAACTCTGCTGCTATGAAAGGCTCTTCCTTGCATCACACATAATACATCACCACACCGATGTTGGAAAACTCAAATGAAGCCTAAATGTGTGAGCAGATTTATATTCCTACAAAGCTAATTATTTTAAAATTCTAAATTATGGTTGCAAATTTTGGCTCTAACTCCCCAAGAACGAAGTGACCTCAGAATTTCCCCCGGTGCCTGGGTACCTGGGGTTTGAGCTAGAAGAGGACTCCCCATACTCCCCTCAATTCCACCACGCTGGGCAAGTCACAGAAGGGACATGCTGAGGACCTGGAGTCCAGGGAGGGAAGAGGAATCTCCCCTCACTTCCATCTACAGTGTGAGCTCAGGATGCATACAGGTGCAGGGGCACCCCAGCTCCCGTGGACAGAGTGCGGATGATCAGGGCAGTGGTGTGTGGGGAGGGGGGCCGGGCTAGACTTCGCCCCTGAATGCCCTACGTAGGTAGGTGAGCGAGCTTCTAGACCCCCAGTAGTGCATGGGAGGACTGGAGGGCAGCTCCATCTGAGTTGAAAGAGAAGGGGTTTGAAGCCCTTCTGCTTGGAGCTGTGGCAAGTGCATCACTGCTCTCAGCAGAGACCTGACCTCTGTCCCCAGAGAAAAGACCACAGGCACTCCTGCCATGTGACAGCATAATGCCAGCGAGTGAGCTGGGAATGACAGGTAATTTAGGTATGTAGATATCACTGAGGGGCCTCAGAATATGATCTGTGAATATTGAAACAACTTCTATTTACTATTATTGTTGAATTACTAGCATATAACAGACTTGTGCTACCTAGAAATCACATTCCTATATTTCTTCTATAGGAGGTATTTCTGTCCTGATGCAGAGCCAATTTTCTGTCCACTGCTTTCCTAAATAACCTCATCATGTAAAAGTTCAGAGTCAGACATAGCCATTGGACCATTTTTCACTAATAGGCCCTGCTTCTGTGTCCTAACATATCTGAGGCAATATTTCCTTGAACCTTCTGCTTCCTTCTCTATAGGACAGCAAACCTGGGCAAAGCTGGCCCCATGGGCCAAGAAAGGCCATCTTGATTTCTCTTCTTCCTCTATATTTCATAGGAAGGTCTCAGAGTTCCCCTTAAGGTCTGGTTCTCTTGTCTAAGTGTACAGATTCTAAGATTCAGGTTTGGAAGAATGAAGTACATTTTCCAGTCCTATTCACTCATATTGCTTCAGGGTTTAGGGCACATTAACAACTACTAACAATGTGATAACACTTGATCCCATTTGGGGATTGTTCTTGGGTGTAACTTCCTTAGCATCTCATGAGAGAGAGTATGTGTGATTTATGAAGAATTCAGGCATTCCTTCACCACTCCATATCAAAACACTCTCCTTCACTGCTAACAGTGCATTCAACACCTCTCCCGCACCTGACCATGCTCAACTAGGAGATAACCTACTGTGGTAGAAAGATGGGATAAGGCCTTGATGTGAATGAGCTCTTCATAGATAATCTCTAGGTCATCCACGGTCCTCTGGCCAGGTCTACAAAGAAAAAAATAAAAAGAAAACAATGAGAAAAAAGGCATCACAAAGCTTTAGATATAGAAATGGATTCAGGGGGGCCAGTAATGTGTTTAGAGATTTCTTAGGAGAAACCTCTGTGAAAAGATGTTGACAGAGGCAAAGATCACAGAAGCCATTATAATCCCTAAAGGGATTTTTGAAACAAATGTGTTCCTTGATGGAAGAATGTGCACATAGTCCCCTTCCCTTCCAATCCGAGGGAGGAACATCTCCACTCACATTGTAGTTGACTAACTCATCTCTCACTTTAGATAATTGCTCTAAAAAATCGCTTTTCATTACCATCAGAATCAGTAACTACAAAACTTATCTTTTAACACAACCAGGAACAATTGATTTCATCAGCTGGATGACTGATCCAAATTCCTTGGGATCATGTGTGATGTCTTAGCCTAACAGAATAATGCTGCTGTCACTATTGTTTCAGATCATGCAGTATGTTTTTAGCAGAGAACTCAAATAGATGATTAATATAGATTCAGCATTTTCTCACCTCTCCCTGAAGAAAGTGAGGGCATGAGTTGAGCAGAAAGCAAACAGTAGTGTCTGGGATTAGTAAGAAAGGGAAAGAAGGAAGGCACACACTCTCTGAATGCCCAGATCTGTTCCATGGATGACAGCTCTTTCGTGAGATGGCAGTCAGTATAGTGCCTAAAGTTTTTTTTTTTATAAATTATTTTAAAACTAGTATCCAATTGCCTTACTTTAAGGATAGAATATGGGAGTGTTATAGACATTTTGGCATGGGAGGACTGAGTGGATTCCTAATCATCCTTCATGTGTGTGATTATTCTGGAATCAGTAATAGTGCTCAATTATACACCAATGATAATCAATATGCTTGATCAGTAATATGGGTTTTTCTACCACTCCCTGAAATATAAGGAACCTTGGCTAATATGTTTTTGAGCTTAAAAATAAACAAAGGTGTTGTCAAATATCAAAGTGCTATGGGGATGGACAGGCAGCATTTACTCTCCACTAATTACCCCAGTCATATATGTTACCTATGATGTAACCATCAGTCTATTTTATGTATTTTGTCCTGAAATCCCATCAATTTGTGATATCATTCAACGTTACTGTATGTTAAACATTTAAACCTTAATGAGCTACTGGTGGTATTTCATCCTTAACTGCATTACATTTTAAAAAGTGTTCCTGGGTCGGATAAATTTGGGGGTGTTGAAGGAGTGAACAGAGCACTGGATTCTGCGTCTACAGATCAAGTTTTAACCTCAGTGCAACCACTCAGCAGCCATGTGATATCAGTCTCCGTCTCGTCTGCAAACTGGGGACATACCTTCCTGATAGAGATGTGAAGGCTAATGAAGTAGCAAATGTGAAGGTGCTTGCATATTTATTTAAGTGAGGAAAAAACCAACGAAATGATTTTCAAAGCTCAAACCCTTGCTTAAGAAGTTAAACAGGGGCACGTGGTTGGCTCAGTCGGTTAAGCGTCTGACTTCAGTTCAGGACATGATTTCACTGTTCGTGAGTTTGAGCCCCATGTTGGGCTCTGTGCTGACAGCTCAGAGCATGAGGCCTGCTTCAGATTCTGTGTCTCTGTCTCTCTCTATTCCTCCCCTACTAACACTTTGTCTCTCTCTCTCAAAAAGAAATAACCATTAAAAAAAATTTTTTTTTAAGTTGGTGTATGACATTTGGGCCAATAAATTACATCTAAAACTTAGTGGACAAGCAGTTTGAGCAATCAAAACTGAATTATAAATAACCTAAAATAGTTGACTGGCTTACATACTTTTGCTGCCACATTATGTATCATATAGGGAGTTGATCAAGTGGGACTAACTAGAAGAAGATAGCTCTTTGCAAACCTTGCACATTACCTTCTCAAGGGCAGCTTTGATGCGAACAAAAGAATATGCTATCTATCTCTTATGGCTTCAACAGAGGTTATGTTTCCTAATCCTGATTATTCAAAGGGACAGGCACTGAATCCATGACCCGGGGGGTGCGAGCCAGCTTTACCTCCTGTGAAGGATCACCAGGAAGGACACAGCTGTGCGCTTCAGGGCAGAATTCAGACAGTAGAGGACCCAAAGACACTGAAAAAAAAACTATGGCCACGGGGGCTCTAAAGGAGCCAGCCCTTCTTAGTACGGGGTCTAATCTACTACTTGACTTAGACATGGGGAGTTTGAAGCTGGGTCCCTTGGGGATTTAAAAGTCAATGGAATCACCCCAGCCCATCTACCACTATAGAGACAGCTAATGTGAAAGTCTCAGGTAGGCATAATAGGATTACGGCTCTTCAGCATGAGGAGCGGCCCCGCTGTTCCTGCTACTTGACATCAGCTGCAAATCGCATGGACCCTCCTAGAAGCTTGGCTAAAAGGGAAAATAGTTGCCAAGTCTCATTCTCACCTCTATGGGGAGGAAGAAAACTCAGCTGGGAAAAGAAAGGGTTAGAATTTAGCTCTAAAAAAAAAAAAAAAAAGAAAAGAATTTAGCTCTAAAATCTTGACAGACTCGAAGTTAGAAATCCATTCAATGTGGAAATCCAAATCAATGTGAAATCCATTCTGATCAACTCTTATGACATTAGAGTCTATAAATCCTATTATATTAAAACTTATTGTGTATGCCAACTATACTTTGATAAAAAAATAAAATGAAGAGGTGCCTGGGAGGCTCAGTTATTTGAGCATCTGACTCTATTTTGGCTCAGGTCATGATCCCAGGGTTGTGGGATTGAGCCCTATGCCTTGGGATTCTCTCTCTCCCTCTGCCCCTCTCCCCCATTCATGGTCTCTCTCTAAGATGAAAAAAAAAAAAAGAAAATGGTTATATTTAATTCAAGTGTTAAAACGTGATGAAGAACGCTGTCTAATCCTCAATGCAGCCTATTGCACATTTGATACAGCGGTTCAAGGTTGCCCCGTGAGCCACGCTAAGTCGTCTTAGGACCTGCATCATAATGTGGGAGAGGGGGGGTGAAGACGGCGACTTTGAAGAATTTTTGAAATCTGTTCATCGCCCTGCTGCCGCACACAACTGAGCACTGCCTGGAGCTCCCTTCTCCCCAGCTCCTGCGGCCCTCCTGGCTCTCTCCAGCTTTCCTAATTATTTCCTAGTGCCTTTTTTGGTTTATTATTCTTTTGTTTCCTTCATGAATTGTGTTATGTCCCCAGGCTCTGCCATCAGCTCTGTGCTCAGTGTTTTATACCTTCTTTCCCAGGGGTAGGGTGGGGGAACAAAAGAGCCCACCTTTGATCTATGAAATGTTGACATCTAAATCTTTATGTCTAAACAGAGGTCTTCCTGAGCTCCCAGAGTTTGCTGGCCATCTCCATCTCCTCCTGGAGAAGCCATAGGCACTACGAGCTCCATGGGGCCACAAGTGCTTCCTCATCATCACTCAAGGCTCGGTGAAGACAGATCTCAATCTACCTTTCCAGACACATCCGTCTCCCCTCTCTTCACACCTTACTGCATGACTCTGCTCTCTGCTCCAGCCATACCAGACATTTCTGTATCCCTCCAACATGCTAGGCTTCCTCGTGCCTCCAAGACTTCCCACATGCTCATTTCTTTGCTGTACTATTTTCTGCTGCAAGCCCAACTCAGATGTCATCTCTCTTAGCTAGAATTGGTTGTCCAACCCTTATTCTTCCACCACACATGGTCCTGCTGCTGTGGTGATTTCAACATACTGTGAAGAATGCACTGTGCTTAAATATCCATTAACTCTAGCCTGCTCTTCTCAAGAGAAGCAGCATCTGGTAGGGCAAATGGCACTGGATTGGAAGCAGAAACTAGACTGGAGATCTAAATCAGGAACTTCCTAGGTATGTGATTAGAGTAATGCCTTGTTTCTGCATCTGTAAAATGGGAATAATTAACAGGATTGTCATAAAGATCACGGGAGTTAATATACACATGGTACTGATATACTGGAAATATAGCACAAAGGCAGGATGGTATTATCACCAGGGTGGATGTTCAATATAGTTCATTGGATGAATGAACACACACATTCCTACAACTCATGATGCACCCAAGAGATAAGGCAGCAGTATTATGGACAAGTTCTTGTCCTGTGCCCGACAGAAATGGGGGCTTATGCTCTGCCATCCTTCCTATCAAAGATCAAGTAAGATGAGGTGCCCATGACACAACTCACTTTTGATATGGCACACGTTTATGTCGTGGCAAATAGTTCATTAATAATGAAGAAAGGAGGTAGGGTCGATATATTGAATGTTACCTCTTACTCCACATCCCATAAAATGATAGAAAGGACATATTTTCTATAGAATTGTAGATTTTACTCCAATGTCAGACCAGCTGAAGTCATTTAGTGTAACTAAATCAAGATCAATGGCAGGTTGGACAGAGGTGACCATCCAAGACCAAGCAGCACCTGTGGGTCTCAGCCCTTTTATAGCCATATTTTTATCTTCCGTGCTAATGGTCTGACTGGAAAGGTATTTTATAAAAATTTTCTTAATGTTTATTCATTTTTGAGAGAGAATGAGAGGTAGCATGAGCAGCAGGGGGGCAGAGAGAGAGAGAGAGAGAGAGAGAGAGAGAGAGGGAGAGAGAATCCCAAGCAGGCTCCATACCAGCAATGCAAAGCCTGACGCCAGTCTCAAACCCACAAACCATGAGATCATGATCTGGGCCGAAGTTGGACACTCAACCAACTAAGCACCCAGGTGACCCTGGAAAGGTATTTTAAAATCCTAAACAGCACTGAAAACAAACAAGCATCACCATTACCACAAACCACATAATAGTACTACGGGCAGACAGAGAGTTTTAGGAATTCTTGGGTGACAGCAGATAGGAATAAAATGTGTGAGAAATTACTGGAAATGACCACAGCTCAATATTCACAGAAGATCACCACAGGAGGAAGACAGCAGATGACATCGGGCAGGAGAGGGTCAGAGTGGTTCATCAAAAGACCGCTTCCCTCAGGTTAGTGGCTTCTTTTCCCACACCCCACAGTGAGCAGTGGGCAGTGGGCAGAGGCAGAGTTTACGGCTCTGTGAGACAGGTGCCCAGAGAGGAGCCTGAGAGAGAAGCCCTGCCCCTCCTGTCAGACCCGGAGGAGGAAAAGGAGTAGCGGCTCTCCTAGGAATTCCTGGGAATTCCTCCATAGTTTGGCAACCGGTGGGAGGAAGGGGGGTGGCTTCAGCCTGCCTGCTCCCCCGGCTGCCTCTCATAAAGCGAAGCCTGCCAGGAAACGTGGCCTCCGCTGCCTTCAGGGGCAGCTCTGACGGGGACGCAGACCACACTGGCACAGAATCCATGCGGGGGCTTGTTCTACTCCCTGGTCCCCCATTCATCAATAGCCACTACGGAGAAGCAAAAACTTCCATGGGGACTTGCTGGGTGCTGTGGAGAAACCCATGGCAGCTGCTTGAAACAGGATGGAGCAAAGCGGAAACACAGTTTAGTCTCTTGTCCTAAATAACATTCAAAATGAAAGGAAAAAAGGGAAAGGAAGAAAGAAAGATACGACTCTGTGGTCCAAAGTGGTCAGTGTAAATCACGGAGCAGGCCACTGTCACTTAGCAATCCACCCAGGTAGCTGTGAGCTTTTGGGTTCTGTTTACAGCAAATGTTTTAACGAGGTAAGAGAAGCCAGGACTGCAAGGTGTGAGGGGACTTACTCTGAAAAAATGAGTATATTCACGGTTAACAGAGCAATAAAAGCCTTTGTGAGAGGTCTGCCACAAGCAAACTCACTGATGTTTCCAGGGGCCTCAACCTGTTGTTAGGACTAAAAGTTGAGGAAAGTCCCAGGGAGGAGGCCAGCTGGACGATGGTGGCCAACCTATGCCCACCAAGGTGAATCCCAATATGAGCCCCTCTCCTACCCCAGGCGGATCTTCCGGATTGTGGCAGGGATGACGGAGAGCCAGCCCAGCCTCTCCCAAGGCCACCAGCTCGGAGCTGCTGTGCCATCTAGTGTCTCAGAGAAGACTCACCTCTCTACTCGATCTTGATCTTCAGCTTTCCCCAACCCCCCACCCAAAGGGCACCTGGTAACAACTAAAAGTGAGCCCTCCCCACCACAATCACTGAACAAAGGCACATTTTAAAAGCGGGTTTCTCATGGCAAATAGTGGCAGTAAGCACCTCTCATGCTTTGGTCTTTACGGGGGTGACAAGGAAAAAATGGAGAAGAGGTCCTGCAAATCAGACCCCGGCCTGTTCAAACAGTGATGAAACGGTCCCAAGGACTGAAGGCAATTTGGCTTTCAAGAGTCAAGGGAACACTGTGCCCCAAGCAGGAGGAGGGAACCCCATGCACCTTCACAGAGAAACCTATGAGGCTGGGGAAGTGGATTGACTCTCTGGCTGCTCTGAGTGGCAGCCGGTGAATGTACCTGGTCTTTACTTGTCCTTCTCCAGATGTCACAGGGAGAGATATTAGGCATCCCTGCTTCTTTACAAATCTGCGTGGTGCCACATTGATGTGGATTTGTCGGATCCTGCTGTGGAAAGGCCTAGTTTCTGCAGGGGATGCATTCTGGCAGCAATGTCTAGTTACAGACAAGATAATAAACGGGGATGGATGGAGAAGCAGTTTATACATTAAAGGATGGGAGGGCTCAGGTGATATTGGAAGCTGCTGGTAAATACAGTTTTATCAAGGAATTTATCAAGGTCAGAGACTAAGCTCCTCAGTTATTGGAACGTGGATAAAATGAGGGATTCATCCAGACACCTAGCAGCACGTGGGCATGGCCATTGGTAAAATATGCAGGTGAGAGAGTAAATAACCCATTCTTCTAGACCTGTCATCTAGTAGACCTATTCTCTGGTGCATGGGAGGAAATACCCAGAAAAGTCAATGTTTTAAATATCTAGTAAGCCATGGTCATGGTTCAAAATAAAGGAAATGCGTTATTGTTTTTTTCTGAGGGGTCGGGGTGGGAATGCTTTCTTTTTCTTGCAACACTCCACCTCATCCCACCCGCCTGGCCTGCTTATAAGTCATTTCTCAAACTTGGATCATTTCCCAAGACTCTTAAGATCTTGAGAGCTCACCTCTGCTGCTTCCCTTAAAGGAAGTTTGGTTTTATTTCCCACCCTCTTGTCTAATAAAGCAACAAAACGTGTTTCTTTTCTCAACCTCCCAACACCCTTGCTTCTTAAGAGATCTTCCGTGTTAGAGACATTCCAGGAACCTGGTGAGTGGGCATTTAAAGTGTCCTGTCCATATGGGGAAGAGCATGGGTATTTTATGGAAACCAATTTGACAATAAACTATTAAAAAAATAAATAAATAAAGTGTCCTGTCCAGCCCTGTCTGCTCACTTCTCTGCCACACCACCACCCCTTCACCTTATCTTTAACCTAGAGAAGAACACTTTAAATTTATCAGACGCAATTCGGCATTTTTTAGTTCTGATAGCAAAGCCTATACATCCCCATGTGCATTCTTTCCTTCTTTGTGAGGTTAGAAATGAACATCGTCTACCACTGCAGGAAAGGGCAGATGCTTTATAAATTTTTGTGAGAAATGAAGTCATCCTCATCAGGACACGGATAAGGATCCATGATTAAAGCCCCTGGGTGCTAAGTGTTTTTAGGACAATGTAATTTAAGGCTTTTCATGTTTAGAAACTGAATATGCCCAACATACTTCTAGCAAAAGTGGTTACTATGGGGACACACTAGAAGTTTAATATTAAACCTTTTAAAAGGTGCAAGTACAAATATTTTCCTGTAAAACATCTAGGCAGCAAATTGAGAAAAAAATTTGGATGGCATCAGAGAGTATAGCTAACTGCCTTTTTATATGATGCATAAATATAATCAGATAGAAAATGCAAACAGTTTTTGAGGAAGTAGTATGTATATGGATTATTACTTTTTCCTTATAGAAATTTATTTTTTTTGCAAAAATTTTCTTTTTTGCAAAAATTAATTCTCAATCAGGGACAGACGGACTATCTATATTTCTTTGGATTTCACTTCTTGTTCAAAAAACACATTAGAGAGGGTGACATTGAGGCAACGAAGAATGAATATTCTCCTTGAAAAAAAAAATGGAATGAAATTGGATTTGGAGTAAGCAAACATGGGCTCAGATACTGGTTCAGCCACATATACTTCTGTGTGATGTCAAGGAAGGCACTCAACGTTTACTAAGCTCAATTTCTTCAAATGTAAATTGTGGATAATAACATAAGTCCTACTCATTTTATAGAGTTGTTTTGAGGTTCAAAGACATGATGTATATAAGGTAACTATATAAACTATATAGTGTGATTCACACAATATTTATTAAGTTTTATTTGTAATTCTGATTAGTGGGGTGATGTGAAATTTTTCTAAGTAGACGACCAGAGATGTACTCCACTCAGGTCCATGAGGTAATAATTGAGTAAGATGAGATTAGTCTGTAATAATTATCATTGTTATTTAAAGTTTATTTATTTATTTAGAGAGAGAGAAGAAGAGAAAGAGAGCACACACAAGCAGGGGAGGGGTAGGGAGAAGGAGAGACAGAATCCCAGGTGGGCTCCGTGCTGTCAGGGCAGAGCCGATGTGGGGCTCGAACGCACAAACTGTGAGATCATGACCAAGCCAAGATCAAGAGTCAGATGTTTAACTGAATGAGCCACCCAGGTGCCCCTGTAATTATTATTTTTAAATCAAATACCATGACATCTTTCTTCTCCAATGCTCTAAGAATAAACTCAGCAGGCCATTTTGAATCCTGTTTGGCCTGGGAAAGGTGATAGCCACAGTAAGGAATACAGACTCCAGAGTCAGACAGACCTGCACCAGATCCTGAGTCCAACACTTTCGGGATAAACACAGGCAGGTGATTTAGCCTATGCCTGTTTCCTAATCCATAAGATGGGGATGGTATTAATAACTACCTCATGGTTCTGTTGCAAGAAATGAATTAGATAATTGTTGAGCATAGTGTCTAGTATACATATGCTCAATAAATGTTGGCTGTGATTAAATAAATGCACTTTTTTTCTGTTTACAATCTCCCTGTGAAGCTGTGAGAAAGTAAGCAGGTATGACTATACTCACTTTATAGTTTAAGAGATTTGTCATCTGGAAATGTGGGTACTTATTAGTGATTTGGTATGATGAGAATCCAAGGCTCTGGAGTCCAGACTCACTTTCACTTACTTTATTTGGTAGTCTCTTGGGTCAAATGCATGTATCTCAAATGCTGTAATTAAATTCTCAAAATATAATTAATTTTAACCTCAAAGAAGTCACTATCTGGCCTTCTGTATTTAGCCTCAGCATTCTCCACAGACAGCAGAGAAACTTACCGATTGCAAAGCTGACCACACCTCCCTTTAATGTTCTTCTGTGGTGCCCCAAATGTCTTTAAAGTAATAGCCAGTGCATACAGAGTGCATAGCAGATGCCCCCTCAATCTGACCTGGGCCTAACTCCCCAGTCATATTGGTCTGGGCATTCATTCACTGTGAAACAGCTTATTGTTCCCTGCTGGAACTTTCCTGACATCTTTCTGGCCCCAATCCCACCCCTGTGCTCCTGTCAGGCTGGGGGTTCTTTCTTTGTTCTGGCAAGAACACTAAAATATTATTTTTTGCTGCTGTTATGAAAGGGCTTGAGAATGAATTTAAACATCCAGCAAGGACTAACTGAATGTATTAGGGACATTCAGAGGATAGAGTACTATGTACCTATTAAAATTCCCATCCTTAAAGAACATTTAAGGTTAAGGGAAAATATCACAATATATCTCTAAGTGTAAGAAGTTAGGAACTGAAATATAATGATAGGCACCAAAATGTTGACAATGATCTCTGGAAGATGTGATTGCAGGTGTTATTTATTTTTCTTTAATTCCTTTCAGTTGTTTCCAAATTTTCTAAAATGAACACATTGGCTTTAACAATAAAAGGTCATTAAGATCTTACGTTGAACACTACACTGTGAACGGAAAGCTACGTCCATCTTCTCCTCTCCCAAATCTGAATCTCAGGGGCAGTGATCCAATGGTTGGCTTCTTGGGTAAGTAAGCATGAGAGATAAGTAGTAAATTGCCTTTATACAGGAGAGGCAATAACCAAACCCAAGAAATGAGCCACTTAATGCAATTGTTTCTTCTGATAAATTCTACAAGCTTTCTTTAGGGCACAGCAATCTTTACAGAAAAAAACAAAAACAAAAACAAAAAAACCCAAAAACAATAACAAAGGCAAAGTTTTGTCATACAGTGAAAGAAAAGATTCACACTGAATTTCTTATTTCAGAAAGATTAGGATCTCTAAGTCATGTTTCTTTTTTTTCATATTTTTCTTTTCTTCTGATTTGCATTTGAGGATGAATTTCATAACTTTGAACGTTTCTTGGCATATCTCAAATCAAAACCCTAGGATCCACTGATTTTAGGTTTGCTAATTTGGGTTCCTCCAAGGAAGGAAATTTCCCTATAATTATCAGGATTTCAAGTTTCACATCCTCAAAAACAACTTGGGACAGGATAAGACCCTATTAAAAGATGCTTTACTAATTTAGATAGAAATACACAGCTTCTCATATGCCCTCTAGAGCAAATGTGTGGGACAGCAGGTGGGAGCTGTCTTAATGCAGCCAACTAATACCCCCACTCCTACCTGGCATTTTCTCCTATCACTCGATCATCTAAATTGTTTCCTTTTAAATTTATGCCCCATAGCATATGTTAGAAAATATTAATTTATTATATGAAATAAGTGAACTCAAGTTTCTGGCTCATTTGGAAGATTCCAGAATCTGCCAAGAATTCTCTTTGTTGATTCTCTTTCTCTTAGCTATATATATTTTACATGTTTATATACTATTTCTTTGTTTTATATATACAAATATATATACTATTCCTTCTGCTCAAGCCAACTAACTTATCTCTTTCTGAACTACCTAAGCTTCTAGGCTTTAAGGGAATTTCCAAATTGCAGATCTACCTAGAACTAGATTTGGCAAATGGCATCTACTTCACTTCCCTCCCACCTCTCAGCTGGTTTCTGATGGATCATGCTAGACAGTGGGACATCTTATCTCACTTTTCTTGGAAGAAGAGGTTGAAAGGCATGTATAGCAAGAGCCTTCTTTGTCTCCTTGAAGCCTCTTTTCACCCACCGAGCTGCAGAATAACATTCTGCTTATCTGGTCACTCCACATCTTTTTGCCCATGGCCCCCTATCCAAAATATCTGCTCAGAATGAACATTTCTATTGGCAAGGGTCTCTATAGTATCTACTTGCTGTAGGGTAACCTCTTGTTTTTAGACTTATAAACAAAGCAAAATCAAAACAATTAGCTCCAAGAGCTCATTTTAGGTTTGATGACTCTGTCTGTGAGCTCCAACAACAGCACCATCAAACTGTCATTGTTCTATAGCACTTGCCCCCCAGTGCCATCGAGGTCTGCACCTGTGAAACCAGGATGGGCATTGTGAGTCACTCTGCCTGCCACCACATAAAAAGCTAATTTCACATTCAGAATGTATGTTTTTTTTTCAATACCAATAGCAACAAGAGTATGCCAAAAAATTTCCCTTGAAGCTCTATTCTGTTTTTTAAACTACAGAACATTCTTTCATAGTTTGACAGTTAAAATGCTGCAGTTAATGTAATAAACAGAGAATTTTTCTAAGTAGCCTGTCAAAACAAGTGACACTTTTTTTTTTGCTAGCGAGTCTCAGATTCAGAACAATGGGAAGTACCTTTCAAAGCAACATCTTCATTATACAATCAAATTCTCAAAGTAATCTTCTCATCAAAGAATATTGTGTTATTTCTTTCCCAGTAATTATCAGAGTTCTGCAGCCTCTCTGGCAGTGGTGACTATTATAAAATGCAGCTGTGCTGAGTTTAAATATCAGGGGGTCCTGCCCCGGTCGACACGGAGCCAATGCATCTCATGCTTCCACATTTCCTAATGACTTGGCTGTCTGGGCAGTAAAGAGTCCACATTCCCAAAAGCTTTAAACATGCCCTCGAGTTTCCAGGAGCAAAGTGCTCAGGTGGTCTCTTTGAGGATGGCAATGATATTGGCAATTCTTGATCACCTAAGCATATTTTCTTTCTACTTAAATAAAATAAAGTAGATGCTACAAAGGTTATTATCAGACTCCCTCCACCCAAACAAAGTGTGTGTGTGTGTGTGTGTGTGTGTGTGTGTGTGTGTGTGTGTGTGAGCGCACGTGTGTGTGCATGTGCATAAGTTTGAAAGTCTGTCTCAAAAAATTAGATTTGCTCTTTCTCACTTTCCCATCTCTTGGGGGCTGTCATTCCAATAGGAAGAAAACCTAAGAATATTGAGTCAGAAGAACTACCAGTTCAATTCCAATTTTGTAGTTTCATAAAATCTGGAAAGATGAGAAAATCCCAAGGGAACCCAACATGATATGTCTTGGAATACTAGTAAAACCTGTATATTCCAGTGATAGACTGGAAAAATCCAACCTCTGGAATATAGTTTTCTCTGAAGACTCTTTGGGCTGCCAAGGATCATGCAATTCAGTGCTTTACAAAGGAAAAAAGCACAGGCACAGGCTCCCTTTCTAAGGGTGACTCATGGGACCAGCTCTCAGTCTCTTGTGAGGGTGAATCAAGCAATTAGCATGAATGTTTCTAACACACATCAGGCACTCAGTACGTGTGTTTGTTGCATTGGAATCTAATTTGG
Organism: Suricata suricatta; assembly: GCF_006229205.1. Lineage (NCBI taxonomy): Eukaryota > Metazoa > Chordata > Mammalia > Carnivora > Herpestidae > Suricata > Suricata suricatta. Next base: position 57,484,026 of record NC_043702.1, read on the forward strand.
GAGTGCCTCACCTCTTGGATTATCAATTCTCCAAAGGCAGGAGCCATTTTATTACTTATTTTAAAAAAAAGACCTCTTGGTACATGCTTAAAAAATTTTTGTGAATCGAATGGCATTTCTGCTCCCCTTGAAGCAACTTAGAGCTGCAGAACATTAGCTCAAGTGTACATTCATTTGTTCAATTGTTCACTCTGCAAAAGTTTATTGTTGGTCTATTTAGTGGAAGGCACAGAGCTGGGAATATGGCCTTTTCTAACTTCTGCGCCAGATTTAAATCTCCCTCTCCACATTATACTCATTAATGTACCCTACATTTTCCTTTGTAGCATGTACTGCAGCTATGATACAATGATTCCTTGCATAACTAATTATCTAAGGTTTGTCTCGTAGACTGTGCAGAAAGCCCCAGGAAGGAGGTGCAAACCCCCCTGTTCCATGTTTTACCCTTAGCAACTAACATAGTATCTAGAACAAAATAGGTGTTTATCAAATACTGGTTAAATGAGCAAATAAATGAAATAAAATGGGATAGGTCTTTGCCTTTCAGAAAATCACAGTTTACAGCAATGCTTCACAACAGGTGCCTTATTTTCAGGACAGCTCCTTATTTTGTAGGGTCCTAGGTATTGTTGTGTGTGTTTGGCAACGCTTGGTCCTAACCACTGCCCAGTGTGCCCCTCATGTACTGAGGCAACCAAAACATCCTCCTACACTTGTCTCATGGATTCAGAACCACTGTATGACTTTGGCTTGCATGAAAGAGTCAAGAACAGCAAGAAAAGGGATGGATCTAGGAAATGATGAGAAAGTAAAAATGATGGACAATGGGACGTAGGTGTGTGGGGAAGGAAGAGAAGAAGCTGACTGACATGAAAGAAATCACAGTTTAGGATGGTGTTCATTTGAGTTCTCCATGCCCTGATAATTCCTTTGTGTCCCTTAGCTACCCACCCTTGTGATTTTTCAGGACAGATAGAGCATAAATTGGCCAGGCAGGGTTCTTGGATGCTACCCTTAATTAGGTCAGTGAAGTTCTGGCTTTTCTGTTTGATAGTTTGGGTTTTCCAAAAAAAATTTTGTTTGAAGAAAGGGTTTTGAGGATAAAGGACTGGAACTGAACCAGTGTTCTGGAGTTAAACATAATAGTGCTAATTAGGATAAGGGCAGGCCTATGAAACACATGGTGGTGGACATGAAGATCCAAGAGAAAGTTCTGACAAAGGGGACATAATATTACAACAAATGAAATATGTTGAAGAAAGGAAACAAAGAAGCACTAAGAAGTACTGTAAGTTGGCACGAGGGGCAGATGTTGGGGAAGTTGGCTTAAGGGACTGGCACTTTTGGAAAGTGCCCTGGGGACATACAAGGCATGTGAAGTTTAATGCACTTGTTGAGACCCATGAATAAATGAAGTTTGGCCACACCTGTGACTCAGAGTCAACATTCACAGCTGCTGGCACTGGCCACAGGGTGGAGGGCCATTTCATTCCCAGCAGAAAATCATAAGCCTGTGTGTGATGGCCTCGACACCAAGTGCCATGTTATGCCTTATTGAAAAGGTTTCCCAAGATTGAGACTGTGGCAGATGCTTCTTTGCGTGTCTTATAGCAACTGGGAGAGCTCTCTGAGTACAACAGGGGCTCAGTACATTCTTTCTGAAACCATCTGATTAAACACTTCAGAATCCTCCAGTTTAGCTGATGGGTTATTACTGAAGGTGAGGTGGGTTTCAGTTGAGATGGAAGGGAGAGAGCATCTTACCAGTAGAAAAGAGGTCTACAAGCACTAATGGAGCAGTGGTATTCTCTTAGTGTCTTTAAGCTAAAGAGCAGAAGGTTCAGAATGGGGTGAAAGGATGTGTGGAATGAATGAATAACAAAGGCACAGGCATGATGTCTATGGTTCTGATGACCTCCGTCCTATTGCATTAGAAAGAAAGGGCTGTCACATTCTGGCGCAAAAACAGAGCAGTTTCTTTTTGCCAGTGCCCAAAGGTTGTTCAATATGTGGACTTAGTTTTGACCTCCTGAACCACCACTAAAAATCTGTACAGTTTTAACTCTAGCAAAAGGGAAATGGCTTTATCTGGCTTAAAAATAAAAAAGAGATAAACACTGCTGTGTCACACCTCCAGAGCCTCCCCTTTGGCCCTGGACTTAGGAAATCAGCGTGCTTCTCCGTGGCCCAGGTGAGTGTCGTGCTTCCGCACGCCCGAGGCCCCGGGGGGACTGGCAGGGCGTGTGGGCTGCCTCTCACTTACGGTTTGCGAAGGATCATCCTCATGTGGGCGTCGGGGCCCATCTGGGACAGCAGCAGCATGGTGTCCTGCAGCTCCTCATCACACTCCTTCTTCTCCTCCTCAGTTGGCAAAGGGGCATCCTCGTGCTCGTCATCCAGAAATCGATAAAATAAATATTTGTCTTGGAAATGGTGCTCCTGGTCCACTACGTGAAACATGAAGGCAAGCATCAGCTGTTGCCCCTCTGCCTCACAGCCCCGTTTACCAGAAGCAAGCAGATGGTGTCGGCACGAAAGCCAAGTGGCAGCAAAGCGGGGAGACTCCTCACCCTTCTGACTCCGCCTCGCCCAAGGCCGTGCAGCTGGAAGACAGGACTTCCCAACTGTGGTCATGCACCTCGCAGCTCCCTCTGACCCGCCCGTCGCCGGCTGGCCCCACCACTTTCTTATGAGAACCTGCCAGCTTTTCTGAGATGAACACTCTGACCAGCAAAAATTGCCTTGGTGACATTTTCTGGCATGTGGGACATGTGTCCCAAAGAGGAAAGTAACCAACTGCCAAGTCATGCTCTATAATGGTTTTTGGGCACAGACTTAAAACAACCTTACTTTTTAGGGATCAGAATTCATGTTTTTCTTTCTATATGTACTGTTTGTTAACATGGCTGTCTGCACTTAAAAAAAGTTAGAATAAAATTAATTGTTTGAACAAAACTGACTAGACCAAGCTTATAGGTCATATAACCCTAGAAGTAACTTAGGATAATTTCCATCCAGTTCTGATTTTAAAAGTTTTTTTTTCCCCCTTGTTACTTTTAAAGAAAAAGATTTAGATCTTGGTAGGACAGTCAGTGAACTTGGCTCAGAATCTCTCATTTCTATGTCTTAATGCTTTTAAGCCTCTTTTCAGGTTGGAGCACCAACACCGCCAGAAGGTAAATGGAAGTAGTAGATTCTTGCTGCTCAAAATATGATCCTGAATAGCAGCATCAGCATCATCCGGAAGCTTGTTGGAAACAGGCCCTCAGGACTCATCCCAAAATTGCTGAATCAGAATCTGCATTTTAACAAGAGTCACAGATGTCTTATATGCACACCGAAGTCTGGCAAACACTGGTGAAGCCACCATTAGATTCTCAAGCATTGGTAAATTAAACAAATGATTTTAATAGTTTGTCAGTTCAGAAAAGTGGTCGTAAAACAAATGGCATGAGCAGTTCAACCACAGTTACAATCCAGTCCTGAACAGCCACCCTACCCGATGACAGTCCCTGCGGGTGTCAGGGGCCGCAACTGTGGAGCACATTCCTGATTTTCAGTATGGTCATCCTGTGTGGATACAAATTGGCTCTCCCAGATAACGCCATCGTTAAAAGGCAGCTTCTGAATTCATTACTTTCTTTCCCGCCATCAGCCCTGCCACACATTTGCCTGTTCTTCATTCTGCCCCCACATCAGGATTGCTATGTTCACAGTATAATCACACTATCAATGAACCGTGAATGCAAACTAATAAACATAATTGGAACTGATGCACTCGGGTCGCAATTTCATTTTCCCTTCATACATTCTCCCAAGTTAGGAGGGCACCATGGCGGAACGTGGCAATCAATAGCATCCACTCGCTGCATTTGTATTGCTAAATGAAGATGCTGGCTCTGCAGGCCCCTGAAGGGATTGCAATTCTTTTTTTGCCCATTTGAGAGTTCAGCAACACTTTACCCAGGGAAATGCACCCAGCGAAAGGGTTTTCCAGGGACTGGGGCTCATCTTACCGTGGTTGAGAACGCTGTCTTCTACCAGCACTTGCCACATGCCAACAGCCTGAGTTCGGGAGTGGGCACACGGAGTCTGCTGCAGCATCCAGTCCACCAGCTCAGTTCCCACACAGCATTGCCTAAGGAGAGGGGGACACAAAGGATGGGAAGTTACCCCTCATGGGGGATGGCTTTTGAAAGACCTTACTGAAATGCTTGTCCACCATAAGAGGTCCCACTGCAAACAAAGCATGGTATGGTTTGGCCTAGGGTTCTCAAAGTTTTGTACAAACCAATCAGCTCATGAGGGAACCTTCTAAGCAATGAAAGAGCATTAGAAGGGTACCAAAGAGCCAATATATGGGGAGTGTTATCTTGCAAGCTAATCCTAGGACAAGGAACCCTCTTGTCTTGAGCTGGTGTCAGAAAATTTCATGTAAAATGAAGGCAAAGCAACATTCTGACTTTCTTCACCTGAGCCTTGTGAGGAATGAGTTAATGTTTGTGAGGTACTTGGAGGTGCTCCATGAAAGGCGCTGTATAAGTGCAAAATTATATAGCACTTTATATTTTCAAGTAATACTACTGATCTTCCTCAGAGGGGTGTTGGGAGAAACAAGCAATTAGCGATGCAAATCTCTTTGAAAAAAGTTCTATGTAATGAGCATCAGCACTTTTGCAGAGCTTGTCATCTGAGGAGCTCCACATGCTTTCTGCATAGTCACGCGTTCACCCCTAAGTTGCCCCTATGTGGTAAGTTCATTGGGATGGGCAGGCTACATGTATTAGTTGGGAAACATATAATTATACACACACATTAGGAAATACTAAGACTTCACTGGGGTGAAGGGGAAGGGCAGGTGTTTGCGGCATGATGGGTCAGAAGAGGAAGTGGAATCTGGAAGCCCTAGGAATGAATCCCAAGGGCCAACCCAGAAAGTCACAGAGCAGCTGGGGTCTGTGCCACTGGTGGCCTCCCATCCTGGACTAAGGATGACACCCTCTCCGGGATGAGCTCAGGAGTTCCTCTCTAGTTTAAACTGGGGGTTTCCTGGTGCTATGCCACATCAGGAAGAGGCTTAGCCTGGGAGGAGTCATGAGATACAGCACTGCGTCTGCTACACATTAGCTTTGTGACTTTGGCCATATCGTTTAAATTCCCTGGTTCTGTTTTCTTGCCTATTAAAAAACGAGGAGGAAAAGATGGCCTCTAATGTTCTAGGAACTCTGAATCTCTCTAAGCTCCTGGGACGCCCTGATTCAGGTCCAGTCCTAGAACATTTCACAAGCAAGATGTACTGAGAAGGGCGTCAGATTTCCAGGGCTACTCTGAAAACAGTCTACACCCACATAAAGAGCTTCAATGACCAAAGGGGGCTCCTAGTAACTATTCTTTCTGATCATAGGACCTGTCAAAACATGCCTCTTCTAATTTCAGAATTTATTAGTGGGAAAAGCCTTGTAAAAATATAAAATAATCAACTCCATGTGGCTTTTTTTTTTT
>NC_043702.1:57489627-57657109 GCF_006229205.1 Suricata suricatta
TTATTTTTTTTAGTTTTTTTTTTTTATGTCTTTTATTTATTTTTGAGGGACAGAGAGAGACAGCGCGAGCAGGGGAGGGTCATAGAGAGAGGGAGACACAGAATCTGAAGCAAGCTCCAGGCTCTGAGCTAGCTGTCAGCACAGAGCCCGATGCGGGGCTCGAACTCACGACCGTGAGATCATGACCTGAGCCGAAGCCGGCCACTCAACCAACTGAGCCACCCAGGCGCCCCATGTGGCTTTTAATTCAATGATTATCTTTACTCAAAGGAACTGAGATGATCCCAGGGGACCAGGGCCCTTACTCAAGGTATGAGAATCCGGTAGTCAGAACACAGAACAAAGACACAGCTGTGCCGCTTGCCATCGATGGAATCACTGGGTTTCCTCTCCATTAATGATCTCTAGCCGCTTTAGAATCAATAGCATGGTGATCTCTGGGGGTGATCCTGTGTCTGGGGAGACTATAGCCATGATAAGCAGGTGAGGAGTAGGAAGGAGAGAGACGGAACTAGAAAGTATGAGACGTGGGGCAACGAACTTAAACTGGGGTGGAGAAAAGAGAGACCATGCCTTTGGCTTCCAACTGAGTCTATGGATAATTACCAACAGATCATTTTTGGGTCATAGGGTGTGGAATATACATGACACCTATATTTCAGGGACTGAAAATGTTAATATGATGGAGCAAGAAGGAGTTTATGGCTTCTGACTTCTAGTTTCCATTTTGTCATAAAGATGACATATTTTAATGGAATTTCCCTAACACAAGTCAACACTTGGAAAAAGCATAGTCACATCTTAAATCGGGGAAAAATAATAAAGACTTAAAAAGAAAAAGGTTCTTTTAGCCATATGAGATTTTGAGATTCACTTGATGAGTTAAAGTGACTCAACTCTCTCCGGGAATATGTAACACATGATTTTTTAATGTTTTAAAAGCTTGTTTATTTATTTTGAGAGAGACAGAGAGAGAATGAGGGAGGGAGAGAATATCCCAAGTAGGCTCTGTGCTGGCAGTGCAGAGCCTGCTTGGGATATTCTCTCTCTCTCTCTCTCTCTCTCTCTCTCTCTCTCTTTCTCTCTCTGTCCCTCCCCAACTCATGGGCATGCATGCTTTCTCTCGCTCTTGCTCTCAAAATAAATAAATAAACTTTTTAAAAAAGGGCTAGATGAACAGTCCATCTTAAGAAATGGAATGTGTCATGTTGATAAGACTAAAGTGTTTCTCAAATCCCCTCTCATTTCCACAATTCTATGCAAGAAGGGGTCAGTTAATGTAACGATATCCTGTCAGTTTTGGTCTTGTAAACATATTCATGACAAGTACAAGTGGAAGAGTGTTTGTTTGCAAGGAGTGCAGAAAAAGTGATCCAAAAAGGAAGAATTTGCCATGTTTTGCCATCTCTGTCCTTGGGAAAGAGACTGGATCTTCAGGCACATGTACTCAAAGGGTTGCTATAAGGTGAATGAGGTGTAATTTTACAGGTTCTATCATAGTCAACAATCACTAGGAATATATTTATCCTTCATGGTAACTTTACAATTTGTATTCTAGCTTTCACTATGTCTTATGAAACTGGTTCATGTGAATCAAATGGGTTTGACTCATGCCAAGTCTGATGGAATCTGAGGTCATGTCTATACTAAATGGGAGAGTTGAGTGCTGGAAAAGTGCTGTAAGGGTGAACCATGGGTGCAAGGAGAAAGTGAAGGCTCGCGTGCCATGCATAGACCATTCCAGTTCCTAAACCCTTGGTGAAGTGAAAAAAAATAAAGATCTAAAAGATCAGACATGAATCCTCAGTTGACCTACCACAGTCAAACCAGAAGATTCAACCACATAATTCCTTAACTTCAGTGACAGCTATAACGACCCCTCATTCTAAATGATTACGGATGTGATAGAGTTGTATATCTCACTACATGCACACTGGAATGAGATCCTACAGTAGAAAGTAAACTCCATAAAGAACACTGTATATTTAATCACTCCTGTATCCTTGGGGCTTAGAACACAATAGCATCTGGTGCCCAGTAGGTATTTAATACATTTGTGGAATGAATGAGTGATAGAATGAGTGAAAAGATCATGAACTTGGAAGTCAACCAAGGTTGGTTGGTTTAAACCTTGGCTATGCCACTCACTAGATTTGTGACTTGGACAAGGAAAACTATTGAATCTCTCCCTGAGCCTCAGTTTTTTCATCTGAAAAATGGCCTAACACCTACCTAGCAGGGCTGTGGTGAGGATGAAATAGGGTAACATAGAGAAAATGGCCTGGTAGAGGGCTTCAAGCACAAATAAATGCTAAGTAGATGTTAGTTGAATCTCTTCTAAATCTAATAGATTCCCTTAAAAGACACTAACGAACAGAAATAGAAAATTTTTCTTCTCTTTGTTTATCACAATTAAACCAATGTCCAAGCAAATTAGTTTAGGAGTAACTGCTGGGAATATTAACGATAATTAAAGCTAAGCAAGGATCTATGACAAGCAGGGGTCTAAGACAATCTTCCAAAACCTGGAGGATTACAAAACATGCTACCCAAAGATGGAAAACAAGAAAATGCAAGTTTGTTCTAATTTTGCTAAACATAAATCTGGCGGGGGGGGGGGCACTGCCTTTAGAATTATTGTACATACCTGTATGTCTTTAGGTGGTATTTTCTATCTCTTATCATGTGAGGTGCTCGAGAGAGAATGGCGTTTCGTAAAATTTTTCCAGCCCTGAGGATCTTCTCTGAAGGAACCTGGATTTTGATCAAGTGAAAGGAGGGAAAGAGGAAGAAGGAGAATTTATAGAGGGAAAACAAACCAGATGAATATTTAAATCACTTTCTGACTCTGGCTTGAAAAATACAACTTGTTCATATATTTGCGTTGTTCTCTTGTACGACATGTCACTTTTATTTGAGAAATGAAATACACGGAGTATTTTTTAGGTCTAGAAGATGCACCCGAGGCTTCCTGATGTGTTGCTCTGCCGTGCTGGCCACCTCCAGGGGTTACCTATGAAGCTATAGCTCTGACGGCTCATCAACCCACCTACATCCCATTACCTTGGTAATGGTGTTAGCAGGACGAAGAGGAACGTGAGGCTCAATGAGAGGTGTCTGAAAAATAAAATGTTAAGGCAAAAGAAAATTAAACAAAAAGTACACTAAAGAAAATTATGGGTTGGGGGTAATAAGAAACATCCATTTTTATAAAACTCAAAATAGAATTTAAAAAAAAAAAACAAGAGATAAAACCTGCCTGAATAACTTGAATGCAGACGCATTCAAAGGGCAAAATTCGACCTTCAATTTGCCAAAATTTAAATAGAAATTATTAAAAATGAAAAAAACCAAATAGATAGGAATGATTAGATGTTTGCAGGCTTAATGAGAAGGGAATCAAATATCTACTCAAAGCATAACAAACATCAGAGCAGAAGAAAAAGCAAAACAAGATAAAACATGCATGGAGATTAAAATGACCTATCTCGGGGGATAGGGATAAAGTACTGACTTAGAATGGAAATGGGCAATTTCATCCTCTGTCATGTAGTTTAAGATTCTTTTTCTTCTATTTGTATTTTTGGAAAAAAAGTTTTAATTTCTTAATGATTCTTCTTGGTGGTTTTATGCACTCAAGTTCCTAGGACCCGCTGGGGCAGCTAGTGCACCATCTCTTTCATTTGCAAAGTGGTGTACAGTCTTCAGGATTTTGTGACTAAAAGAACAGCTCTGAGATCCAGATAAAGCTGCCTCTATTATTATCCACGTTCTTCAGATGAAGGTGCTAAATTGGGATCTCAGGAAAATGACTTGCTATACAGCTACACAGGCAAGTCCCTGAGTCCTACCAAAGCCTTCCCTCCAGTTCTCTGGGATACCCGGCAATGGCACTTCCAAATGGAAGAGAAAGACACGTGCAGTTAAATATGGTGGTAGAACCATTAACACAGTGCAGTTTATGCCACTCCCAGAAGATCTCAAATGATGATAGGTTTAGTCATGAGACTGTGATAGGCAGAATAATGCTACCCCACCCCCTTCACCAAAGATGTCGTATCCTTATCTCCAGACCTAGGACTATATTAGATGACATGGCAAAAGGACTCTGTAGATATGACTAAGTTAAGGCTCAAAATAGGGAAATTATTCTGTTGTTTCCACCCTGGTGGGCCCAGTGTAATTATATGGGCTCTTAAAAGATGGAAGAGGGAGGGAAAAGCATTATTATTAGAGAGACAGCAGTGTGAGTTGGACTTGGCCAGATTTTGCTGGCTCTGCTGATGGAAGAGGCCAAGACCAAGGATGGAAGGCAGCTTCTAGAAGATGGAAAGGGTGAAGCAATATATGAATTTTCTCCTAGAACCTCCAGAAGGACTTGGCTGCCAACACCTTTATTTTTAGCCCAGTGAGACCCATTTCAGACTTCTAACCTACAGCACTGTAAAATTATTAATTTGTGTTGATTTAAGGCACTAAGCCTGTGATAATTTGTTACAGCAGTAAAAAGAAAAAACTAATACAGACGTTATTATACTTTATAATAAAAACTTTACTTTCTGCAAACTGAAGCCAGTACACTGAAAATGAATCAGTAGGTTTTCTCTCTAGTCCTAATTAAAAAAAGATAACCAATGGAGGAAATAAAAGTCAATATTAATTGAAAATACTTTATGTACCCAAATACAAATATGCATGTATAAACATATACCTTTCTTTTTATCAACAACAAATTTCAGATGAGTTGCTGCTTTGAATATTATAATAGAATTAAGGAAAGGAGGGACATAATACAAAGCTTTAAGAAAAGCATAGGTGAGATGCAGATTTACTTAGAATGAATGAAATCTCACTGACTTACTTAAACATTTTTATCACATCCCTAGCATCTAGGTGACTTTTTTGTTCCTCTTGAAATCACTAGAGCACAGGTTTCAGGCAATATTATAGTATTTCAGCAGCACAGTGTTTACAATCAGCAACAAATCTAGACCAAGGGATGTCAGTGTGATCCAATTCAATAGGAGCTTTAAACAGAGACTGACTTTTCCTAGAAATAGTCCATGTTCCCTTAGGGCAGACCTTTAGATGGGAGAGCTACCGTGCCCTGTATTTGTACTACTTCCTCAAAGAAGACACAGCTGTGTGATCCCAAGTCACCTGAAAAACTGTTCAAAAGCACCAGACCAGCATGCATCAGGACCCTGTAAATGTGTGCAGTTAAAACATCCTGATTATTTCCAAGTTGTGAGTTCCCAGCATTCATGCGTCCCACCCCTTTACATTGCATGGGTTGGTTTATACGTCCAGGACTATGCCTGGTTATGTATGTAGACTGTAGAAACTTCTGGTTATTCTTGAAGATAATAGAATCCCAATTCTTCCTATCTTAGAAGAAGGAGCTGCAGGTATATGTGGTCCACAATAGATAGATATGAGATTAGCTTCTGAGGGAACTTTTTCTTTCCTAGGAATAAGTTTACATTCCTTTGCAGTAGTATTTAAGAGGCTGGCTGGGCTAGAGGTCAAGAAGATACCCATGAATATTTATTCTTTGGTAGGTGCAATGAAACATTATTTGAAGAGTGAATCTTTTCATTGGTTTCTACAGAAATGGGTATATTTGAACAAAATGCTAAATGTCCTTAGGTTAATCTGGATAGTTCAGTTTTTGAGTCCTTTGAAAGTATTAACGAAAGCAATGGAACCATCAGGATTCAACCAGAATTGTTTCTTTGATTTGCAACTTCTAAAGAGACAAAATGTAGGCAAGGTTGCCATTCGGCCTGATAATCCTGGTACCAGTTCCAGGATCAGGAGGCTATTTAATCTGTTGAAAGGCTGCGTTCTCAGAACCTTCCCTGGCTCAAAGATTTTAAGCTTAGGGTAATGCAATGAATGGACACTTTGAGAAGGGGGCAGTCTTTTTGTTTAAATAAAACCTCCAAGGAACACATGCAGGGAGAAAGCAGGGAAAGTTTTATTTTGGGGGAATAAAAATTCATCTTTGAAAGAGAACCTATATCCAGTTAGGCAAGAATCCATGTTCTAAGAACTATGGTGCATAGCAGCCATAAGTGGTGAGACAGATGGCATTTGTGACAGGCAGACCAGGTCCCTGAGAAACAAAATCACTGGCCAATGCCTGCTCAGAGACCCCCTCCATTATGAGTGTGGCATTACTGCTTTTGTATCTGCTTATTTCCTTTTTGGTTTCCCTTAGCTCTCAAAGTAAAGTTCCTTTTAAGAATTTCACCTTAGCTATGCCTTAGAGAAATGAGGAAAGGAATTTCATTTCACAAATAATTAGATTAAATAGGGGAGGGGGAAAAAAGCAAGATAGTAATATTAGTGAGAATTAAAACAAGAAAACCAGCCCTAAGGGCAAGACCAAGCATTTCTTATGTTAGGCTTTTTAAACATGTTGTCTACACATGCACTTTTATATCTGTTATCTCATTTTTTATCGAGGACATTAAAGCCAGAGAAACATAGGGACTGAGCTCATTCAGCTAATACCTGGAGGAGCTGGGGGGAATCTGGGTCTATCCCTCTCCAGTATCTATGCTGCAGATACAGTAACCCTGTATCACCTGCACTTTTCTTTGAGAGACATTTTTGCTCACCCTATGGAAGAGTTAATGTTCTGCTTAATTCAAGTCCACTGAGAAAAGTGCATCTAAGCCCTTCTAAGTTCTCAGGTATCTGACTTGACCTAATGAATCTTTAGCAATGAGTATTCACTGTGACCCACATTAGCACTGATGCATCATGCTTGGTCTGAATTAACTTTTTAAAAAGCATGTTTGTGATGATAGTACATTTGGCATTGAGGAGCTGTCCCACCAGGACTAAGACAAATATAACCAAAGACAAAGTGTAAGCAGGATAGTGAAGCCACTCAATACTTCTCGCAGGGGGAATTTAATGCCAGGAACTGGTTTTATAGATGGTGGAGGACCTGCAAAGGCAAAAGAGTAACAGAGAATCAAATCCAGATGTCAGCAAAGCAGGAAGCCCTCTGGTAGGGAGACAGAGGGACTGGAGACTGAGTTGGGCATCCCGGCAGAAGCTAGAACCCTGGGGGACCCTGGGGGACCCAGGTCCTAGCAATAGAGGGGCTGCTAGAGATGCTTCCCACCCTCTTGGTGCCAAGAGAGAGTCGAGAACCCTCCTGTTTTCAATCTCCCTCCAGCCAGGGACCAGAGAAGAAAGGAAAAGAATTTCACTTACAAATGATTAGGTTACACAGAAGAGAGAAAGAGGTGGCAGGCTGGTATTACTGAGATGATCAAAGCAAAGCACCAGCCCTAAAAGCAAAGCTGTGGTCAGAGGAGCCTGGGACACACTCTCTGCAGAAGTTAGCCTCCTTGCGATACAAGCTGAATGCAGGAAGGGCAGGAATTGCTGTAAGGACGAGCAGACCCAGGACCTGCCCAGCAGGGTGACCACAGTGATCACAGAGCAGGGACAGGGCTGCCGCATTCCACATCCTCCTGGGCATTCTTCCTATTGGACCACAGGCAAGGAAGGTGGACAGTAAGCTAGCAAGGTGAGCCTTCATTAATGCCTCTTTGGTGTGTTTCCTGGGGCTCCCCAATGTTTTGTCCCAGGGCCAGAAAACACACATCACAAATAAGCCTGAAAAGGAACAGACCCCTCCCCAATTAAACTGCATACATTTCAGCACATCAATCATGTGTTGAGGATAAAAATTCTTCTTCCCTACCTGGACATGAAAGAATCCACACTGGTCTGTGAAAATACGATCCTAAAAAGCTAGGCAGACAGAACAGATAAAGGCAGAGGTATTCAGCTTTCTCTCCGCTTTTCTTGGCTTTCTCCACCAAAGACTTCCCTCAGGATTGACCGTAATTGGTTTTTGTTTGTTTCTGGAGAGGAGATGCATTCTACTGCTTTTTATTATATTTATATTACTACTGAAAAGGAGAAATAGTGAGGGAAAATATTCCTTTTGGCACCAGAGCCAATTCAGAAATACTAATCAGGTGATGAAAAATAGGAATTTAGCCTCTATTACAAAATGCACAATAACTCTCCAGTAGATTATAATGAGGTATAAGGCACGGTAATAGGTCTTATGAAAAACCATATTCAGGCCCTTTTGAAAGGGGGTAATTCGTTTTACTCAAGTGTTTGCTCACAGAAGCCTTTTGCAAGGCACAACATTTTAAGCCAAGAGATAAGAATAACAAGCTAGATTGGGACCCAAAGCTCATGGCAGAGCTCTGGCAACCCCGTGCGAGAGAAAGTCACGTGTGTCTACATCCAGTGTAATGCAAGTATTTCCTGAAGGTGTGCTGCGTCCAGAACAACGTGCTGAGCTGAAGTAGAAGCCTGATAAAGTAGCTGGTCTGCATGAGCTCTCAGTCTCCATGGGAAGGCAAAACTTCTGGGGGTTAAACAATGAGGAAGACAATAGGAGTCAACAAATAAAAGCAACATTCTGCATTTGAAATTCCCCCCTTCCTATTTGAAGTGAAGAAATCTCTAAAAAGCAGAAAGAATCGTATTCTATTTTTTACTGAAAATCCTATACCTTTAGGAGTTACATTACTAGGCATTTTGGAATAATACAGCTAAGGCCTTTAAAATATGTTCCTGATTCTTTTAAGAATTGCCATTCATGTCAGCACTCTTTGGTTAACTGTACGAAATTAAAGGCCTAAGTCAGACTTATAAGCAGAATTCACCACTCTGAAATGATTATATAAGTTTGCCACTTGTTAAATAATGGAAAAATCAATCATCTATAGACCTTTCTGGCTTCCATGGGTAGGTCTTTTTTTTTTTTCTTCAGTTTTTCTTAAAGTTCTTAGTTCAACATTAGGTTATAGATTTCCAGTTTCAGCTTCTACATGTAAAAAGATTGAAAGTTACTACTCCTGTCTGTACAATAAGAAAAGGCCAAACAAGGTGAAAATAATGACTTTTCTGGGGCCCGTCAGAGGACTAAGATTACAGGGCAAACCACCGCCCCAGAATCAAATGGGCAAGGGAACGGGGGTTACACCTGGGATCTGCCCACCTGGAACAGAGGCCACAGACTGGTAGGAGCCCTTAAATGGTGTGCAGTTAATTAAACGAGAAAGCTGTAGACTGATGCGTCTCTAATGCCATGGCAGCCTGCTTAATTAAGCAAGCTAAAATCTAACTAAGCCTGTTCAATCACAAATGGCCAACTAGGTCTGAAGCCATAGCAAGTCAATACTTTCCTTACTTTGCTTCCATCTTTTGAGTATAAAAGTATCTCCTGAAAATCCTGTCAGTGGAGCGCTCCTGACCACTTCCAGTTTGGTGCTGCCAGATTCAATCAATTTTTGCTCAAAAAGACCTTTTCATATGCCTCAGTTTATGCTTTAACAGTGGTAATTCTGATGAATTGCTAAAGTGACTTGAGAGTGAGAAACTCCTGGGGGGCAGTGTTAGGTGGGCCCCTACACTTTTGTGGGTTTTACCTCCTGGAACCCGACCAGGTCCTCTTGGTGAGGAGTCAAAAAAGACCTCCTAGTGGCTCTGGCAGGTGAAGGGAAGAGAGTGTATAGTGAAATACACCCAGAGCAATCTCCATACCAAAGGCCTCCTCTCCAGGGAAAAGACTTTACTAGAATCTTAACTTACATGGATGAAGGGCATTTCTCTGACTGTAGCCCTCTCTAGTCTTCCTCTTTCACCCAAGGAGGAAAAAGAAGCTAAGAAACAGCTGTGAAGGTCATAGTGCAGGGACACAGACCTACTCAATGCCTGAGCCTGAATGATAAGATTACAGGACAGTGCCCTTTCCTGAAATGCCCCACCATACCAGTATAAAAACAGTAGATCACAGCCAAAAGAGTTGCAACATTAAGACTCTGTCTAAGAAGGAGTTCGTAGGGAAGCCCAAACACAACCGAGATAAAAATAGGACACTAGAGGAATTTGAAGACTTTGGCATCTACAGTTACAACAAACGTTAAACAATACCCAACTCCTGGCCAGATTAACATAAAACTCACACTAACAACATATTTATCTCAGCTCCTATTACTCAGCATATCATATCTGGCTTTCAACCAAAACTTACAAGGCATATTAAAAGCAAGGTAAAAACAGAGTCTGAAGAGACAAAGTAAGCATCAGAGTCAGACTCAAGTATGACACAGGTTTTGGAATTGTCAAGCAGAAAATTTAAATTAATATGATTAATACATTAACAATGGAGTTGTATTCCTTTAATAATACTAATAAGAAAGCAGATAATATGAAATAGTGGATTGGGTAATATAAACAGAGAGATAGAGACTCCAAGAAAGGAATGTCTTCCTTTCTTCCTTCACTGGCTAGCACCAGAGAAGGTAGAGCAGAAAGGGGTGGATGTGGGAGAAGGCAGATCACATCTCTCTACCCACCAGCCACGTTTCTTCAGAGACTAGACATCAACAAAAGCTGAAGGTTTTAGAAATGAATCCAGTAAATTATTTTATGGAATATATTGACAAACTGATCTTAAAGTTTATATAGGAAGGCAAAAGACCCAGAATAGCCAACACAATATTGAAGAAGAGGAACAAAGCTGGAGGACTCACACTGTCTGACTTCACAAGACTTATTATAAAGCTACAGTAATCAAGACAGGGTGGCATTGGCAAGCAATAGACAAATATATCAATGGAATAGAATAGTTAGCTCAGAAATACATCCAAATAAATATAGTCAACTGATCTTTGACAAAGGAGTCAGGGCAATACAAAGACAGTCTTTTCAACAAACTGTGCTGAACAACTGGACATCTACATGCAAAAAAAAAAAAAAAAAGAAAAGAAAAGAATGTGGACACAGACCTTACACCCTGCATAAAAAGTAACTTAAAATGGATCACACACTCTAGTGTAAAGTGCAAAACTATAAACCTCCCAGAAGATAATACAGGAGAAAACTTATGTGACCATGAGTACATACAGTAATGACTTTTTAGAACACAACACCAAAAGCACAATCAATGAAAGAAATAACTAATAAGCTGGATTTCACGAAAATTAAAAACTTCTGACAATGTTAAGAATGAGGAAACAAGCCACAGACTGGCATATGATATTTGCAAGACATGTCTGATCAAGGACTATTATCCAAAATATACAAAGAACTCTTAAAACTGAGCCATAAGAAAACAAACAACCTGATTTAAAAATGTACCAAATATTGAATGCTGAGAATGAACTGAGGGTTGAGGGGGAAGGGGGAGGGGGGAAAAGAGATGGTGGTGATGGTGGAGGGCACTTAAGGGGAAGAGCACTGGGTGTTGTATGGAAAACAATTTGACAATAAAATATTATGGAAAAAAAAAAAGAAAAAAAAATGTACCAAAGACTTTAACAGAAACCATCAAAGAAGATATGCAAAAAGGCATAAGAAAAGATGTGCCTTATCTTATATCATCAGGGAAATGCAAATAAAAACAACGGTGAGATACTACTATATACCTATTAGAATGGACAAAATCCAGAACCCTGACAACACCAAATGCCAGCAAGGATGCGAAGCAACAGGCACTCTCATTCACTGCTGGTGGGAATGCAAAATGGTACAGCCACGTTGGAAGACTCTGAAAGCCACTTTGAAAGTTTAGCATTTTCTTACAAAACTAAACATACTCTTATCATGTGATCTAGCAATCATACTCCTTGGTAATTACCCAAAGAAATTGAAAGCTTATGTCCACACACACAAAAGGTGAAATAAGAAAAGGCAATATGATATATAATTCCAACTATGACATTTGGAAAAGGCAAAATTATGGGGACTATGTTAAAAAGAACAGGGGTGCCTGGCTAAAGAGCATGTAACTCTTGAACTTGGGGATGTGAGTTCAAGCCTCACGTTGGGCACAGAGATTACTTTAAAAAAAAAAAAAAGATCAGTGAAAATACTTTGTATGATACCATGAAGATGGGTATATGTCATTATACATATATCCATATATATGGGTTAAAATCCATAGGATGTACAATATCAAGAGGGAACCGTAAGATATGCTAGGGACTTCGGGTGATTATGGTGTATCAGTGCAGGTTCATCAATTGTAATAAATACACCACTCTGGGGGGATGTAGATTATGGGGGAGGCTATGCATGTGTAGAAGCAGAGGATATATGGGAAATCTCTTTGCCTTCCCCTCAATTTTTCTGTGAATATTTAACTGCTCTAAAACATAAGGTCTTAATATAAAAAATGGACATGACTAATCCATAATAACTGAAATAATATCTTTTAGGACCAAAGGAAAAAAACCTTTATGGATTAAGATTGAGGTATTTTTATAGTTGCCAAGTATCAGTGAGAAAGAAAGTATTCAACTCAACATGGTTAAGAGTGATTATTGGAGGGGATTATTTCATGTCACTGAGTTGAGACTCCTCAATACAATCAATCAATATACAAGTTCATATTTTTAAAAAGTGGCTTTTAATGTGTGGGAACTGAAGTCATTAGTTTTTAGCCTTAAGTTATGGTTTATTTGGTCAGGCTTATAGATCAGAAGAGACTTAAGAGACTGAAGGCTGCTTGGTGAGTCCATGAACCTCAAACAAAGAAGTGCCTACAGGAAAAGGTTGCCCAGAAGCTTCTGGTGTGGGAAGCCTGCTTCTCTAGCAGGTGCTAGCAAGTGGTTCAAGTTTCTCTCCAGCATATTCTAATGCAATGTAGCAAGATGACATGTTTTTAGAATGATTCTGTCAAGCCCTAATCTATAATAAAGATTGTTTCTGATTTCTTCTAATTATGGGAGAGAACTTCAATTAGCTACTAATCTTTCTTTTCACATATAGGATCTTCACAGTGTTTGCTTTCTAGGAGGTGTGTCTACATGTCTATTAGATACTCCTAAGCCAGATATTTAGAGGCAAAAAATAAGATGCTAACTTTCTGGAGAGGTGCCCATTTTTAACAGTTGAATTTATTTTCTTTGAGGTCATACAGAAAGTGGTACGTTTTTTCCTTATGAATTGGCCTGATTAGGCTCAGATATTCATATAATCATAATACCAACATATTACTAGTAAGTCTTCATTTCAGTAGTAGGAGCTGAGAAATGCAAAATAAATCAACTGTAATATTCCACAGAGGTCTCTGTCCATTGTGGCCTGTTTACCCTCACAACCATAATTTTCATGCAAATATAAATTTATGGATTATTAAATATCCTTTTCCTCCTCTTTCTACAAATTTAAGCCTTATCTTCATCATTTACCTTCTCATCTATTACAAGAATTCTGTCAATAAATCCAGAATTGAGCACTGCTAATCTGCCTATTCCAAATTTGGGAATAGTATGTTGAGCACTTTGGGGAAACAAAAAGTGAACGTAAGATTTAGAGACAGTGTTCAATTTTCAAAACTCTTATGGGATTGGTGCTTCTTAATAAAAGAACTGGAACACCCTCACATTTCCTTTTATAACTTCAAATTTAAATCTGGGCATGGTGCATACTTGAAGCTAACATTTATTTAATAGTTTAAAATAGAATGAATATAGAAACGCTATGTTTGAAGCTCTATTTTCCCTGAAGCCAGCGGGTCAGGCTCTTGCTGGGTACAATCCAAAGCCAGGAGAATAGTTTGCATCACACATTTTGGAAAAGTATCTTGTGCTGAAGATGCTAAATGAATTGACAAAAAAGCCAATATAAATATATATTCTGTCCCCTACTCCTCCCCCACACAAGAGGTATATACATTGGTCTGACCTTGCTTTTTTAAGTGTATTTTAGAGATCATTTCATATCATAACATAAAGTGCTACATCATCCTTTTCTGGTGTTTCTACATGCACTTTTGGGAATGCCATTGTACAGCTATGATAGATAATTTATTTAATATTAGTTTAACATGGTGCACTATTAACCTGAATCTACTGTATTCATAATGAAGGATAAAGCACATAAGAAATTATGAGATATATAAATCTATCATCCCTGTGTCCTGGAAAACCCAGAATCCTCACTGTGGAAGGGAGACAGATGTTAGGTTTCAAAACAATGACCAAACAATAGCAATGAATGTATAAGATAAGCCTGGACCATCTTGTCATACTCTGCCCATCCTATAGTACACAGCATCCCTGCCCCACATCTGGCACTCTGTCCCTCTTCCTATAGTGCTTATCACACTTGGCATTTTATAGACTTGTTTCTTAACTGAATTCTCTACTGAAATGTTAGCTCCATAAAGACAGTAATTTGGTTTTACTGTTCTATCCCCCAGCTCTTGGCAGCTACTCAACAAATATTTACTGAGTGAATGGAGAAATTTCTTCATTGCTTCATTCTTTCTAGCAGGTTTCGTTTGTAGGTGAGTGAAAAGAAAACTCAGTGAGAGTTTGTAAGGGGCAGTTTATGTTCAGGTGAGGGGTTTATGAGGAGTCAGTAAACAGAACTTTATGTGTTCAGATATACTATGGAGTGGTGAGAAGAAACTCAATGTTTCCTTTGCCGCTGTGCTGTGAAGAAGTGGGTTCAGTGACTTGCAATTGAGTAGAAACTTCTTGATAAAGAGGACTATTAAGTTATGCCTCTTTCCCCAGCCTTTGGCTTTTAAAAAATTATTTCTTTTTCAGAGAGAGAGAGAACTCAAGTGAGAGGGCATGGGAGAGTGGGAGAGAAAGTGGGAGAGGGGCAGAGAGAGAGGGGGAGACACAGAATCCAAAGTGGGCTCCAGACTCTGAGCTGTCAGCACAGAGCCTGACATGGGGTTCACACCCGTGAACCACAGATCATGACCCGAGCTGAAGTTGGATGCTTAACCAACTGAGCCACCCAGGCACCCCTGCCTTTGGCTTTTTTTTTTTTTTAATGTTTTGTTTTTAGTTTTGATACAGAGAGAGACAGAGCATGAGAGGGGGAGGGGCAGAGAGAGACGGAGTCACAGAACTGGAAGCAGCTCCAGGCTCTGAGCTAGCTGTCAGCACAGAGCCCGACGCGGGGCTTGAACTCACGAATGTGAGATCTGACCTGAGCCGAAGTCGGAGGCTCAACCGACTGAGCCACCCAGGCGCCCCTCCTTTGGCTTTTTAATGGGCTGGGTTTTATGTCTGATAATGAATAAAATCAGTTCTTCATAAATTTTAACATCTGTATGAATCACATGAGGGCCTCACTAAAATACAGACTTTAATTCTACTGGTCTGGGGTATGACCTGAAATTCTCCATTTCTGCCAAATGATCTTGATGCTTCTGGTCTGTGATCCTCATTTTGAGGAATTAGATGACTACCGGTGGCACCCTTTGAATCCATAATGTCATAATCCCTTACTAAAATGTGAGTGTTTCCTAAACACTGGGTTTAGTTGATGCAACCATAAGGTCATCACCCTAACAACGTCTGTATGGCCCAAATAAATCCATATGTTTTCTAGTTAAAGGAATAATTTCCAAACCATTTTTATTTATTTTTTTAAATACTCAAGGACCTTAAACTCAAGGAAATACTCAAGGAAAATTAAACGCTTAACAATTTATTAAAGGAAATGTATTTGGCCTCTAGGAGTTTTTGAGTAATATACTTAAATTTCACAAATAACACACTTTAGAATTTCCAAATTACAAATAACTCATCTCAACCAAATTCATTATATAAACACAATAAGGTTTCCAAGCATAGGTGTAACCCAACATAATTCTTATATTCTCTTCTGGGACTAAGGGGAAAAGTAATCACATTCAATATTTATGATATTAGTTTTTGAAAATGAAGGAGTATTCACAATATGAATCTAAATACCAATGGCATAAAGCAGTTTCAAAGTTTGCTGTGTATCTCAATCTCTGTCCTTGCTCTAGGTGGTTGAGGCAGAGAAGGGAAGTATTAATGGATAGTAAAAGTTCAGAGACTGTCTGGAAGAGCCACAGAGACAGGCTGAGTGGTGACCCAGGCAGGAGCCAGGTCCAAACCGCACTGCAGTTTCCGCTGGCCCAGCCTCACGGCCTCTGCCCCAGGGTATCACTGCGACTCACCAAGTGTACACGGTGGATCCCAGAAACTCCACCATGGCTCACCCTAAAACCCAGCCTTTCCCCTTGCTGCTCTCACCCAAAGAAATGGATTCTACAAAGACTGGCAGAGTTTGGGTCACATACTTGGGTTTTAATTGTGGTACTGGACTTCTAAAAACTAAACTTTGATAAACCCCAAAGTTTGGATTCCCTCCCCACCAAAAAAACCCAAAACAAAAATTAACAAAAAACCCCAAGAGAAATAGCAACTAACCGGGGTTGTTAAAACCTAAATGTCGAGAACAGATTTATAAATATAAGCATGTGTGATAAGCATGTGTGTGGTTATATAATATATAATCAAAATTACATCTATCTTACCCATCATGAAAAAAGCCAAAGTTCCTATCTCTTAAAAATTTGGAAGTATTTTCAAACAAAAATTCTTACAAATCCATTTAGTATAAATTAATCCTTAAAATCATGTAACATATTTAACACACGTATAATAACATATAATATAATGAACTACTATCTTCTATAATTCTATTTTGAACAAAAAAAATGTGTAAATATCAACTTATTCGATGGATATTTGAGAATGTCCTCTGTACTGTGCTAAGGTGACTCACAGACATCCAAAGGGGATTATTCTGGTAAATTATGCTGTTTGGTTATAATGCTAGATTTGGATTACAAAATGTTTTAAAAACGAGATTGGCCTGATTAGAGACACACTCTGATACAACCGGGGAAGGTACGGGAACTTCAACAATTATCAGCCCGCCACAGGTGATTTTTCTCATTCTTTGTGCTTTGAAGTTTTGTAATCCATGTTGTTAGATGAAACAATGTAAATGACCATCTGGGAGATCAGGGATCAGGTATAAGTGTTCCTGAATTTCTTGATTTTGAGGGAATCTATGGAATATATTTCCTACAGACATCTCTTGTGTCCTGAAGTGATCTTCGGGCCCTTCTGCATCTCCTCAATCTCCATTACCGCAAATATCTTACTGCTTATGCCACAGTTAGGTACGTATCTATTTCTCCAAGTACAGCATGAACTCCTTAAAATAAAAAATTGTGGGGTGCCTGCGTGGCTCAATTGGCTAAGCCTCCACCTCTTGATTTTGGCTCAGGGTCTTGAGATTAAGCTGTGCATTGGGCTCCGGCTCCGTGCTAGACGCGGAGCCTGCTTGGAATTCTCTCTCTATCCCTCCCCTTACCACCTGCATGCTTGCATGCTCTTTCTCGCTAAAATAAAAGTAATAAAAATTAATCAATAAATAAAAAAATAAAATAAAAAATTGTGTCCTTGTGATCTTGGAATCCCTGTGGTGCTTGGTTCATAGAGATTATCCATTAAATATTTATTTAAAACATGGAGAAGTCTCTGGAGCTTTCCCCGGGCAGTGGTATGAAAAGAATGGAAAGAATTTTTCCTCTTTCAATTTCTCAAATTCCAGTTTTGCTATTCAAGGTTGGATGTGGAAAGACTAAGTTTACTGGCTGTTAGCAATCAATTTATGGACTATTTTTTCTTTTTGCTTCTTCCTTCCTGGGAGTAACATTTCTCTTCAGTTCAAATCTAAAGTAAGGTGTTTCAGGTTGTCAGAGAGAAACGTTAATTTCTTTTTTCTCTTTTTTTACATTTATTTATTTTCGAGGGGCAGAGACAGAGCATGAACAGGGGAGAGGCAGAGAGAGAGGGAGACACAGAATCCAAAGCAGGCTCCAGGCTCTGAGCTAGCAGTCAGCACAGAACCCGATGCAGGGCTCGAACCCACAAACCATGAAATCATGACCTGAGCCGAAGTCAGATGCTCAACCAACTGAGCCACCCAGGGCCCTCCCCTCTTTTTTTTTTTTTTTTTTTTTTTTTTTTTGAGAAACACTAATTTCAAGTTGACCTTTGTATTTCTTTTAGACCAAGGAAGTTCTAGAAAGCAGACTGTCCTAGAGAAATGAATATAGCCATTGGTTTCTGTATTAAAACTAATAAATATTAATGTGGAACAAATTAATTAAGATAAAACTTTCATTTAGAAAACACAAATGCATTTTTCTAGCTTTTAAATGCATGCTTTGCAAAATGCCCCAAGCCATTATTTTAATAGCATAGTAACTCCCAGTTGGGAAAGGTAAAATAATTACCATGAAAAAAAAAAAAAAAAGAGTTCTTTGTCCATGAATTGAAAATCATGTACTAAATGGACTTTTATACAGTCTTATGCATGTAAGTGTATTTGTCTGTATTGATTGGAAATTTGAAAAGATTTCTTTTTCGGTCTCAAGCAACCTAGTGGGTTAAAGCTATAATAAACACAATTTTAGTACCCATACTGGACAGGCACACAAATGATTTTGATAACCTGTACGGACTCAGGAACCTGATGGCAAAAGTACATTTGATTTATATTACATAAAATTCCTGGAAGAGCAAAAACCTATTAATGTTTTCAAGAAACCTTTTGAGCCTTTACAAAGCTCATCAAAACAAAAACTATCCAAGTCCTAAAGAGCATATCATATAAAGTATGAAAACAAGGCAGGAAAGCATATATACTACATTAAGACACCAGTTCATCTCACAGCTGGCTTCTACACCAGGATCCCTAAACACAGTCTTCTTTTTATCTCTCTTAATCATCAAGTTGCACCAGTGCAGATGATGGTGTCAATGAGATATGCAAACTGTGTATCTTAACAGGCTAAAGAAATCAGTAGAATGATGGATGAAATGTGATACATGAAATAAAATTTGATTACACTCCTATTTTTCTTCCTCTCCCTTTCTGTATTTTTCTAATTTTTTGGAGTGTACAGAAGAAGAAGAAATCCAAGTTTTAAAGCCTTACTATTTCCGGAGAAATAATAAGCTTATGGAGCCTTAATCATACTTTAGAAACCTGACATTTCTACCTCAGGGTCGGCAGCATTGTATTCAGAGTAATTTGAAAGGCTCTAGAAATACTTGAAACGTCTGTGAGTACAGCGAGAAGGAATCAAATGTTATTGTTCTTTTATTGACTAGAAACTTAAAATTGTGGACAGGAATTTACTTATTTATTTATTTTGGAAGTGAGATGAGGATTACAGCTCCCTCTCTGGACTTATTTTCACAGGGTCCCTTGGAAGGTGAAATTTCCCGGTGCATATAGAGCAAAGCTACTGCAGCTCCGTGAGTAAAGTTTTCAGGCAGACGGCGGTCACTCTTTATAAGATTTGCTGATTTGCAGGCTGTTTCTAGAGAAAACACCAAGTGTCTCGTTCCCATCTGCTGCCAGTACATGAGACTCCAGATTCTGGAAGGGTTGTTTGGCAGTCGTGAAACAGAGCCGCCTACCGTGGGAAGGTAGTCATAACGGGCTGTCAGGGGACACGGGCCTGTTCTGGGCACCCACCCGAGACAGTGAGAGGACTCCATGCTTGCCTGTATTCATGTCTCGGCCTCTACTCGCGGCGTTAGAAACACTACAAATCTCTGCTTGGTGCAGCTTAAATTTAAAGAAACGATAGGCTGCATTTTAAAATAAATCTCTTTTCCAAGTAAAGACGGAATCTTTCTTGTGTTTTACCACTTAAACCCTGAAAGAAGTGTTGAGATTTTAAGTTTCATCCTTTTAACACAGTGGAGTTCTGTCCAGAATGCAGATGAGGATGCAGTGGAAGGAAGGAAGGAAGGAAGGAAGGAAGGAAGGAAGGAAGGAAGGAAGGAAGGAAGGAAGGGAGGGAGGGAGGGAGGGAGGGATGACGGGAGGGAAAGAGGGAGGGAAGGAGGGAGGGAGGGAAGGAGGGAAGGAGGGAGGGAAGGAGGGAGGGAAGGAGGGAGGGGGGACAGCCTCAGCTGTTCAGATGTCTTGGCTAGAAGTGAAGGAAACACTCTCTGTGTGATTTAATCTTGTGCTAAATTATCTTATTTCAAAATTTTCTAAGTAAAATACCCTAGGTGGTTTAGGATGCCTGAAAACACCGTAAATTATTGATCTGTTACTAGTTGGTAATATCACTGATTTCTCTTAGATAACCATTTAAATAATTACTTCTAATTATCATTAGGAGTTTAAACCTCTGTGATCTTACAATATTTTTAAAGAAGGAGCCTATGAGGGGCACCTGAGTGGCTCAGTTGGTTAAGCATCAGGTCATGGGTTCGAGCCCCGTATCTGGCTCTGTGCTGACAGTGCTGGGCCTGCTTGAGATTCTATCTCCCTCTCTCTCTTTCTCTCTCTCAAAAATAAATAAACATTAAAAAAAATTTTTTTAAGGACCCATGGGAATCTTTACAAAGATACAGAGCAGAGAAAGCTCTGAGACTATGTAATGCATAGAAAACTGGTCTCACATAAATGTAATCATAAACTGGGGTGAAGGGAAGATCATGAAAGTGGTTTTCCTTTCTGATTTGGGGTTGTGGGATAGGGAAAGTTGTTCCATTCTTTTCTCATCTCATCTGCTTAGGGCCTTCCAGAATAGGAATACAGAAAAGAAGAGGATGAAGGGACGTTTGTGGATTCATCCTACAAGACTGTTCCAATCTCAGGGGAGGATAAGAACAAGTATTTATTGAGTGCTGTGTGCTAAGTGTTTCACATGGATTATCTTTTGGTTGGGGGGGAGGGAGAGAGGTCATATGGTAATAGAAAGTGTTTTTTTTTTTTTTAAGTTTTTACCAATCCTCCCATCCACTTCCCTGCTGGTACCCCTCAGTTTTTTCTTTATAGTTAAGAGTCTGTTTCCTGGTCTCTCTTCTTCCCCCTTTGCTCATTTGTTTAGTTTGTTAAGTTCCAATATGAGTGAAATCATATGGTATTTGTCTTTCTCTGACTGACATAGGAAATCTTGCTTATTGCAATGATACGGATGGAGCTAGAGAGTATTGTAAGTGAAATAAATCAGTCATGTGAATTATCTTACTGAATAGTCACAACAATCCTTAAAGAAGGTACTCTTATCATTCCCATTTCACAGATAATGAAACTAAGGCTCAGGGTCATATGGCTGGCAGGTGGCAACTCTGGCACATGAACCCTCTGGTTAGCCACTATCGTGTACTGCCTGCTGCGGAAAATGCTCTTCCCCATCTCCCCTGTGAAATAACGGCAATTTTTAAAAAGTAGCCAATCTTGATCATGTCGCTTTTCTATTTAAAACTCTTCAATGGCTCCCCATTCTTCAGAACAAATCCAGACTTCTCAATGCTGTTTAACAGCCTCTTCATAATCTCACCCCTTGCCCACCTCTCCAGCCTCATTTCCACCATTCTCCCCTTTGCCCCAATTGCTCAGAATGTTTTCCAATCCCTCAAATATGCCAAACTTTTCTGTTTTGGAGGTTTTTCTCCAATCTGTTCCCTCTGCCTTTAACATGCATTCTCTTCCCTCTTCCTGACTTCCTCACCCTTCAATTTCAGGAAGATGTGCCAGACCCTCTATTAGGTGTTTCTAGAGTTTCTACCTGGTCCTACATGTGACCACTGAGCTCCTGAAATGTGACTAGTCTGATTTCAGGTGTGAGTGTGCAATACTTGCCAAAGTTTGAAGAGTAGATACAAGAAAAAGAAAAAGAACATACAATATTTTGCTAATAATGCTTTATATTGGTTACATGTTGGGAAGGGATTATGTCAAATACCTTGGGCAAAACAAAATATGCTATTAAAATTAATTTCACCCGTTTATTTTTACTTTTGAAAATGTGGCTGCAAGAAAATACTAAATTACAAATTATATTTTTATCAGACTTTCCTTCTTTAGGGCATCTTGCACTTCCTTTTAGTTGTAATAACTTGTTTACTTTCCAGTTTATTTCTTTATTTATTTTACCAGAGGGAAGGTCATCTCCATTTTATTCCCCAGTGCTGAGAACAGACACTGGTCTAGCATGCTTGAATTGTTGACATAATGAAGACTAATAAAAGGTGGGGATCAGTGGGAAAAAGGAGAGCAGAAAAAAAAATTACCTCCTTTAGAACAAAATGTAAATAAATGTGGCCCTTGAATCCTGAGATCAGAAAAGAAGAAAGGAGATGTTAGCGGTGAGTTTGGGCTAAGAAAATTTAAAAATATATTACCAGAGATGTAAATGAGGCAAGTCAACTTTATCTTGTTTAAAATCAAAAGAACATAATAGTTGTTGAGTGCATGCTATGTGCCAGGTACCATGCTATGTGAATTTTATATGCCTGTTTTTATTTAATCCTCATGACAAGCTTAGGAGGCAGGATCAATCCATTTGTTTGGATGAACCTGAGTCACAGGGAGGTTAAGTAACTTGCTCAAGGCCACGGAACTAGGAAGGAGCAGAGCAGCATCTGAACTCCAAGCAGTCAGGCTCCAGACTCTGTCGGTTTATTCCTATGGCAGAGCGCAGAGCTCAGCTTTCATACAAGCATAAAGAGAGTCCCTGGGGGCGCCTGGGTGGCTCAGTCAGTTAAGCGTCTGACTTCAGCTCAGGTCATGATCTCACGGTTCATGAGTTCGAGCCCCGCTCTCTGCTGTTGGCATGGAGTTAGTTTCCGATCTTCTGTTCCCCTCTCTCTGCCATTCCCCAGCTTGTTCTCTCTCCCTCAAAATAAATAAATAAAAACTTCAAAATTCATCTAAAAAATAAAAGAGGAGTCTCTGCTCTACCTTAACTCCCTTAATCTTTTACTTTTCATAGCCTTAATAATAATTATAAACAAAAAAGCATTTTATCAAGTGTTAATTTTTTTCATGTTAATTTTTGTCAGACATGGCAATAAGAACTTTCTATGGATTATTTTACTTTTCACAATAACTTTCATGAGGTGGATTATTTTTCTTCTCTATTTCAAAGATAATAAAACTAAAGAATAGAGAAAGTAGAAACAAACAAATTATCTAACACTATGCAAATGGTTAAAAATAAGTGATGACAGTGATGATCAGAATTAGGGGGTATTTTGCAGCCATTAAATATATATTATACTTACAGCCAAATAATGTCACAGAAGAGTTAAAATACATTGTGAAAATGATTACACTAAAAACCTAACAGCAAAGCCGTCCTCTCACCACTACTATTCAACATCATACTGGAAGTCCTAGCTAGTGTGACAAGACGAGAGAAATAAATAAATACTATTTGTGATAAAAGAAATGAAATATCAAGCCATGCAAAAATATCGAATCTTAAATGTATATTGCTAAGTGAAAGAGGCCAGTCTGAAGAGGCTATATGTTATATTATGCCATTTATTTGACGTTCTGGAAAAGGTGTAATTATAGAGAGAACAAACAAATTTGTGATAGCTAGGGGTTCAGATATGGAGTGACAGACAGGTGAAGCACAGGAAATTTTTTAGGGCAGTGAACTATTCTGTATGATACTGCAAAGGTGGTTACATGACACTATGCATTTGTCAAAACCCATAGGACTTTGTAGAATAAGGAGTAAAACATTGTATGTTGAGTAAAAAATAAAAATCATTAGGAGGTTAGGAATCCCAGAATGGAATGCAGACTGTGACAAAAGAATTTGACTATATCACAAATGTCTGAAATAACCTCACTGAAAGGAATGGGGTAAGGGAGGTAGAGGAAATACAGACTTAAATAATTTCAGAAATGAGTGGATTATGTAAGACTAAAGGCAAACCACCCTGTACCTAAGCACTCTGTTCTAGCTGATAAAACTTTTCGGGGGGTGGGGGGGTATAGGTAACCAATCTGAAACTACTATCCATATATATTGGAATCAGACAAACAAACAGACGGCAGATAGTGCGAGTCAAATTTCTCACTGTTGGAGCAGGAAGTTACAGACAAGCAAGGAGAAAAGGCTGGACTGATCCATGTGCTAATGGATTAGAATTAGAGAAATCAGTGTGAACTCATAGGTAGTTATAAATACATACAGATATATGCACAAATATTTACAGATACGTGCATATGCACAAGTTCGTACACCCACATACATGTCTTTGCAATCTCAGTGCAAGGGGCTTAAAAGCAGCATCTCAGTAACAACAAGCAGACCTATCACCCAGCTCTTGGTTTCTAACACCATTCTTCAATAAAAGGAGACAAGTATCTTTGGCAAAATGGCAGTTGCTACAATGAGGTAGGGAATATACATGCATCTAGTTGTGTCAGAAAGTGTGGAGGTGTCTAAAAGCATAAAACAAAACATAACAAAACAAAACATAATCATGAGACTATGTCAAAGAAACACAAGGAACCAACTGAAAGAGCTCCCAAGGGCCAAAGCTGAAACAATTTGAGGAACAAAATAAATATAATAGTAACGGATTATAACCCAAAGTGTAAAATAGATACTCAGGAGTCTACACTGATATAAATAAATGATTGACCGACTGACTGACTGAATGACTGACTTAATTAATGTGGGAGGAGAAACAAGTCTTTCATGCAGAACAATTCCAAATATTTTATGTAGGTCTTCACTATCAAGGAGGTAGGGCATAACTCCTTATACTATAGTGTGGGCTATGCATAGTGAGTTCCTTCCAAAGAGTTCAGTATGGAAAGAGGGGTGAGGAAAGAGTGACTTTACAGTTGAGAAATTTGGAAAATACTACCTTAACTAGGTAATCATGGCCAATGGTAAATCAGATTGATAGTATGTATTCTTTTTTTAAATCTCT
The DNA here is from genome assembly GCF_006229205.1 of Suricata suricatta. NCBI lineage: Eukaryota > Metazoa > Chordata > Mammalia > Carnivora > Herpestidae > Suricata > Suricata suricatta. The sequence goes on from NC_043702.1 coordinate 57,514,248, forward strand.
TTTTATTTATTTATTTTTGAGAGAGAGAGAGAGCATGAACAGGGGAGGGTCAGAGAGAGAGAAAGACACAGAATCTGAAGCACGCTCCAGGCTCTGAGCTGTCAGCACAAAGCCTGTCACAGGGCTCGAACCCACAAACCATGAGATCATGATCTGAGCTGAAGTAGGATGCTTAACCAACTGAGCCACCCAGGCGCCCCACATAGTATGTATTCTTAATATGATGTGATGAAAGTGGATTATAACTCTGGTCTTTCCCTCAAAACCCATAATCTGAGTCTAATCTTGAAAAATATATCAGACAAATCACAACTGAGGGACATCTCTAAAATGCCTGATCACTATCCTTCAAATCTGTCAAAGTCATCAAAGCAAGGAAAGTCTGAGAAACTGTAGCAGCCCAAAAAAAAAAAAAAAAAAGCCTAAAGAGACATGATCACTAAATATAAACTTGATATTCAGGATGGGACTGGAACAGAAAAAGGACGCCACATAAAAACAAAGGAGATCTGTAAACAATGGACTTTAGCTAATGATAATGTAGCAAATTGGTTCATAAAAATAATGCTGAAAGATTAAAAACTGTCAACTGATAATTCTCTGTCCAGTAAAAATATCCTTTAGGAATTAAGGTAAAATAAAGACATTCTCAGATGAAGGAAAATTTAGGAGATTTCATATCCAGTAGACCTGCTTTACAGGAATTTCTAAAGGAAGTTCTTCAGACAGAAGGGAAATTATAACAGAGGGAATCTTAGAACATCAAAAACGAAGGAAGAACAACAGTGAGCTAACCAAAAATAATTCCAGAAACAGGAAGGGGATTGTGTGAGAAACCTAACCTTGACAAGACAGAGATAACTGGAAAAAAAATTACTGCAGATTAAATTCATTCTCCAAGATGGTTGAGGCAGTATTAAATAATAAAAAAGTCTTTAAAAAAACTTGATTGAAAAAAGTAGAATATCAAACTATACATGCAGTATGAACTAAATTTTGTTTCTATACGTATATTTATTTCTATATGTTAAATATGGAAATACACAGAGCTCTGGGTGGTGGCGTCTATGAGAGATCTTTAAAATTACTTTTATGTTTCCAAATATTCCACATAAGCATTATTATGTTTATGATCAGTAAAAGATAACCATTATTTAAAAAATTCACTGTCTCACTAGACTTCATTTGAGACTCTTAGCATAAATATTTCCTTTTGGGCACACAATATAAGCTTCAATGATTCATCTGAATGTAAATTTAGCTCATCGGGTTTAAAGACTTAAAATGAAATAGATAAAAAAGAAGAATTCCTGTAATATTCTAGGACAAATAGGATTGCTTATATCATCTCATGGTTCAGAACCCACATCTAAGTAGCTCAAAAGATTTAACAAGATCAAATCTTGTTAATTTCCACATCATACATGTTAAGAAGACAGTGAAAAAGAAATTATGATTCCGACTGAATGGAATGCATGGAATTTCTAAAGCACAATGCTTATTGCAATCAAAGCTATTGCAAAATGTGATGTCAACATTATTCTCGTAAGCCTTCTGTCCTATTTTTTCATAAACAAGGCATGAAGACTAACCCCAAATGAGATATTGATTGCATTATGATGTTATCTGAGTACACCAGAGGAAGGGGACTGATTTTTCAGCAGTCAGCTAAATGTGCTCCCCTGAGGAGGAGGAGTGAAGAACACTATTTCCTGTTCCCCCTTCATCGGGGCACAGACTTTCTCCCCATCTTCAGTCCTGAGCCCACAGTGGTAGCTCACCCACACTGGCTTAGAGTTGGAGTGAAGAGGTTACCTTATCCACACTAGATCTCAGTCAGTGTCTTTCCCCAAGGTCGTTTACCTGTAGCTGCTGAGGAAGAACCAGGGACTGGTGGTGGCCATGTTTAGAGGCTTGCAGAGAAGTAGAAGGAAGTAGAGGCTTTGGCTTCTGTTAGCAGAGGGCCAGTTCCACACCTGCTCTTCCTGTGGACTGGGCATGTGAGTCCTCAACTTCCCCTCTTGTTTGCTTTTGAGGAGGTCTGATAGGGATTTCTGTCACCTGTAATTTATGTAGTCTGGAGTTATGCAGTAACTTAGTAACATTTTCTTGGAAATCCTTTGTGTTCAAGTGACATGGCTCTTACAATGCACAGAGAATGTTAGCATTTAACTCCAGTCTCCCTCAGTACCACATTCTGTTATAATTATCTGCTTACCTATTTCTCTCCTAAGCTGTTTCAGCTGTTAGGCTGTTCGCTCTTTGAAGTCAAGAATTAGTTTTGTTGGACTTGACATCTCTAGAGCCACAAAGCATGTGCCTACATGGCACATAGTAGGCACTTAATAAATGTTAGTTGATTTTAAAAGGATTACATAAAATATGATCACTTTTTCCCCTATTATGGAATTATTTCATTCCTTCAAACTTTATTAATTGGAAATTTGTGGCTAGGCTGGAAAAATTAATTTATTTAGAAAGAAGGGGGTTATTGGCCCATTTAGTAGTCTAAGAAACTATAAAAGAGAATGATTAAATTAATTAAGAAAACAAATTATTTCAAGCAGGCCATAACCATTTAAAATCCCTGATTCATATAGAAATAATTTGTGAGCACAGTTACAAAAATCATCCCTCTACCTATTCATTAAATTAAGTCCCTGAGGATGTCTATTAAGCAACGCTTTGTTAGCTTAATTCATTTACTATTTGTACTTGAAATATTCCATAAATCAACCTTTTATTAGTTTGAAAGGTGGATACCTGCAGTTGTACAAAGAGTTTACTTACAAACACAAATTATCTTAAAATCTACAAACTGTAGAGGGGGGGAAGATGAACTTAATAAAATTCTTGCTGATTTTTGCCTCATTATTTCTATTTTTTCAGACACATTCTAATTTTATTCATGCCCCAGGCATATGCTACTCAGTATAAATACCCAACAATTAATCTCATTTTCACTCTCTGATGTTTATTGTCATTAACTATTGGCTGGACAGAGGGACAGGACAAAAGCCTATAATTATATTCCTGGATGCTTTCTAGTACAGTGACCTTCAAACTAGGTCTCCAAATCCCCTAATCCTCAGCTTTCCCTTGTATAGTTGTTGGCAACTGCATCCTTCCACACGGTCAGGCCCCAAACCCTGAAGTCATCTTTAGTGCCTCTCCTTCTCTTTCACCTCACATTCAATCCGTCACTCTTCGTTTCAAAATCCATCCAGAATGCAATACTTCCCACACCTCTCCTGCAAGTACACCATCATCTCTCTCGCCCCAGGAGGTACATACTAGCTGCCTAGGAGTCAAAGAATTCAGTGACCTTGCTATAGAAAACTATTTCCTTCTCATCTGCTGGTTTGTGTGAATGAGCTTTCCCAGCACTTGCATGTATAATATCTAAGAAGAAGAACAGAATTGATGTTAAGCCCACTGGAGACATATAACAAATTCATTTTTAAAAAGCATCCAAGGTGTTCAATGTAGCATTTCCAATGACAATTTACTTTAATATTTAGTAATTGTTTATTTTAAAAAGTATCTATTTTATTTTGACAGTCATGTACTACTACTGTCACAACTCAAGCCAGAATAAGAATTTTCACAGACAGCTATAGTCACCAGAAATTTTAAAACACTAAGATTTACATTTATATACTTCTTTTTGATACATGAAAGTATAAAAGGGTAATCAATAAGAAACTTTTAATCATAAAAATACATTACAACATGGAGATGCCATTGAACCCTAGAGAGCTCACATTTGGCCAGTTAACATGAAGAAAACTTACCTTCTATTTTAAAACACTGTTATGTTTGAGTCTTTGTTATTGTTGGTGAATCTGTATGTTAACTAACGCACTGACACAGTTAAAAGGTAGTGTGTTCTGGAAAAAATACATTACAATACTATAAAATTCTATGGGGAGAAATAGAGCAGGAATATGGTTTAAAGGAGAAAAAATAATATGGTATTACTGATCATTAAAGAAGAGTATGTTTGCAGTTTTTTTAAATGGTGAGTAGTAAATTGTTTCCAATAATGCCTCACTCTGGTCTAATACACAGTAAGCATTCTATAAAAATTTGCTAATTAATGGAATCACTTCTTGGGAAAATCTGTTTGACTTACAGGATTGGAACTCAGTATCTTTCTATGGACTTGCAACCCAGATACCCCTTCTTTCAGGAAAGCCAAATATCAACAACAGATTAGAAGACATAAATGAATGAATGAATGAATTGGAATATTATGACTAGTTTGGAAGTTTCCAAGCAGTATTTTACAAAAGAAAATAACATTTACTATTAATATTTCCACTTCCATTTTCTTGCAAGCAAATCACGCCATGTAACTGAAACTTCAGCTTTAAGGTTAGACACGCAGAAACACGGGGATGGCCACCAGAGGGAGCCCAAGTGTTTTTCTGAATAAACCACACACCAAAGAGAAAACACAAAACATAAAGGAAGGAGGGGGGTGGGAAGGCCCACTATTACCTGTTTCAGTCACTTAAAAGAATTTCTTGTTGAATGACATAGCTATATTTGCATTTATGTTACAAATTCCTTTAGTAGGCAGTTGTACGTTGCAATGCTTTGAAACTTTAAGGAGAATTGGTTAAACATGTATTTAAAAACTGCACATACCCTAAAACTAGAAGGTCCAGGGTCGACTGCCATGAAAACATCCATGATGTTCTGCTGTGACCCCAAACAAGCCAGGCCCCTTCTCCAGCTTATCTTCAGTTCCTGTTCTTACTCTATCCTGGTCCATCTTTGTAGTCAACTCTGGGTGTGGTTTCCTCACTTTGTTTGAAACTGGGCTATCAAATTACAGCACTGAGTGAGCACTTGGTGTGACATGGGAATTTTTATTCCCCTGGCTGAGCCAAATTACATGGACATTAAGATGCATGACTTTCCATTTGGCCTCCTGCAGTCTTCCTAGAACAGAGAACTGGATCAAGTCCTACCGGTATTCAAGAGAACCTCTATATGGCTTCCCCAGAACCAAGCTCCACTTAAACCAAACCCACTGGCCAACCTCAGTGATTCCCCATCCAGGTGGGAGAGATGGCCTGGAGCTGAGGCTACAGAAAAGGTTGTGATCTTGTTTAGAATTAAGTACAGGGAAGTTTAGTAAGTTTTAAATTTGAGCAGTATGGACTTTGGAATTTTTCCTATGCCTTACCTTATTTTATCTCCTAACAATTCTTTTACTGTGATAGGTAAGGGATCACCATTTTGTTGATGAGAAAACTGCAGCTCAGGGAAGTAAGTAACTTACTGTTTAGTGTTACCAGGTATTAAATGCCAAGGACAGAAACAGATACACTTCTGGGGACAAGGACTCTAACAATGAACAGGTACTAATTCAGTCATATTCATGTCTTCTGGGACAGAAAATTATCACCTTCCTTGTCCCTCACATTATAAGGGAGGGAGGGAAAAGCATCAAACACATGACTTCAGTGACTTAGCACTTGTTCTACCCATTATTTCCATGGTATGTTTTCCTAAGTGATTTTTTTCATGTCTGGATGGGATAATTTTATCATGTATACAAATAAATTAGCACAAACAAATTAAATTCCACAAGGTTAGGACCTCTGCTGAATGCTGCTGGATTTAACATGCTTATTAATGCTCAAAAGCATTCTTACTAAATTTGGCAATGGTACCCAATTGAGTGGGGGTGGCTGGCCCTTAAGAGAACTAGAATAAAATTTAAAATGACCTTGACAAATGAAAAAGGTAAAAGGACAAAATTCAGTAGAAAGCACTGCGGAGTGATTCATTCCAGAGAGGGGTGTGTCTGTGTGTGTGGGGGCGGGATGGGGGTGTTGGGGAGAAACAAAGGAGAACCACAGAAATAAGGGACCACTGCCTGGGCAATTACAGAAGGAGGTGGGGATTAGAGTGAACAATAGGCTCCAAAGATGCTAGCGATCTAGAACTGTCATTTTTACTGGGAAGTACAACTAGGGGGCATTCAAAGTAATTCCCTATCTATACTTGTAAAATAGATCACGTTGGTGCGCCTGGGCGGCTCAGTGGGTTGAGCATCCGACTTCAGCTCAGGTCATGATCTCACAGTTTGTCGGTTCCAGCCCCGAATCCGGCTCTGTGGTGGCAGCTCAGAGCCTGGAGCCTGCTTCTGATTCTGTGTGTGTCTCTCTCTCTGCCCTTACCCTGCTCATGATCGGTCTGTCTCTCTCTCTCTCTCTCTCTCTCTCTCTCTCTCTCTCTCTCTCAAAAATAAATAAATAAATGTTAAAAATAAATAAATAAATAAATAAATACATAAATAAATAAAATAGATCATGTTTTAGAGAAAAAAATACATTTGGTTGGGACCCTGAAATACCTAGAGCTTGGAAGCCATATTTTGATAATTTTGAAAGGGATACTACATAGTGTTTAAAATAATGAAAAGTTTTAATTTTAGATCTGATGAAATTAGCCTCAAAAGAGAAAATTCTGGATCTCTGTTCTTTTATTTATGCAATGCTGGTCGCCTGAACATTCTTCCACCTGAGTAACATCTACTTTCCATCAAGAGCGGACACAGACATTTCTTCCTCTGTGAAGCCCGCTCCAAACCCCGCCCCCTCTCCCCAAGAACTGCACAGAATGTGTCTCCCCTGTGTCCCCTGAGTACATGCCGCGTGCCGGCACTGGCTAACCACTTGGAATAAATCATTTCATTAGTCCTTTTGGAAGCCCCCCGGGGTAAGACACTACTATTATCTCCACTGTAGATGGAAACAGGGAAGTAACTAACGTGTGCACCTTTGCATGGTTAGTATGTGGCAGAGTTGAGACTGCAACCCAAGCCCGAAGAGCTCCTAAGCCCGCCTCCTCATGACCCGCTCTCCCAACCACAGGTCCTGTGACTTGTACTTAACGTACTTATGTGTTCACGCCTGCCTCTGCCCACTGGCTCTAACTCCCTGAAGGAGGGGACCACGCTTCATTTATTTTCATGGCCCCACAGGGGGCTTGGGATTGATCACTACATGCTTGTTAAAGATCTTCAGGAAAACAGATGGCATATTCTGTGGATATCTCTGAGTCATTCTTTGAAGGAAAATAAAATGTAAAGCTAAGCTGAAGTGAGCAGAATTTAAACATTTATAAAAACTGGCAATTGGAATTCTGAACAATGACCGACCATATTAGAAAAGGTGGTTTTACAGTTTCATTTTCTGAAAATTTTAAAGAATGAAAATAGCTAAATATATATGCATACATACATATATATAAATATATATGTATGTATGTGTATATGTGCATCTATCATCTATCTTCCATGTAATTTTACCTAAAGATAAAGAGAATGACTACAGAATATTTTAATATCTGACACAGAATTGTTATTAGAAAACAATCCAAATCCTAAATGACATGTAATCACTATATTAATTTATCCAATCTGAGAACACTACAGACTTCTCTCTCCTAAACATAAGACATATTTTGCAAATAATTTGGTTTCAATTTCTCAAAACAAGAACAATAAAAATTCAGATACATCAAACATAAATGATACCATCTAATTTATTCTCACCATCAATTGAGATAATGTGCTAGCAGCCCAAAGTTACTGGTGATGAATGTAATTGCCTGCAGCACAAGATAAAATGTTTCTGGAGACAGCAATATACTCTCCCGTGACATTGAAATCAGCAGTATAGTATTTGACTATCAACATGACATTGTGTTTCTTGCCCTGCTGCTAGTGGAACTGATTCTCAGCACTAGAGTCACTATGGAACAGCTTCACCTCAAGGCCATGTCATTTTTTAAAAGGAGAGCAGGGCAGAAGCTGTTGGCTACAGAGACCGGGGACTCTCGTTTCTTCTATTATCACTATATTTAACAGTTAAACACTCCCATGTTCTCTGTGATATCTTGCCCGAGTCTAATTCTGATAACACAAAAGCCTGAGGGGATGTATTCCAAGCAGGGCAAAATGTGGTAAAACTCAGTGGCAGCCCTAGGAAACCGCAAGCATCGCAGCAATATTAAAAAGTTCTATTCCATTAAAGAAATCCCAAAACTGTAGAGGAACCAAAACAAGAGCACCAACATAATTAGCAAACGTAACATAATATTATAAAAATAACTCTAAGCTATGTTACTTAACCTCCACCCCAGTATACCCCAATATGTGCCCTTTCACCCAGCAAACTCCCGGTAAGCAGGTCTTGTGAACACTGCCGAGAGCATTCAGAGGCAACAAACACATGGCTTAACCACCAACAGCGGGACCAGGTTCTTGGAGTGTTACCCACATTTACTATTGAGATAAAGGGCAGTTATACACCACCTTAAAAAGTCAGTCAATATACCACTGCAGGAGCTAGAGACAGAGAAGGCCCCGTCAGCTTTTATAATAGAGCGGCGGAACAGAGGGAGGAAAAAGCAGGAAGGGCATTCTGCCCCATAAAATGCATAACTCACAAACACAAAAACAAACATTTCTTCAGAGACTGAGAGCTGCTGTTTTCCTTGGCACCTCCGACATTAAGTCGCTGGTGTTTTCCAGGAGGTGGGGCAAAGTGAGTGTTTGCTCCCTGAGCTATGAGCTCCCATAGGCCAGCTAGAGAAATGAGTATTTACACTCTACTCTACGGGAGGGACGGAGCCAGCAACACTGCCACATCTAATCTTCACTTGAGCGATAAGCGGTTTGTCCTTTAAAATCAAAATGAGCAGGTTTAGGATATTCTGTCCTTTGCATTTTGATGAAATGCCCTCCTCTGCAGAGCCTCGCGCCTTCAGCCAGTTACCTGCGGTTGCTGCAGGGCGGTGGCAGCACTAGCTAGCCATCCTCACCCCGGAACAGAGAGAACCAGCTGCCAGTGGTAAACCTGTGAACTCCGGCCAAGATGTCTTGATAAGCTCTGGACGTGTATCAGTCATGTTTTAAAGTAGGACTTTAAAAACAATTTCACAGAACATGTTGGTTTGAATTCAGTAGGTGTTCTAAAGCTGGAGCTGAAAGGGTTAACAGTTTATATGGGGTTATCTAAGTATTTTTATATTTTAAGTTTGTACGAGGATACACAATTTCCCTTTTCTTCCTCTGGCCCTGAATCATAGCCCATCTATAATGGTAAAATAAGATGTTATTATCTAATTAAGTGGAAAATATTTTAATTTTCTTTAACTTTAAAAAAGAGCAGCAATAAATGGTATTATATTTCCTAAAAATGCCTAAAATGTCTGTTCTTTTGACCCTAATAGTTATTTTCTTCTTATTGTTCTCATCTTAATGAGAAATTTCAAGCTGTGTAGATTATTTCCTACCCATTTGCCACTTAAAACATTATGTCTTTATAATAAATTCCAAAAATTATTCTTCGTGTAAATGACCCATGATTTTTTAAAGTTTGACAAAGTCCTGATTTAGTCATCTTCTTAAAATAAGACCTACCAAATAGTTTTACAAGACCCCCAAGCTTGCTCATTACTAACTGGTAGTATCCAGTTCTTCTAGTGCTGAGGAAACCTTTGAGCTCTAAATTGATTCGTGTTTTTTTTTAATTTTTATTTAAATTCCAGTTAACGTACAATGTGATGTTAGTTTCAGGTGTACACTACAGTGATCCAACACTTCCACACAACGCCCGGTGGTCATCACAGCAAGTGCGCCCCTTAATCCCCATCACCTGTTTTGCCCATCTTCCCAGCCACCTCTCCTCTGGTGACTGTCAATTTGTTCACTATAGTTAAGAGCCCATTTCTTGGTTTCTCTCTCTCTCTCTCTCTCTCTCTCTCTCTCGTTTTATCCCTTTGCTTGGTTGTTTTGTTTCTTAAGGTCCGCATATGAGTGAGATCATATGGTTATTTGTCTTCCTCTGACGGACATATTTTGCTTAGCATTATACTCTCTAGATTCGTCCATATTGCAAATGGCAAGATTCCATTTAATGGCTGAGTAATATTCCATTGTGTCTATATATAACACTACATCTTCTTTATGCATTCATCAGTCGATGGGCACTTGGGCTGTATCCATAAGTGACTGAATTATTGAATTGATTAGTGTTTTATATTGGGAAAGTACTCTTCCATATTTGGTAGGAACCTCACTAATCACACTGTCAACACTGCAACTGCCTTAAAAACAGGGACCTCAGATGATCCTTTTGGAAACTAGATGTGTATAAATAAGGAAATGGGATTATTTTGCGATGTCTTCCTGAGTCTATTTTCTGGCTCCTTCTACTTTGAGGAAGAAAAGGATAAACTTCTAAAATTACATAACTCCATAGCAATCGCTTGTCAAAAGGATGGAGCATAATAAGGAACAAAATCTACATAAGTAGCATAAAATGATAGACAAGCACATTCCTCCAAAGGGAAACTGTAACATTTAACTATAAAGCTTTCTTGTAGTTGTGAATTTTAGCGTCTGTGTTAAACATGGTCATTCAATAGGGCACATACAGAAGATAGAAAAAAAAAACTTACACAGATCAAAGAGAATTTCTAAAACCAACAGCCCCAAATGATCATAACCCTGTCAAAACAGTTTGAATTTCTTTATAAAACCAACAGCCCCAAATGATCATAATCCTATCAAAATAGTCTACTTGCTTTATTGGCCCAATGGTCATTTTTCTAATATTTTATCAATTATTTTATAGGTTCTAGTACCCTGTGTCATCTAAAGTTAAATGATGTCCCTATCAATTACAGTAAGTAGTTAACAAAATAATCTAGCAAGGCAACGGTCAGCTCATTTGTTTCTATGTAAGTGCAATTTATGAAAAGAAAATACTTTTTATGCAAGGTGAGACTGTGTCTGGAAATAAAATAGAGGTGTCAAGGCAGCTAAAATCACGAATTACTGACGCCTGCATATTTGGTTAAAAGTTAAACATGATGATTAACGAAATCAAGAGGATGAACTGAAAAGGAAACTATATTCTCTCCACAAAGAAGCTGTTTGGACACTGAAACAATAGTCTAACTGCTTTTATTTCGGTCCACAGGCATATTATTGCTATTTAGAAACATAAAGGGAATATAAGATTGCCCCATGTGTAGTTAACAGAGGTAAAGGATAAAAGAAATCATCATAACACAACTTGTATCTTATAAAGGAAAAAATTTCAATTAACACCCCTTTAAGGCTCTTATGGCTTCTTTTTATCTTTCTAGAGCTTTGACTCTATTCATGAATGTCTTTCATCTCACTTGCCTTACTCTGACTGATGGCATTGAAGAGCTTTCTTAAAAGCACATGGTGACATTACATCCACTTTATTTGCTCATGGAGAAAAAGGGTGCTTTTCTGTTTGTTAGAGAATTTGACCTAGAATAAATTACCCAAATAAATACAAATAAACATACACTATGATTGATATTGGGGAGACAGCCTGGCTTGCCCAAGGGCAATATACTGATAATAATTCAATGTATCTAATTTTCTATAAACTTCAAGTTCCTATTTTGTCATGAAGCGAGCTACATGATGACAGCTGGTAGGCCTCTGCTTAGAACATTGTGCCTGTTGTCCCACTGCAGGGAGGTCCAACCTAAAGGTCACGAGGGGCCTAAGAGAGACACAGCTTCCTTTTGAAGCTAAGAACATTGTAGCCCTCCTACGGCTGGGCCATTCTGTCTGTGGCCTCCACATCACTGATGGTTCCTTGATGAGGAAGCACCAGGCCCTTTCATCTTCTTTACTTGGCTAGTGATCTGTGTGTTACTTGTTTGGGAGCGCCCTGGGACATCTGTATCCAAAACTGTGGCAGGATGAGTTTGTTACTTTAGACTTTAAAGGCTAGTGCTTTGGCTCTCCATGAACCTGATTATCTAGAAATTTGCTCAACCTACAAAGATTATGTATTTTAATAGCAAAAGATCAACAGAAAGATTCACTGAAGAAAGGTATTTTAAGGAGAACCATAAAAGGCCAAAGAACAGTTACTTCATATAGGGTAGGACCTTTTTCTGAGGAGAAAAGTTCTTGAGAAAATGATACAAGTCTCAAGAAAATAATAATTACAGTCATAGTCTTAACATTGACTGAGGTCTATTGGACTAGTCTCTATGCTCTCCACAGATCATCCCATTAAATATTCATAATGACCTGTAAGGTAGCCATGACTAACATCCACATTTAAAGATGAGGTGAAGAGGGGCGGCTGGGTGGCTCAGTCAGTTAAGTGCCTGACTTTTAATTTTGGCCTAGGTTGTGATCTCATGGTTTGGGAGTTTGAGCCTTGCTTCAGCATAGAGCCTCCTTGGGATCCTCTCTCTCACCATCTCTCTCTGCCCCTCTCCTGCTCTCTCTAAGATAACTAATAAACTTAAAAAAAAAAAGATGAAGAGATGTTTAGGAAAGTCAAGCAGCTTGTGTAAGGCCCACAGCTAGGAAGGGAATCCTCTGCTGAACCACAACAAGTGAAATTTTGGTGTGACATTTGAGGTGACATTGCTGGTCTGGAACCCAAATTTGTAATGGTACAACAGTGGGCCAGAATTCCCAACCAGCCCTGGAAACTGACATTATGAAAAGGAACCTAAGGAAAGCTAGAGTTAGATCTCGGAAAAGGGATATAAATAATTTGAATTGAATCAAGGTGATATCTCTGTCCACAGACACAGGACCAAAAGCAGGGAAAGGAAAGGAAAAGGTTCTGTAACGATTCTGTAAAGTTGCCACTTGGGTAGCACAATCAAGAAACATACTGAGACATCTGAGAGCCACCAAGCACGGCTTCAGATTAATCACTACACACTTCCATCATTAACCCTTCTGTGTTGCTGAATAAATTTAGATTCCGGTTAATATATAATTAATATTATTATTATTTGCATGCAAATCCAATGCCACTACACCACTACCATCCTTGGAATGACCACCTGGAACTGGTTCTTGTGAAAAGTTTGTCCTAAACTTATTCTCTTACCTGTCTATCTTAAACAATTAAAGCATTTACTTACTTGCAGCTTCCAAAGAGAAACATTGACTGAGTGCACTTGGATACAATTATAAAATCAACCGACCCTGAACTGTATATTTTGTATTCCTGCTAAGGAAAAACAACTAATTTTCTGTATGTTGTTAAAGTAATGATTTGGTCTACTGCCATGGATACATTGTGGGAAAAGGAAAAACACTTAGCAATTGTACAGTCTGCCCCTAGAGTAGTAACCTTACTAGTAAATATCAAGGACATGTGACGACCATGTCAGAGCAATCCACCTTCTCTCCCCTCATATTTCAGAGTGACTCACCAAAGATGCCAGAGTTAGATTAGAAATATATTTATTGCTCTGTTGAATGTGGATGAAGAGCGCTCTTTACTGGTAGGGCTACTATCATTATTTTTTTACCTTATGCTAGTTTTTAGAAGCTAGGCAGAGAGGGTGCTACTCACGTTCTCCTTGTCAGGAATCCCTAGAAGAAAAAGAGACAGAGAGAGAGAGAGAGTATGAATTGTAAGATGAATCTGTAAAATGGAACTGAAATCTTTTGCTGAATCAAACCAAGTACAATTTTGGTGGTTCCAATTTGTTTCCATAAAAATTTACATCGTGCTGCTTAGAAAAATAGCAGCATCCACCAAAAACTGTCACATACATAAATCAACACATCAGGAGCAGGGCTGTGTGCCAGACAAAAAAATTTCATGTTTAGTTTGCTTTTCTACCATTTGCTTTACTTTCTCAGAGATAAAAATCCATCTCAGATTCATTTATACCATGCAAACAACAGACTCCTCTGTATTAGGCACAAGAACACTCAGTATTTGGGACAGACACGTCAACTCTTTAGTTGCACATACTGTATTTTTACTTTTCAACCTACCTCACAATGCTCCAGGGATTTCAACCTAGCCAAGACCCCCCTAAAAACCACAGAACACAACTTCCATTTGGGGCAAAGCAAATTCCTGCTGCCTCTGAGTCAGGTCTGAGTGTGGCAGTGTCTGTTTCCAGGGGTGTCCCAGTTTTCCCAGTGAGAAAGTTAATCATTCCTCTATTTACACATTTGTTCATTCATTTACAAGCATTTGATGAGCCACAGGCAGGGCCTGGTCCTTTGCACTTCCTTTGGGGCCATTAATTCTGACTCACATGATGAGGGTAGCTAGACGGGAAGGGCCACAGCCCCAGCAGAGCTAACAGCCTCCAAGTGGCCTTATACTGGGAGATGGAACCAAAGGTGGTTTGTATGGGGGACTTGCCCCTGGGCCATTTTGAGGTGGTTTGCAATGTAAAAATATAGTACAAACAGCACCTTCTATGTTTAATAAAGGAGTATGCAGGATTTACACTATTAGCTTTAAAAGAACTGAGTGCCCAATTTTATAGGCAGCAGTAGGGGTGCCTGGGTGGCTCTGTCAGTTGAGCATCTGAACATACAGTTCAGGTCATGATTCCAGGGTTGTGGGACTGAGCCCCTCCCACATTGGACTTCACATTGACCATGGAGCCTGCTTAGGATTCGCTCTCGCTCGCTCTCTCTCTCTCTCTCTCTCTCTCTCTCTCTCTCTCTCTCTCCCTCTCTACCCTGCTCACACATGTACTCTCTCTCTCTCTCTCTCTCAAAGTTAAAACAAAAATTAATAGGAAGCAGTATAGTACATGAATGGGTAAGAATGGAACAGACATTCTGGAAGCATTCCCTAAGTAAACTTTGACCCCCAAACCGAGATAGTACCAGGACATCAAAGCCCAGGCAGGGGGACAGAGAGAGTATTAATGGGCATGTTTGCCATCATTTTCCAAGTCTGTCAGAAGGAGTGAGGGTTGGCATAATGTCAGCACTCTGAAACTTTGAATCCCAGCCATTCATTCATCATTCCATCCATGTGTTCAACAACCCTTTTAAAAGACTGGAGTTGATTGTATGAGGAGATACAGGGATGTAACAGAAGCTTCCCTTCTAGAAGTTTCAATAAGATACACAGTTGCACAAATCACCATATCTGAGAGACCAGAAATTAGGGTACCTGTTGAGAAGTAATACTGAAAAGATAATTTAAGGCCATACAAAAACTTGAAAGTTGGGCTAAGACATTAGGAATCTTGGGATTTCGCCTTCCATGGCAGACGGTGGGCAATCATTAAAATGTTTCAAGGGGCACCTGGGTGGCTCAGTTGGTTAAGCATCCAACTTCAGCTCAGGTCATGATCTAAGGGTTCATGGGTTCAAGCCCCATGTCGGGCTCTGTGCTGACAGCTCAGAGCCTGGAGCCTGCTTCAGATTCTGTGTCCCGCCCCCCTTCTTTGCTCCTCCCCCACGTCTGCTCTTTCTCTCTCAAACATGAAAGAAGTGTTTTGAGCAACAGAGTGGTATGAACAGAGGGAAAGGGTCTGTTCAAACTGAAAAGACACTTACAACGTAAAAATCAAATGCAAGAGACTGGTCCTTGAAGTTCAATTTGAGCAAAGAACTATAAAGACATTCAGTGGGGAAAATCTGAATATGAACTCAGCAGATGATGTTATTAAGGAAAATCATACCAGTTATTAGGTGTGATAATGGTGTTGTGGTTGTACATAGAAAAGTCTTTACTTTCAAAACTACCTGCCAAAGAATTTGGGGTGAAATGTGTATATGTCATTAGAAGGAAATAAGGCAAATATTAATATTAAAATATTAAAGTGCATATGATATTAACAAACCCATCACATTTAAGTATTAAAATAGTAAAGTGATGAAGATATGGATGTTAACTAAATCATTCCACATGTTTGAAATTTTTCACAAGAAAAAGTTAATTAAAAAAGTTCTGTGGAAGTCAGGTATAAGTCAGGCATAGGGTAGACTAAGCACGAGATACTAAAGGTTCAGAGTCAGTGGAGTCATTCTTGCCCTCAGGTCAAAAATGATGAGGACCTTAGCCAGGCGGTTGCAGAGGGAACAGAAAGAAAAAAAACATGAACCCTGCAAAGAAGGAGTAAAGGATGAGATGGGTGATTAACCTCCGTGCATAGAGGTGACAGAAGAGAGGATTCCACAATGGTTGAGGTTCAGGGCCTGGAATGAGAGGACAACAGTGCAGGTAGGAATGGAAATGTGGCTTTCAGGATAAGGGATGGGTTGGTGGGAGTCGGGATGTGTTCTGTTACTGACTGTGACGTTAAGAGGCTAGCAGAACACCCAGGTGGAAAGAGCACCAGCAGTCATTTGTAAAGTTAGGCCCCATGGAAACAACCAAGCAAAGGTACTGGCTCAGGAAGTTTGTATCCACTGTAAGAAAGGATAGTCATGGGGAAAGTATAGAGAACAAGAGAAAAACAGCCAAGGCTGGACTCTTGGGTGAGACCTGAACTTCTGGCTGAAAGGAAGAAGTACCTGTGAAAGAGGTAAAATGGCAAGTGGCCAACGAGATACCAGAAAACCAGGATAATGCGATGGAATCTGGGAACCACAGGACAATGGAGTCTGAACATGGAAAGTCTTGCTCAAAGTCAGAGAGAGGAGGGATGTTAACGATGGAGTCTGGTGTTGATGGTCACTGGAGATTTTAGACGGTTTGAGCCCAGGGGTATGGGGCAGATGCCAGAGTCTGAGGGGTGAAGAGTGACTGGGGGTGAGGAAATCATGGCTCACATCACTTGAGTGCTTACTCTGTGCCTGGCACCAGCTACACACCTGACGTGTTTGCTTCCTTTAATCCTCAAGGCAATCTTGTGAGGAAACTGAGGCACAGAGAGATTAAGTGCCTTGCCTGAGGTCACACGGATAGGAGACAGCACAGCTGGGATTTCAAGTTGAGGACTCCTTGTGAGCGGGTCATCCCTACCTCAGCCAGAAAAGAAAAATCAAGAACAGGGGAGGAAAGGAAAGGAAAGAAAGACCTGTCTTCCTGTCCCCCACCCCCACCCAACGACACAGACGGCAGAGGCTACACAGAAACTGTGACGTGGAGGGCGAGGAGCATGAGGAAGCTCGCTTACGATCTTGGTCAGGTGGGAAGGGAGGTCACCTGACCGTGACAAGGCTGGCAGGGAGTGGGGGTCAGAGGAGCTAGAAAGAGGAGGTGAAGGGGGACCCTTGCTCAGAAGACCCTGCTTTGGGGTTCCTGGGTGGCTCAGTCGGCTATGTGTCCAACTTTTGATCTCAGCTCAGGTCTTGATTTCAGGGTCATGAGTTCAAGCCCCACATTGGTCTCTGCACTGGGTGTGAAGCCTATGTCAATAACAACAAAGAAGACCCTGGCGTGGAAGTGCTGCCTGGTTCATCACGCTATCTAGCTGAAGTACCACAGCTCCAAAAATCTCTGCACTGGGAACCTTGCCACCTGTATACGTTCCAGAGCCGTTCGAATAAGTGGACTCAGCAACAAGCAACTCCCAGGGCCAGTAACAAGCGCTAAAGAGACGGTCCCAACGTGCATGAACAGACAGACTCAGGACACAGGATTTCTTTAAGTCCAGTGGACACCCATAAGAAAAAAGTATCACAGAGAAAACTTCCTGTCTTTTATGATCAGCCAGAGACTGCTCGCAAAAAAAGGCCTGGAATTTAAAGAGGCCCTGATTTACAAAGAATAAATAATAACTTACGCTGCTTCTCTCCTTGACCAAGAGCATCAAAACTAAACAAGGTGGGGCTCTCAGGTGTCTCGATGTGGCTGAGACAAACACAATTCATAAATCCCATTTGAAAAGAGCAGAGGAACACTAGATTTCACCATAAAATGAAGAGATTTTGAGAAAGCTCTTTAAGTATGAAGTTCCATCTGGTACCAGAGCACACCTCCCTCTATCAGCTCAGACCACAAAACAATTCTGTATTAACAATTTTTAAAAATAATTCAATGTAGGCTGGCAAGTCTGTTTAGCCACAAAAGACTCTGGAGACTTACTCTGCTACGCTGGTGAAGGACATATTTTTTTGTCGCATAAAAACACATAACACACAACGGATTTTTAGATGCAAAATGTTCACATTTTTCACTTACTGTCATTGTTAGAGCCTGTTTCCATAACACCATAAGGAGGAGCCAGAAGTCCTGCCATGTATTGTCGATATTTCTGAAAGACAAGATTGTAAACTCAGTGCACAGATATTTACTCATGGGGGGGGGGGCATTCATTTATTTACACACAAAAAAGCAGAAATGTTGGGTGTCAGGAAGCATCTGACTCGAGTATTTATAGAGCCATGAAACGTGCTGTCTGGGATCTGTGGTCTCAAATAGAGATGCTGTGTTATAAGGGGGCTTCCTGGATGAGATGGAAAGTGCCCCCCGCACCTCCCCCCAGGCAGGGGGTGCCATCCCAGCCAGCCCAGTTAAGTCCTCACAAAGCCAACTGCATGGGCTTTTACCCTCCCCCCACCTCTTGCCCTGCTTCTCACTTCAGCAAACACATGCTTGGGTTTTTTGTGGAAGGCACAGACACTTGGTTTTTATAGATGCAGATACAAATAATTGTGCTGCCTTCTTAATAGGTGAATGGTACTGAATCAGCTTTCTTTCAAAGTAAAAAGAAATGCATCTCTGAAAAAATGTCTGTTTTGAAAGAAGCTGATTCGCTTCCATTTGCCTGCTTCCTTTGACACCGTACACCTGCCCGTTACATGACCTCTACAGAATTTTCGGTACGTTGTCAGATAGAATGGTTTGACTTCATTGCGGACTATTTGAATTCCCCTGAATTGTGTCCCCCTGACTTTTGGTCCAGGCATGCCTCAAAACCTGGGGCTCAGTGATATCGATGAGCCCCCAGCGTCTGTGCTGTTTTGAAGGGATAAGGCTTGGCGAGCAGAAAGCCATTTAGAGCATCCACTGAGAGAGGGGTGACATTTACAAAGATGGAAAATAGATATTAGACATCCTATCTTCTCAGGTAATAAATACAACCTCCTCCCCTCTCAGAATGAAAGCCGGGCAATTTTATTTATCGCATGGTGTCATGTATATTTATGGTTTATAATTATGATGACACATAAGTGTTAAATGGCATCAAAAGAATCAACACTCTGTAATGTGTTTGTGGGTTACACAGACGTCAGCAGAAAAGCCTTCATCTGTAGCAATGGGCAGCTGGAGACATGCAGTGTTTGAGCAACCATCTGGCCCATTTGGTAGATGTGAATGGTGTTTGTAATGTAACATGATGATTTCTCAAAAGAGCCTTCTTCTAGTCAAGATGGGACTAGCTTTTTTTTTTTAATCCTTTTTTCTTCTCACTCTAAAGCAACTATACTAACACCTGCATGCAAACATTAAAAATCATGATTTTCTCTGCCTCTGAGTTAACTAATCA
This sequence comes from Suricata suricatta, assembly GCF_006229205.1. Classification (NCBI taxonomy): domain Eukaryota; kingdom Metazoa; phylum Chordata; class Mammalia; order Carnivora; family Herpestidae; genus Suricata; species Suricata suricatta. The sequence goes on from NC_043702.1 coordinate 57,533,505, forward strand.
CTCAAACATACCCACAGGACTAATCTATCACCCTGAATTCCTGACATTTCCTTTGATAGCTTCTCAGTTCTGATTCTTTTCTTTCTTATGACACCATCCACTCTTCTTCCTCATGAGAAAGCACTGATTAAACACATTTCTGGGCATGATATTATGCTGGACTCTGAACAAAACAGGCTCATAGAGAGCAGATGGGGACGGGATATGTCTGTTCTAAGAAGGTTTTGTGACCCCCTACAGCCTCTTGAGTTATTCTTCTTACTCTTAGCAACTCCTCACCAGGCTCTCAAAAGAAATAATCCATCTCAAGTTAAAAGAGCAATCTGCGTTGCTTGCAAATGTTGTTTTGGATGCAGTGGATGTTCTTTGTCTCAGGCACCTCAACACCAGTTCCCATGAGCTCCACAAAAGCGCCCCACTGACCCCTAAGTGAACAGGCCTTTGACTTCCTATAGCTCCAGAGCACTTGGTCTGTTGCTCATTCGTTCATGGAGCACATCATTATGGATGTTGCTCCTGGTAACAGAATATAGAGCAACCTTTTGGTGAGCAGAAGGTGGGCTAGTTTTCAGAATGTGCATGTATTAAACACCTACTATGTGCAGACAATGTCCCAGGGACTGAGCTCCCTGAAGAGAATAAGCAGACAGGCCCTTCACACTTATGAAGGGTCTATCATCTGCAACATAGAGCACCATGGCTTACACATATGAACTAAACACTTATCTGTTGAATTTTAGAAATTTTATGGAGAAGTTCAAACATAATAAAAACCTAATAACATATACCTAACATCTAGTGTCAATAATTATTAACTCATGATCAATGTTGTTTCCTCTACACTCCTATTCCACCTGCCTTTTCCAGAATTATTTTGAAGCCAATCCCAGATATATTATTTGATCCATAAATATTTCAGATATATCAAGCAAATCTACAGTATCTACTACAATATCACTATCACAACTAAGAAATGTAATATTTCCATGATGTTCATTAGATATTCACATTTCTGTTTCATAAATGCCATTGTTGAACTGAATTTATAAAGAACTTTAATAAGACAGCATTGGTTTCAGTAGAAGAACTTTTGGCATAGTAGAGATTGCAATAACAGGATTGAGAGGTGCCTGGGTGGCTCAGCTGGATAAGCATCCAACTTTGGCTCAGGTCATGATCTCATGGTTTGTGAGTTTAAGCCCTGCATCAGGCACTGTGCTGACAACTCAGAGCCTGGAGCCTGCTTCAGATTCTGTGTCCCCTTCTCCCTCTGCCCCTCCCCTGCTCATGCTCTGTCTCTCTCTCAAAAAAAAAATTTTTTTTAAAGTAAAAAAAAAAAACAAAAAACAACCAGGGTTGAAATATTAATACCCATACATAAGAAGCCAACCACTAAAAATTGATGGGATATTTTTTAGAAAACATCCACTAAAGCTGGAAAATTGATTTCTTGTGTAACACAATGCAGAGCATCCTATATCAATTAGGATAAAGACAGCTAACTGAAATAAAATCTGTATCAGAAAATTGAGAGTCCTAAATAATTTGCATACTGCTTGATCTTTGGGCAGCATGTCATCTTCCAAGTACCACTTAAAAAGCAGCCTACAAAAGAATATATCATCTGAAAAGATGCTGAACCTCATTCATGACAAAAAGGCACATTAAAACAATGGTGCAATGTCATTTTTTACTTGTCAGATTTGACAAAGTCTCAAAAAATTTACTAACATACAATTGGTTATTGCATATGTTGCTTATGGGAATGTAAAATGATACAGCCTCAGAGGAAGGCAGTTCAGAAATATCCATCACATTTTAAAATATGTATTTCCTTTGAGGAAAGATCTCCCTTAGAGGCAGAAATATAACCCCTCAAAATACCTAAATACATAGGCAGATACGCGTATCTGTCCGTAATAGCAGACAAAACAACAACCTGAAATAGGAAATAACTCAAATGTTCACAAATAGATGGCACCTGGGCTATTTCCTGATAAGTGGATAAAGATGGGTTATTTCCTGATGAATAGGTGGTGTTGGAATACTATGCAGCCACGAAGGAAGCAGCACTACCTGGTGATACAGAATGATCTCCAGGAGCACCTGGGGGCTCGGTTGGTTAAGCATCTGACTTCAGTTCAGGTCATGATCTCACAGTTGGTGGGTTCGAGCCCCACATCGGGCTCTGGTGCTAACAGCTCAGAGCCTGGAGCCTGCTTCAGATTCTTGTGTCCCTCTCTCTCTGCCATTTCCCCACTCACATTTTGTCTCTCTCCCTCTCAAAACTAAACATTAAAAAACAAAAAAAGAATGATCTCCACAATATATTGTGAAACTTAAAAAAGGTAAAACACAGCACTGTGTGTAGAGTATGCTACCATTTTGTGAGGATAAAAGAATACATGTGCATATGTGAATATTTATAAAGATTTGTAAATGTATAGACTATCTCTGGACACACACACAAGAAAGTAGTAACAAAGACTGCCTCTGGGGAAGAGATCTATGTGGCTGAAGGTCACATGGGAGAGGGACTTTGTTTCCCCTGCTCATCACCCACTGTGGTTGTCTGCCAGGGGCTGGGCTGGTGGCGCTGGCTTGCAGCAGCATACAGAAAGGGATAATGGTGGTAGTGGAATGAGCACACAGCCCTTCCCTCTTAAACACGTCGAAGTGGGAATAATCCCTTTGACTATAAAGCCCTTAAGAGTGGAGGAATGGAGGATTAGGTTTGGGGCTACATTACAATAGCGCTTATTGGTGCTCAAGTGATGAACTGAAAAATGAGAGATGACTGGATTAGTAAACCTAGATTGTAGACTGGTTCGTCTCTTCATAGACATTTAAAAGCCACACCAAGCTTTCTGAGGAACAGATTGAAACTAAAGGGAATTCACCAAGATTCCCATATGAAAGTCAGCACAAGGTCAGCTTTAACCTGAGTCAGCAGCTCTCCAGAGGTGACCCAGCACGTATTTATGGTGTTTACTCAGTGTCACTCCCACATGCCTCCCACACCCTGGCTGCTGGGGATGTGCAGTGGTCCAGTTCAGCCCCTTGACAATGTCCTCCTTGGGGCCCTGGTTGACCTTTCCCTGCAAAACCCTGGACCCCAACACATCCTAACACATCAATAGTTGAAATGGCCTCACTCAATCATTTTAAAATCACCATATGCACCTGGGAAAGAGCTATACTGCTAACTGCCACAGACACAGATCCTGGGCATGGAAGGGCCCTGGTTGGAGGACTCTTCAACAGTTCCCTCTCCCTAGCCCTCCATGAAGGCTGAGTGCACTTAGGAAATCAGTTATTCGTATGACAAGAAAACCACAAGGGCCTTCCAGGGTCTTAGAAGAATTTGGTAAACTTCGTTCTTAGGATCTACTCCTGGCTTTGTCACTAGTCAGCTGAGTCGACTCTGACAAGTCTGAGCTCTCTGACATCAGCCTCATCTGAATTAGATCCAGGGTTCCTTGGGCAGAACTCCAGTGACTTGGAGGACCCTTGGGCAAGGGTACCATGCAAATAGAACCTCAGTCCCTATGGCAACTAGAGTGTCTTCCCTTGTAACCATTTTATAAATTAGAGTTATAAGAGCAATTTCATCTGAAAGATGATTTTTGCTTCAAAATATAAACGTTTACAAATCACAAGACTGATCCCTGAACTTCCAGCCAGATAGATGTCACTCAAAGATCTCTGAAAAAATCAACAAAGACCAATTTAGGATTTGTCTATGAAGTATTAAGGATTCTACCCTCTGTTAGAAATACTCCTATGGTTGAGAACTGGATGAGTGACAAACCTGTACCTGAAAATACAGAAGTATCAACAAAATTGGTACTGAGAATTTAACCGAGATGCACCGCAGTGCAGTGCAGACCCTCTCTAAAGGAGGCGTGCAGAGCCCTGGGATGGCTCACGGCAGGGCCGAAGCGGGTGGCAGAGGGGTTACCACACGCTCTTCCTGAAGCTCACATTTTATTCTATGTCAAGTAGTTTTAAAGATTACTTTTATACTTTTATATTACAGAGTAGAAAGCTAAATTTGCATAAATTTTAAAGATTAAAGCATGAGACTTCAAAGAAATTTTGAGTTTGCTGCTGGCTACTTCTAGCTACAAAGGGTCTAGACCCCGGGCAGTAGGTATTGATTTCCTCTGCATTCAGGGAACTTCAGTGGAAAAAGCCAAGAGCCTCTGATGTTATGAAAAGTGTGCAGACATTGGAATCGTACGAGAACCGGGTCTTAATTCTGATCCTACCACATGCTACCTGTGTGAACTTGAGGAAGTTGGTTACCTCAGTTGCCTGGGTGAAAAGTCTCATCGTTCAGGACCATTGGGAGGATGAGAAATAAAATCTATAAAAGTGCCCAGTGCATATTAGGTACTTAATAAATAGTTGCTGCTGTTGCTGATAACAATCAACAACAACAACAACAACCAGGGATTAATCAAAATAATCACACTATATTTGTTTTCTAAGCAGATACCCTTCAGCTTTAGGAAAAAAACATTCTCTTCATGACAATTTCACATTACTGAGTCTGTGGATATACACAGTGTAAAGACCTATAATACATCTATTGACCTGTCTGTTAAATGGGGCTATGGAGAAATAGCAATTTTAATAACAGACTTTCTTAAGTAATTTCATAATATACTGCCTATTTTTATATCCACATGGTAAAACTATCCAAGAAGAAAGGAAGTGCACAAGACAGTAAGCCCAAAAATAATTTCACAAAAATAAGTAAAGCTTTTTAGCCATGAGAACTGTTTTATAGTCAAAGAACATTTTTTAAAAATTAATCTGTAAATTACAACTGGCCAGTTGATGAAGTTGGATCCGTGTCTGTGGCTCAGAACAGAGGGAAGAGGGAATGCAGTATGAGAGGTATGGCATCCTTGGGCTCGTGAGGCCAGATGCCAGTCTCTAAAGCCAGGTGGTGATGTGTTAAAGGCTACATGAATACGTATTTTTAAAATTTTTTATTTGAAAGAGAGAAAAAGCATGAGGTGGGGAGGAGGGCAGAGGGAGCCAGAGAGAACCCCAAGCAAGCTCCATGCTCAGCACGGAGCCCAACGTGGGGCTAGATCCTACAACACTGGGATCAAGACCTATGCCAAAATCAAGAGTCAGATGCTCAACCAACTGAGCCACCCAGGTGCCCCAAGCTACACTAATAGTTTTGAAGAAGACACAAAAGATGACAGTCTCAGAAAGGTTAAAACCTGGTCTGTCTCTCAGTCAACTCATGGCCCCCTCACTGAACAAGGCTGGCTAGAAGGCAGGCAGAGCCACCACCTGCTAGAAGGTGGTCAGGGCTAAACCCAGCTCTGCTCCATAGCCCTTGAGTCCCAGCCTGGTGCTGCTCCCACCCAGAGCTAGGGCGACGTTCTTCTAGTTTGCATAAAGGCTCCATATGAGCCAGCTGTAGTCCGGGAGCCAGAATACAAAAGCTGAGTGGCATGTGCTCGGGGAAGAGGCATAATAGAGCTATGTCTCAGTTTACAAAGCACAACTAACAGAGAAAAAAGAAAGGCTGGCAGCTTGAACCCTCACTGGACCCTCTATGAAAAAAAATGGGAGTCCTAGTGGAGCAAGATTCCCTACCCTGCAGGTGAAGGTCTTCCTGCCAGCTTCCTTCCTTCCAGCTGCTGCCTGCTGCCGCCAGCCACCCAGGCTGCTAGCAGGAGCCTCCACAGCGGGGACCAGGGCAGTACAGGACTGTCACTATATTCCTCCTGGCCAGAAGCAGCCAGGCCAAGATGTTGGGCACAGCCCTTCCCAGCAACAGTCCCCCTGGTCCCCACCCCTCTGCCTAGGAGATCATCAGGTTGCAGGGAGAGCACAAGTAGCATCCTTAGGCTGGGAAATCAGTGTTAGAAAAGCGTTAAAAACAGGAAGCCATAAGGATGACTGATAGGCATTCTGTGAACACCCGCGGGAAAGGGGGTGTGCTCTGAACAGGGAGACACTAATGGGAGCTCATGGTGGAGATGAAGTGGGGGGGTGGGAGCAACCAGGATTGGGGCAGTATAGGAGAGGGCCACTCTGGGAGTCTGAGGCTATACCTTGTCATAATGTCCAACTCGTTACTCTGTACTGGGTTCTCCCAACCTAGTAAAGCTGAGTTCATAAAATGTAATGACAAAACAAATTACCTGTACTTTCTCTGAAAGCATTAGGAGTATTTGGGAAAGGAACTTAGAATAGGGTTCTAATGTTTAGAACCCCTTTTTCGGTTTCTTGGTAAGAGTTTTTTCGTAATTTCTGTATGATGTGCAATGTGTGACATGAAAATGGACACGGCACATTGTCCTAAAATCTCAGAGAGCTATAGACTTCTCAAACATATAAAGAATGGGAAAGAAGGAGAAAAGCAAAGCAGTTGTAAACGGAAACCTTCAAGCAGAATTTCTGTTTACTCTTTTAAAGCTGTTATTGCTTCTCTCACAGCAGACCACTGGCTAGACTGAGCTTAGCTCTTATGCCAAGTTGTTCTGTTTCCTTGTTTCTCAATTTCTATAGCATTTGTATAACAGGACTCAAAGAACTTCCATCACCACATCTTCAACGATATTTAATTATATCCTTTGGTCCTAAGACAGATCTTTCTAAATGGAGGCAAAATTCTGCTTGCCAACTCCTGGCCATTTTTGATTCACAACTAACCTGCCAAGAGCAGTAGTTTGGAGTGTGATAATCACAATGATAGCTCTAATAGAGGAAATTTTCCAACTCTGAGTTGTTTAGAGTGCTAGGCTAAAGCACAAACAAGATGACCCTGCAGGCAAACAAATAAAGTCTCATTCAAAACGTACCTGTTTGAAATTCTCTCTCCCACTGGCAGGTGGTAGAGAGTGGGGCAAATTCAGATTAGAGAGTCAGGACAAGGACATGAAATTGAGGCTGAGGAGGCTTGGGGGTAAGGGGTAGGGAGAACAGCCCTCCAGGTAGAGAGGGAAAGGTGTGACAAGGGGGCTGAGGAGACGTGAAGGTGGTGAGGCTGAGCAGTGCAGGCGCTAGACAGGTAAAAGCTTGCAGGGCACAGGGAGGATTCTGAACAGTATCCTAAACAACACAGAGCAGTTTAAGTACAGAAATGACAAGAACAGATAGGTGTCTTTAAAGATCATTTGGATGCTGCCTGGAGAATGTTTTTCATTGGGAAAACAAGGAAGGCATCGGGCCCTTAATGGGGAGACAGAACCTGAAAGTGAACTTGGAGGAGATGTAAGAGAAGGGGATGTGAAGGAGGGGGTAAAGGTACCTCATTCCTAGCAGTGAGACAATCTCCAACTACTTACTGTCAATGACCTTAAAGATTCAGATTTCTTGTTCAAGCACATTCAACACATCTATACTTTTTTTTACATATCTGTTTTTAATGTTTATTTATTTATGAGAGAGACAGACAGAGTGCGAGCAGGGTAGGGGCAGAGAGAGAAGGAGACACAGAACCGGAAGCAGGCTCCAGGCTCTGAGCTGTCAGCACAGAGGCCAATGTGTGTCTCAAACCCATAAACCGTGAGATCATGACCTGAGCTGAAGTCAGATGCTTAACCGACTGAGCCACCCAGGTGGCTATACTTTTAATATGGGAATTTCTGGGGACTCACTGGAATGATTATAATTTCAGCTAGTGCACACTGCGTATTTGAGTAATTAAATTAGCCATGAGCATCTCTTAGGGAAACTCAAATTAAAAGCAAAACACACACACAGTAGGTCAGTGCTATGTAACTGAATCATCAACTACTCTGCCGTGGAGCTATTATTGCATAGTCCATCCTCATAGCTGTCTTTGCACTAAGCCTGTGCCTACTCCGTCTAACATATCAATGTGATATGAACATTGAAAAAGTAGCCTCTGCCTCCTTGTTTATAGAAAAAACGGTTGACATTTTATTTAAGCATATGATTCTTTACGGGTGATAGGTATTAATATAGTTACTCTGAACTAGAATGATCAAGTCCAGCGCTTATGAAATTAACAGGACTATCAGTAACACATATATCACAGTAACCTGCAAATTCCAAAAAAGTGTTTAAATGTTGATCATATAGCATTAGGATGCACTGATCATTTAAAAACTTAAAGGATCATTTCACAGTAATAGCCTATGACTATCATCTCATTAGAGCAAACTACCAACATTTTGTGTTTGCTTACTGACTCTACAATATACCACACAAAGGGTAGTGGACAGAGCAAGAGGGAGATAGTAAATAGTAATTCAATGGGTGCTATGGTTTGGATGTATTCTCCGCCCCCCCCCCCCGCCCTACCCCCACCCCAACCAAATTCCTAAGTTGAAATCCTAACACCTAATATGATGGTGGGGAGTTTTCAGGGGTTCTTAAGTCATAAGGGTAGAGCCCCCATGAATGAGGTCAGTGCTCTTCTGAGAGTCCCCACAAAGTTCCCCCATCCCTCTTGCCAATGGAGGTCACAAAGAGAAGTGTCATGTAGCACCTTGATCTCAGACTTCTGGCTTCCAGGACTGTGAGAAATAAATTTCTGTTGTATAGGCCCCTGCTTCCCCTCCCTGGTTTTGTAATAGCAGCCCAAATGGACTAAGAAGAGGGGGTAGCAAGATTTTCTGGTCAAGTAGATATCTGAACTTCCCACATTAAAGACATTTCTTTAAGTTTCTGGCTTCATCTCTCAAAACCTGAAACTACTGGAGCATAGGAACTATGCATTTCTTTGGTTCTATTCTGAGCAAGTTTTTCTAGAAGCTCTATACATAACTCACCTATTCTATCTCCTTAATTTCAGTCCTACCCTGTGACTTCTAGTGGGCATTTAGTACCAGCTTTTGCCATATGCATGCACACTGGTCCCTAGAAGGGAAACTATACAAGGACAGTTACTTTGATCTGTTTTGTACCCTGATCGAACTCAATAGCCTGGAGTCAGGTACTTCTCAGCTTCAACCACTCTCGACTTTTGGAGACTGTCTACATTGATTCATACCCAACTCCTGTAGCTTTTCCACCCATGCACATTGTTTGCACTTACTTTCTTCATCCCCCTTCATTATCATCATCATTTCTATTATTTCTGCTTCAAGCTGCCATAAACAACCTTAGAGCATCCTTGTCAATCCAATCCAATATATCCCTACTGCACACATCTGGGAATCATGGTCATATAGGTGTGTAGTTGTGGAAGCTTCTAATCATCATGAAAGAATATTACATGCCTTGAATCCTTTGAGTGGTTACTGGTTTCCATCAACAATCTACTTTAGATAATCTGAATTCTGTTTCACCTACAGAATGTGTTCTCAGGGGCCTCACCCAAGCCCCACACTTTCTATATTCCCTTCTATATCCTCACCTAACAGATGAGGCCCCACATCTCCTAGCAGGAACACTAGGAGGTGTCAATAATGGAGGCAGTGCTTTGGCCATTCTGGAAAATAGTGTGAAACCAAACAGTATAATGCCATATGTTTGAGGGGTATGAGAGTGGGCAGAGCTGAAAAAGTAGCGGGGGACACAAACTTTAAGATTCAGGCAAACGTGGTACCTCATGCCAGTTCTGCAAACCTCCGCCGGTGCTAACAGACTTGTGAGCTGATACAAGCCAGCCCCCGCCTGCCCTCCAGCCTCAGCTCCCACACTCTTCCCCAACCATACTGGCTCCTTTAAGATGCTCCAGCATGCCAAGCTTTGCCCTTGGGCCTCCTACATCTCCTGCTTCCCGCCACTGGCCCTGCCCACACCTGCTCACCTGTGCTGACCTATGGTCTCTTCAGAATGGCCTTCCCTCAGCCCCCAGTTCACGTGAGTCTCTTGTGACTGCTCTCCTGGCATCACGTCTTTGCCATCGGTGTGCCCAGGTAACGTGAGGTATACACTGTCCGCGAGTGTGTGCTGGCTTAATGCCGTTCTCTGTTCCACCACAGGCCAGGAGGGCAGGGACCACATCTACGTTCTCTCTCACTGCATACTAAGAGCCAAGCACAGGGCCTGCAACATCACAGGCTTTCAGTGAATATTTGCTGGGTGAATGAATTACTGACAGAAATTCTTAACCACTCTGAGGTTTGGTTCCTCGATAATAAACCAGACATATTACCACATACCCCTCGCGGTTGATGGAAGCACTGAGTGAGACAACTCGTGTAAAGCTCCTCACATCCCAGGCACACGATAGATATTGGTTCCTATTTCCTCCACATCATGATTTTCTTCTCACACTGATTCTGTTTAAGGGGTATATTTCCATTTTTAAAAAACTAAGGCTTGGAGGAAGAAACTGTCTAATGCATGGAGATCTACAAAAACAAATCTAATGACTTGAAGATATGATGAAAGAAGCCACTTAGAATTGTATGATGTACGTGGTCAAATATCTCTGTGATGTTTGTTTGCTCTTTATGAATCAGCCTCTTGCGTTCAGAGAAGGGACAATGGGAGCATGTTGATGCTGATAAAAACAAAACCTATGTTTAACTTTTCAAAATCTATGATACTAATCAATATTGTAATTTAAAAGGAAGTACAGGCGGATAGAGTGGCCAGTCTGCTCCATCAGAATTAGCACCAAAACACACCCATTAGTGACAATGTAGTTTTAAGACACCCATGCATAGATCTTGCTTAAAACACTGGCAGCTATATATAAATACCTGGAGGTAGAAAATGATTCATTTTACATATCCAACATTTAAAAAATATATCCACCTATTGCTGTTGCTTTCTAAGGCATATCATTTTTTTAGTAAGTTTGCCTTTTGGCCTTGTTCTAACTCCTCCTCTCTCTCTCTTTCTCCTTTCCTGTCTCTCCTTATATCCTACCCTCCCTCCCTTTATACAAATTCATAAAAGTAAATTTTTACTTCTATAAAATAAATAAGAGCACATGATAAAAAAAGAAACCTGAACTACAGAGTGTACAAAATGAAAAAAAAGAATTCTCTCCCTTTATTACCCTCCACCTACTGACTTACCCAGTCCCACTAGTCACTGCTGACACTCACTTCTTCTGTAACTTCCATAACGTTTCTACACCGACACCAATACCTACCAATACATGTATCTATCTGCCTGTCGACTGGTTTTAAACAAATGAGATCATATGGTACATGATGTTCTATCTTTTTTTTCTCTCTCTACTAATGTATTTTGGGTGGCTTTTGCTATCAGAACACATTTCCCTATTGCTTTTTAGCTAGACACTTCATGTTTTTGGCCATTTTCCCATTTAACCCAATTGGGGGAAATCTGGAAAATATATTGAATCAAAATATCTTCCCTGAACATAAAGCAAAATGATAAAGATCATATACACAGGTGTTATCAAGTGGAGATTTCAGCTATATTCATGAAAATGAGAGAGCACTGTAAAAATTTAATTCCAAGGCAAACAAATATGCAAGCATATCACTCAGAAAATTTCCTTGATCTCTCCAATGGCTTTATCTAATTGGTGTCATTATATTGTAACTCCAGTGACTGTCAACTATACATCTGTAACCTTGGCAAAGGCTTCCCATGTAATACAGCTGAAGAAAAACTGTGTGTGTTCTCTCCCCTAATGCTGTCAGAAGAAAAAAGAAATTTAATTAAATTTCAATCTCTGTCAGTTTAAGAAGACTAGAACAGAAACTGTAAAATAGTAAGATGGTGTTTTAATATTATCGGTAAAAGGAGACAGATTTACAGCTTTTGAAAATTGTGTTGTGGTTATATAAGAAATTGTCCTTGTTCTAAGGAAACATGCCCTGAAATATTTAGTATTTAGGGATAAAGGAGTACAACATCTCAACTTACAAATGATTCAAAAAAAAATACAGAGAGAAAGAGGCAGCATGCTAAAGCAAATGGGACAAAATGTCAACGCAGAAGTGGAGTCGAGTCTAGGAGAGTTCCTTATATTACTCTTCCAACATTCCTGGGTATACTTTAAATTACATCAAAATTATAAGTTACCAAAAAATGAAAAGGAGTTGGGAGTTGAAAGGATTACTCGTAATGCATTTATTCTGTCAATATCTGCCTTCCCCAACTCACAGGCTCTGCCCTCATTTCGTAGGTCCAACAGCCTCTGCCTCTGCAGCAAGTCCTTATCAGAGTGGAAACAATGCCCCCACTGGCAGGGAAGGTCCAGAGCTGCCCTTGGGTGCCATGTGTCCACGTACCTGGCATGTGGGGAGAGGGGTGCAGAGGGTGGAAGGACAGCATCCCAGAGCTACAGTGCCACAGCCTTCCCCAAATGCCACCTCACATGGCCCCTCGGGCCTGCCTTGCCCTTATCTGCCTCTCTTCCCTCAGGGCCACTTCTTGTCCCTTCCACTGCCTGGTCCGATATACTGCCTGCTGTGACAAATACTTTTGTTCTTTCACTGCCGGCAAAACTCTTCCCCAGGCCCCACTTACCAGACCAGAGGGTCGCCTGGGTCTCAATGCCATCCTCTATCACATTGGAATTTTCTAGGCTCTTTAAGCAGTCATTCTGATTGTTGGCCACTGCCCTTACAGCTTTTGTAACTAGGTTTTCTGGGAAGTGCATTCTGGCTTCCATGAGGACCAAGGACACTGGATGTCCCATCCCCAATGTTAACAAAGCTGAAGAGTCTAACTGCCCCATTACAGATAACCTTTGATCACACACCAAAACAGATTTTTCTGCAATCTAGAAACTCAACCTCAAATATCAATTCTCCAGTCAGAATATGCCTACATTGGACATTCCTATAAATGATCTCTATGGTGCTAGAAGGAAAAGAAACAACCTTTCTATCAGTCAACACAAAAACCTAATCAAGATGATATAGGTGTGCAATGATTATGAAAACCCAAAGCATAAAACAGGAATGTGTGTTTTCCAATACTTATAATGTACAGAGATAGTCTTGATTTTATTGCAGGTTTAGATAAAATTCCTGATGTTCAAACATAATGTTAACCTTTTCTCCAAATCAATACATCTATAGCTTAGAAGTCACATCTATTGAATACGATGGTGTATATTTAAACTTGGGGGGAAATTATAGCATATTGCATCAGAGAGGTAGAATAGTGTTGAAAAGAGAAAACTTTAGGGAACAGAGAATTACCTTATTAAAATTCTTCAGCTGCCCCACTGGGAAAGGAAATATTGCCAACCACTTTCCCAGATGGTATTTAGCTAATCCAAACAAAAAGGATTCTCCTTCTTTCAGTGAAAGTGTCAAGCTGAAAACAACACTATTAAGGACAGACTTGGGGACAGCCCAGGAGGGAGGCAGCCAGGTGAGGGACTCTAAATCTGGACCCCAGCTCCCCATGGGGGATCTCGTCTAACTGTTCTCCACCCACCCCCAACCCCTCCAAGGGATGACATTCTGACTCATTCTCTGCTCTCTCCTTCAAGCAGAAGTGGGCTGCTCCAACCTGTCTGCATCCCAGGGAGCTGAAATGCCTGGCCAACTGCTTCTTCATCTTATCTATGGGTGTTAAGGAGTTGGCCAAAGGGAAGGATTTGAGTCTAAGAGAGTATGTTGACCAGAGACTGTCCAAATGGGCCCACAGAGTGAGGTGGGCCTGAGGGTGGGGGTGGGAGACAGGATGCAGAGTAGAAAGAAGAACTAGTGCTACTCTAACAGAGCAAAGGGATGCTGGTCTGGGCAAAACCAGCGCTGGCCAGCGGGATTCATTCACAGGGTGCAGGATTCAGCAGTTCCATGGCATTTCTCCCTGGCTCTTCCGTGTCCACGCCAGCTCCTCGTTCCTCAGGAGTGGACCTAATTCTCATCTGGATGTTTATCATGATCTCCACCTCCCTTTCAGATCTTTGCCTCCTCCTTTGAGGGTCTTCCATCTTGATCGTTGACCCTCAAACCCACAACTCCTGGATGGGAAACCTCCTGGTACCCACATCCTCTTCTCAGCTTGGGTCTACTTTCCCAGACCAGACCTGACACGCTTATTTGCAGCTTGCTCTGATGCCCAGGTTCCAGCCTGCAGGCCTGGCCCTCTAATTTTGCCAAATAACACAGCTCCTCTCCCTAAGGTCAGCCACCTGGGGGCCTCTCACTCTCAGTCTTGTCATGCTGCCAGTCAAGCCTCTCACTTGCAGTCTGACACACAGCACTTTGCAAACTCCTGTACACATGCTATTTATAAGTACTGAATGTAGTTGCTACACCAGGAAGCTAAGACATGCAGTGAAGAAGGCAGTTCCAAAGATAACTCTCATTTAAAAGCCTCCAATTGAAATGAGTATTCACCTTTGTTTCACTGAATTAATTTATTATTAATTCAGTTCTCAAGAGAATTCCAGTTCTCAAGAGACCACTAACTGGGGTGTGGTTTGTCCTTTTGGGGTGATAAAAATGTTCTAAAATTGATTGTGGTGATGGTTACACAACCTACTAAAAGCTATTGAATTATACGCTTTAAGTGGGCAAATTGTATGGTATGTGAATTATGTCTCAATAAAGCTGTTTAAAAAAGAGAGAACATTATGTGGACTTCAGGATGTGAACCTAACCTACCGAATATATCCACCTGGCTGCCAGAAGGGGGGATCAGAAAAAGACACAGAAAAGTCATTTTCCATAACTTCTGGGTAGGCTCCACTGAAGCATACACCCTGATTTTACCTGCATGAAGCCAAGTGTGACCATCCCTCCCACAGGCAGCTCCCCACACGGCAACACAGCACAACAGGAGAATTGGTGTGTGTAGGTTTCTCTGTGCCTATAGCGTGCAGAGTTACGCCTACTTTCTTCAGCATTTGATTTTTCCAAACAAAAGGAGAAACCAAGCACATAAAACCCAACAGTGAATTGATGAGCAACTTTGCATATATATAGAATTTCCAGGCAATAAAGCATGCTCTCCAACAAGCTTGTCTTTGTTTAGGGGAAAATTACGCTTTGCTTTCTCACAAAGCCCTCCACCAAGCCCAGTGTGCCCTCCTAATTTAAATTAGTCTTTCAATTGTATGATCTTTCCAAAGGAAACTAATTTTCACTACGCTCATTCAGGGAACTTAACCAGAACTTGAATTTTTTGTTGGGGGAGGGTGGCAAACCCATGTAGTAAGGTTTTCTGCTTTGCCACAATCCTAAGATTAATCATTTTCTGAATATCTATAAATATTATTTTGATTATGTGAATGCCTTTAATAGCTGTTTATGAAAAGCTCACAATACTGTAAGTCTGCACAGAAATACGCCTAATATAAAATGTGAGCAAGAGAATTAAACACAAATTGCACAATTATATTCTAATTTGTAGATTATAATTCAGTGTGCCATAATGATTTTTCCTGAAAATATGTTATCTTAAAAAAAACATTAAAAACTGATTAGATAACTTTTCTCACAAATCCTAAAATGCTTCATTCACTGGGTAATTTCATTCTGTCCTATCTCAATGAGGACATTTCAAATCAAAGACCTCAAAAGGAAGGTTAATAAATCTTGACAGCTTCCTTAGATTGTTTTCTTACTAACTGTATGTTAAGTACTGTTTGAAGGTCAGCAGTTCTCATGATCTGTCATAAAAATGGAGGATTTAAAAAAAAAGTTTAAAACTAGATTTCTCAGAAAATGTCTTAATGGTGTCTCTTTCTCAGTGCTGAGTTATTTTCCAGAAAGGGCTCCATTTTCACTATAATTTTCTAAAATAAATCTGTGATAGAAGAGAATATCACAGCAATGGGAAATCTGAGAAATTGGACCAAAAGTGGATTTTTTAAAATTGTCATAATACATAACTTATATAAATTCATAATCTGGACAAGCCAATCATTCCGAATGACTTTACAGCAAATTCTTGTTGGCTTTTGTTTCTTTTTTTTGGGAGGGGTGCGGAGTGTTATTTTTATTCCTCCTCCCCCCAACCACTTCCTTCCAGATACAAAAATAAGATAATCATCTCTGAATGCCCTCGGTGACCCAAGAATATAAATTCTGGGGACAAAGTATCTCAGCATATAATTCAAAATTGGCAATCTCACAGAAAACCAAGTTAGTAGATCTGCTGTGTTTAAAATTAAACCATTTTAATAATAACTAAAATCACAGAAAATTGTGAACAAAAACTCAGGAAATATGTCTTTTTTAGAATGTCCAGGTAAGTTACAAATCAACACACGCAGTTTATCTCAAGTGAAGGGTGCCCTGTGAACTCTCCCCCAAAGCAGACTTAGTAGAAAGCACTCCTTGGATAGGGAGATGGCAAGGACAAGACAAGGTCCCAGACTCCTTGCAAATACCCACTGGCTCAGTTTCCTAGCAGTCTGCCAACAGCAAGTTCCAAAAAACCAAAGTTTCAATTCAGTGCTATGGAAAAGTAGCATGTCACATGCCCAAAACAACAACAACAAAACCAAACAACAACAACAACTCCAAACACCACACAACCCCAGAATGACTCACAACAGGACAGGAATCAAGAGTAATTACTAAAAGCAGAATCCAGCTATAGTCTCAAAAAGATTAAAAACAAAGAACAGAAAACATGAAAGTAAACGGCTGCAGGGATGCTACCAGAGAGCATTTAAAACAGACCCAGAAAGTAGCAACACATCACTCTTCTCTCCCACCTTCCTTCACATACCAGAAGCTATAGGGAGGCTCTTTAGAGAAAATTCAAAACACACTTCTTCTATTTGGTATTCTTTGAAGGCTACTCAATGTACAAAGCATCAATCAGCCAATGAACATGCAGAAAGTTCAAGACAGTTCAAGTCCGATTTTATGATAATTGTTATGCAATATTCATTGCCCACTTCAAAGGCCAAAATAGTGTGTACAGATGCCTGTGTAAGAATGACTGTTTTTAATTTTTTTTAACTGAGAGAGAGAGAGAGAATGAGAGTGCAAGCAGGGAAGAGGGGTAGAGGGAGAGGGAGAGGGAGAGAGAGAATCCCAAGCAGGCTCCATGCTCAGCATAGGGCTTGATCTCACAACCATGAGATCATGACCTGAGCCAAAGTCAAGAGTTGGACATTTAACTGACTGAGCCACCCAGGCGCCCCAAGAGTGAATGTGTTTTAAAAGTTTGGTACAAAGTGGAATAAGAAAACAGATGACATTGATACGATTATTCTGGATTTCTCTGAAATGCCCCCTCAAAGCAATGATAGATTTCAGCACCTGCTCATCACAAAGTCACAGATGAGTTTTCTCTTCTCATTAAATCCTCATTCTTGCAGCCAGTCTAACAGCTCATGGGAGACTAAATTCCTATTCAGATTGAAATGAATGTATCATGTTTTTCCTATTTGTCCGGACAGAGTCATTTATATGTGCTTCCAAAATAAGCTTTTATTTTTTACTTCTTTTACAAAATAACTTTTCTACTCTCTCCTACTAAACCTTTTCCCTGGAATAAAAAGAGAAAGAAGAAAAAGTTTAAGAACCAGAATTGGAACTTATATAAAGCTTAGCTCTGATAGTGTACTGAACCCTTGCAGTAAAAGGGAGCTTAAACTTTGAAAGTTGTTACAAGAAAGCAATATTGCAAAGTGCAAACAATTTGCAATCCCTGGCCAGACATGCACCACTGTGAGGTAACTGTTTTTACATAAAACCATCCACGATCAAGTTATAAATGAACTTAGAAAGGTCTATATACAAATCTTTATAGGAACCCTTCAGACTCTAACATTCTCTACAGACTACTCCACACCAAATGGTCAGTGAGGAGGTTCCTGGAAAAAGAGGGCAAAGTGGAAAAAAAAAAAAGTGGCACAGCAGTGTATGGGTGGGGCTACTGATTGATTACTCTGGAAATTATGTAGAACTGACAACTGTGACAGGTCCAGCCCACAATGCGTCTTTTGGGTGCAAAGACATTTTCTCTGATTCTTCATGTCTTTATCTTTATTTTTTAATTTTGTTTTTACATTTATTTATTTTTTTGAGAGACAGAGAGAGATAGAGCACACGTTGGGGAGGGGAAGAGAGAGAAGGAGACACAGAATCCAAAGCAGGCTCCAGGCTCTGAGCTGTCAGCACGCAGAGCCTGACGCGGGGCTTGAACTCACAGACTGTGAGATCATGATCTGAGCTGAAGTCGGACACTTAACTGACTGAGCCACCCAGGCGCCCCAGATTCTTCGTGTCTTTAAATTCAAGACTATAAAAGAGCTCTTTGTAATAGTGAAGTAAAGCAGGGACTCTCAGCATCTTCACCAAGGATCTGGGCGGAATCTGGGCAAAGTACTACTGTTTCATGGTGGCTCAGGAATGCCCCTGAGCCCCTCCCCAACTTCTATGGTCCTTCCCACAGGACACCAGGTGGATGCGTTCATCTCTGGGTTCTAAATGAACCTCAGACTGTGCCCCAACCCCTGCAGTTCTCCCCCAGAACTGAGTGACTCGCACCTCCAGGCAAGAGTGTCTTTTGCTCAGCTTCCCCCATCTGGTCATGCTCATTCTTCACAACTCCTCACCGTGGCTGCACAACTGACCGCTGCCATCATGCTCTCATAATACTCAGTGCAGGTTTTTAGCATTGTCTCTCTCTGGTAGACCATTCACTCCCATTTGGCAGGAACCACACCTTACTTCTCTTTCTAGCCCCAGCCTGTACCATGGTGCCCGACAAAGAGGGGGACCTTGATAAAGTTGACGGCACAGATGAATATCTAATGAGCTGCTATCAATACATGGGGCATTTTTTCAACATAAAAATATTTTTAATGCTCTGGTTTTTTCTTTTAGTTATCAGTTCAAAGTCTGAAAACCTGTACATGAAAGAATGCCACAGCTGAACCACGATACACTGAAGGTTGGCATAAATGCATGCTAGCCTGGCCAACACTGCGTCCTATTCATTTTCTGGGCATCTTTTAATTTACATTCCTTGGAAAGAAGAGCTTGGACCTGGGACTTAAATGCAGCTTATTTGGGAAGTGAATCCAGGAAGCAGGAATGAAGGGCAGGAAAATCGAGACAAGGAAGCAGGGTTAAGACCATAAAGGCTGTGTTACTGATCTGGTTTTCTTACTGGGAACCTTGCAGCAAACATCCCAGAATTCTGTCTCCAAAGCACAGGAGTCTGGGGATTTATCTACAGACTCTCATCTCCCATGAGGGCTACCTCCAGAGCAGAACCACCCCCTTCCCCCACCAAACTTTCCAACTGTCCTGAGTTCAGGTTGTCCAAGCTCTTTTGGTTTAGGAGAAAGTCCCGAGACGTCGAGGCAGGGAATGGTTTAGGCGGGGTGTTGACTGTTCAGGAGCTCTCCATCCCAGCTGCAGCTGAAATGGAAGGTAGGCCAGGCACACATTTAACTATAAAGGAACTAAATATGGTCTTGCATCATCTTTTCCAGGATTATGCAGCTAAATAAATAACTTGATTCCAAAACACAATCCATTAATCCATAAAAAGAAAGTGCTTCATGGGATGATGTGGATGTCCTAGCTAGACCTTGGGGAGAGAGTTCCCAGGGGAGCAGGTGACATTGCCAGCTTATACTCAGTACTCTGAGATTTATACATCTCTTTCAGGCCCCTAACCAGCCCTGGCTCCCACCCTCTACTTTCCCTTCCATTCCCCACCATTCACAGGGCAAACAAGGGGCTGAGAATTACCATAAATCCTTTCTCATGTGCTATGATCTCTTTTCACCATGTAAATTGGTCTTGGTGGTCATTTTATAAAAGCAAGTGAAGGGAGCAGCAAAGAGGAGAAAACGCACTTGCAGATCTGAATAAGTTCAAGCATTTAAAGATAGCTTCTTACCCTCTCGTCTCTGGGGCTCTGATAATTGATTAGGAGGAATTCCTATCCACTTTCCATGGTGGGGGAGCCTCCTACAAATGACAGCAAACTTCTACTACTTAGCTTTCTCCAAATATATTTGATGAAGCTCCTTGCCTTCATTATCACCAGAATTTTCTATGTCGATGAGAAAAAGGAGGGACCAACTGCAGAGTTTTTATTATGTTTTACCTGAATCTCTGCACTACACTGCTTCTTTATTTGGTAAAGATGACGTCAGGCACCCACCCCACCCCGCTTCGATGCACGTGCACCCTCCACGGATGGGCCCCATCTGCTCTGCTCCCACCACGCAGAACAACTGTCAATAAATTTGGCCCTTTGTTTCTTGCAATCAGTCTCACTTTTCCAACATGCGCCTTTTAGCTTCATACTGGCCCAGAATTTTGAGATACACAGATGTCATGGCAGTGAGAGGAGGAAAAGGGACATAAAATGAGAAATCAAGGCTAGATTCTAAAGAAAGGTCTTTTACGGAGGAGCACAGAGGATGTCTAGGGCAGTGAAAATACTCTGTATGACACCACAATGGTGACTATATTTGTCCAAGTTCAGGGGATGCACAACAGCAAGAGTGAACTCTGATATAAACTAGGGACTCTGGGCGATGATGTGTCAGCTGGGGTTCATCTGTGCCAACAAATGTTACCACCGTGCTGAGGAATGTTGATAAGGGGGGAGGCTGTGCATGTGGGGGGGTGGAGCGCACACGAGACAGCTCTGAACTTTCCCCTCAATTTTGCTGTGAAGCTAAAACTGCCCTAAAACATAAAGTCGATTTTTAAAAGTTAATAAATAGAGGGAAAAAGAGGAGGAAAAGGAATAGGAGGAAAAAAACCACAAAATATACAACAAGGGACTGAGAGAAATCAGAAAACACCAAGGGATACACGCCTGAAACATGGTATCTGTCAGATGTCCTAGGACAGTGTTTTTAACGTGAAAGATATGAGATCCAGGCTGGCTTCAGGGATGTGCGACCCACGCAGCCATGCTGAGCCCCAGAAGGGCCCTGTGCTTAGTTTAATGGTCTGCTATCCTGCTGGAGTTCTTCATAATTTTTATACAAAGGCCTCATGTTTTCATTTTGTGCTGGACAAATCACGTCTCCGGTCCTGAGTAATTGAATAGGAAATGTGAGACAAGATTGTTCCCTTGCAGGCTGAAGCCTAACAAGGAAGTATCTGCAGGGATGTTCTCAAAGCCCTCACGCCCTGCTTACTCATGTGAACTGCTCCCTTTTGGTTTATGGGTTAAAGATGCTTAGAATTTCAGACTCCATGTGCCTTGTCACATGCACCCAGTGAATGACAGGTGAGGCAGGGGAGATGGTGGAGGGAACCGATATCCTGGTAGATTAGCCCTGAGAATAGGAGGTCTTATGGACGAAGTCCTAAATGCATGATATTCTAAACCCCCTCATTCCTTATTTGCAGAAGTGGGAAATCATACCCCAAAAAGTAACCACTGATCATGCTTCAAAGAAAGAAAAATTCACTTACATAAAGCCTAACTTCACTGTGAAGAAAATGCGTGTCAGCCTGACTAGAAATTGACTTTCCTAAGAGAGGGCAGAAGAAGCAACAAAAGGCCTCCCAGTGGTCCCCAAGGACAACTGTGGAAATGGCTGTCGCCAGTCATGCAATTCCTGACTCTGAGCCTTGGCTCTTATCAGTCATCAAACTTCCTCTCCTTAAATAGAGCCACTACAAATGTCACCACCAGCTTTCCTCGGACAAAATCAGGGATTTGGCGTCAGAACTTCAGCTGCCAAAACAAAAACCCTCTAAATTACATTCAGTTCCTTCCTTCCAGGTCCTCTGTTCACTGTTTACCACCATGATGGTTGTTCAAGCCTTGCTCTGAGTCCTGCAGGAGTTGGTCAGAGTGGCTTTTTAGCTTGACAGCTGTAAAATATTAAGGCATATATTCTTCTTTCTTTTAGGGCTACAGAAAGATACTCGATGAGCCCTGGGACATTCTCCAAACACCCGGCGGAAAGAACTCCAGTAATATACAAGCAACCTTAAACAGTTTTGCAAGCTATAGTAGGTTTCCCTTCACAAAATCTGCTAAGAGAATCCATTTATTATCTAGAAGTTTAAACATTAGCTTTGATCTGAATTTGATAAAATGTCCATCCATATTTTAAAATTTTTCTTGCTGACTGACACTAAAAAGTAATAAGCTAGACATAATTGGGGATGCACTGGTTGGCCTGCATATATACATATATATAGATTTGATTAAAGCTCCTGTTTGTGCATAGACATGTCCTCTTATGAAACCTTGTTCCGTCAGTGAAAATTGCAAGTTGAAATGACCTCCATGGGAGAAGAGGCACTTGTTATTTGGATGCAATCCTAATTACAAAGTAGCTTGATGAATAGAGACCAAATACTGCCCATGTTTATAGCAACAGGATATAATTTGGTCTCTCAACAATTGAAATCTGTTTGTAAGCAAACAAGACCTCTTTACTGACATTATTACCATGCATAAGTATTATTGCCAAAGCTTTAACAATGGAAAACCAGCAAAAAATGGATTTCTTTCATTATGAAACATGCCCCCAAAGATGTTAAAAAGCCCATTAACTTGAAAGTGGAGAGTGTCAGCTAAGTAGTAAGGAAAAAAAAAGTGAGCGCCACAACTCTAAAAGCATAACTTTATAAATATTAAAAAAGAGATCTTAGTTTGTGAGTTTTCATTCAAATAGATCTTTGATGTGACAAATATGATTTTACTGGTATTTAAAACTAGGTCCAAACTATCAATCTCAGAAACTGTCAGCACTCACTCTTTCCTTTCCTTTGCTCCTCTTCTTTCTCTCAATGAAGGGGTGCCTAGGAAGCTGATTAAAGTTCATCCTTATCACCCCATAAGTGATTACCAGCCTCAGGAAGATGGATGACTGGGCTCTTGGCCAGATCAAATTCCCCCCATTAGGCACTTGGAGAGTACGAAGCATCCAGCAGTTAACTGGCTCTAGCAACAAGAAATCACCATCTCTTAGACAAATGTGGGAAACTTTAAAAAGGCTGCTTTCCATTTTGAATTTGACCTTTAATAGAAGAGAAGAAAAATACTAAGTTGGTCATAGCAAACCAGTCATAAAGCTGCTATTGCAAAGGCCATGGTGGGTTCAAATCAAATTTTCAACACTTAACATATAAAGGTAGAAACAACATCAGGGAATCAGAATCATCCTTATTTACCAGAAATAAAAACTGAGGGAGATAGAAAATCAACTTATTTGTCTGCAAATGAAAGACAGAGCTAATACTAAAAGTCTCCGATCTACTTTCTGCCCACCAACAAATTCCCTGCTTCCTTCATCATGGAAATAAGTCCTAACAATTTCACTAAGCAGTTAGCTCTCCAATTAACACAGTGTGTCTAGTCAACCCCCACATAGGGTCTCTGTGAGGTGGTACCGCTCAGTCAGCTTGGGCAAGTCCCTTCCTTTTTTTTTTTCCATCTGTAAGGGCAGGACAGGAGAAGAGTAGAAAAAACAAGTCCCCCTTTTAAAAACATTTTTTCATGTTGTAAATGTTCTATGTTTTAATGTTTAATGAGAGGGAGAGAGAATAAGTGGGGCGGGGGAGAGACAGACACAGAATCTGAAGCAGGCTTCAGGCTCTGAGCTGTCAGTACAGAGCCCGATGAGGGACTTAACTCACGAACCCTGAGATCATGACCTGAGCCGAAGTCAGGACTTATAGCCAACTAAGCCACCCAGGCACTCCCAAAAACAATTCTTAAATATTTTAAGTTAAAAATTGTATAATCCCTCCAACTGCTCTGTGTGTCTCTGATTAACACCATACCTTTCCTGTGCACTGGTTAATAACATGCAACCTTCTGATATTCATCAGCCACTTCTCAGTATCTATTTGTTGCTAAGCACCTGGAGATACACTGAATAAAGATATAGAACACAGCTTATTCTTTAGTAGGAGATAAAGAAAAAACTAGAAATTATGATACAAATAGCAATGATAAATACTATTGATACACATCTGTACAAAGTGCTATGGGAACTCAGAAAAGAAAAAAAATGCATTTGGGGGAATACAGAAGTTTTATAAAGGAGATGAAAACCAAGCAGGGAATTGATAGCTTGCAGGAGTTTCCTAAGCAGGAAAAGGGAGACTGCTTTTCCAGGCAGAGGGCACAGTATGTGCAAAGGCTCAGAGACATGACAAAGTTTGACAACCACAGGAAATGGTGAGAGCAGACGGTCATAATTGATATAAGGAGTTTCCTAAAGCGGGGACCAGCACATTTTCTTCTGCAAAGGGAGAGCAAGTAAACATAGGAGGCTTCATAAGCCATACAATCTCAGTCACAACCACTCACTTCTGCCATTATACCTAAAAGCAGCCATAGACAACATGTGAATAAATGAGTGTAGCTGTTTTCCAACAGGACTTTATTTACAAAAACAGGCAGCAGTCTCAATGTGGCCTCGAGGCCTTAGTTTTATAGCCCCTATCCTAGAGCATCAGGAGATAAGATTATAAAGGAAAGGTATAAATCAGAGTCAAGAAGTCTCTCTGGGTATCACAGAGATACTTGAGGAAATACTACCTTTTATTTTCTTAAGTAAAAGGGCGAGATGCAAGAAGTCTCTCTGGGTATCACAGAGATACTTGAGGAAATACTACCTTTTATTTTCTTAAGTAAAAGGGCGAGATGATAAAATTTGTATGTGAAAAATGATAACAGCAGCATGGAACAAGTACATATTTGCACCCAGTATCATTAAAATAAAAGCTATGATATTTCTTTACTTCATTATACACTGATATTCTAAAATTAAATCTAGCTAGGGCATGCTTTACCAAGAAAATATAGGAGTGGGATTCTTTTCAACCAAGTAAGCATCTGGAAAACACTTTATATAGTATACATCATGTCCCACTTGGTCTGAAACACCTGGCCAAAAAAAAAAAAAAAAAAAAGAAATAAAGGAATGATAAAATCTTTACCTCTTTAGTAAAAGCATTTACTAAAACTAGTAAACCATAAAGCTAGTAAACACTACAATGGAATCTGACTTCTGTCTGATAAAGAGCTACAAGGTGGTACTACGTAATCATCTGTACGTCTGGAAATGTTTTACTTGCTATGAAGAGCACTGCCACACGCACATGCAAAATTCACAAAAGAAGGGGAAAATAATAAGTAAGGAAAACCGGCAACATTCATAGAAACCTTATTTCAAGTCACATAGTAAAAAAAATATTTATTTATGGCTGGTTTTTGTCAGGGACTGTGTTGGGTGCTAGGTCACAAAAGTGGGCAAGAGACTTTACTCTCAGTTCACAGCCTCGAAGAGGCACTAGTAAACATTTTTGTAAAGGTCTAAATAGCAAACACTTGAGAATGTTGGTGATCCAAATGGGTGGTCTCTGCTGCAAATATTCAATTTTCTGATTGTAGCCCCAAAGCACCCATACATAATATGAAAACAAATGGGTATGGCTGTGTTCCAATAAAACTGTTTGTAGATCCCTAGCCTAGAGAAAGAAAGACATTAAATACATCACTGAAACACATTATTCAAACATGCAAAGTTCTTGAAGGAGAAGCACAGTCTGGGAACACATGTTCAGGGACTGGACTAGGCTGGAAAGGTCCAAGAAGGTCCCTGTGAAGCTGAGGATGTGAAGGAGTGGGTAAATAAGCCAGTGAGAAATAACAGCCCACAGAGAGGAACAGCAGTGCAGGGAAGCAGGGACAAGGCGGGGATGGGGACAGACACCAGTGGAGAGGAGAAACAAGGAGAAGACCCTGGTGGAAGCGTCTGGAAAACACTTCACATAGTACATCTCAGATGCAGCTGGAGTGAAGCAGCAGCCAGGCCACTCACTCAAGGGCACTAAGCTGCAACAGTGGTCTTAGATTCTATTCCGAGGCAAGGTTTGGAGCTCAGGCAGAACTTGATCGATTTGCATTTCTAACATATTTAGAGGTGTTGGGGGTGAGAAGCTGGAAACCAGGACTGGTATGGCAGGCAAAATTGTATCTTACATTGGCTTCCACTGAGACAGACCCTGTGACAAGGTCTTAGGTTCCGAAAATGTTATTTGTGGGGTGATCTCAGGAAGCACATGTAAGAAAATGGGGAAAGTGAGGCAGAGAAGAGAGAGAAGCCAAAAGTGGGGATAATGGGTGTATTAATGAGTGGATTCCTGCTGCAGGGAACTGGGGTTCCGTCTCGGTGGGGACCCACTGAAGAAGTGAATAGAACACACTTCAACATTGTCTAAGGGAGGGACAAGGAAGCTGGGGCATTTATCCACCAACCCTCACCCCTTGTCTGTTGAATGCTGGCCCACAGGGATCAAATCCTTGACAATTTTTGGTTGGCTTGTTGGCTGTGATGATCCTTCAGCACCAAAGAAAACCCTCAGACAGAAGTAGAGAGACACAGATGCTCAAGGTAGGAAGATGCCCAATGGCAGATGTCCACGACCACTGCAGATGAATTCAGAAATAGGCCCAAGTATGTGGAATTGGGCAACAATATGGTTTGCTACAAATTACTGTTCAGTTTCACTAGAACACAGATAAAGCAAGAAAAATACAAGTGATTTTCAAGTTTCATCAACATTTCCTAAATAAATTTCTCACTTTTTATCAAAACTGATGCCTGCTAAGCTGAAGTATGTTGCATGCGTATTTTATCGGATAAAACTGATGCCATATCACAGGGACCATATTCAAAATATTTAACAAATGAAACAGCAAAGGCACTGCCTGACCAATCCAAGTGGGCCACGACCCCTTGCAAATTCTTTCGGGGCTTTAGGTGAGGGCCAACTGAACACCACTGCTGCCATGTTTTCTAAAAATGCTCCCGGAGTAAGGTAGGAATGGAAAAGTGAAGGTTCAAATGCAAATGTAAAGTTTTTACATACAGAGAAATGCTTTTGGATCTGCAGCTAGGTAAAACTTGAATAAGAAAGTGCTGCCCGACTCAGTGGCATGAGGAAGCCAGTGGATCTTAGAAGAGTTCCCTCAGGAAAAGCCTAACTTCTGGGCAAACTCATCATTGACATTACAAACATGAATCCAAGACAGGAATTCCAATGCATGAACACTATCTACTGACTGCAAACACAGGTTTTCTAACCAATCTGCCTCCCTGCTGCAAATGGGGAATAAAAGTGCTAGTTATCCAAATTACAGTCCAAGGTCAACATGAGATTAAGGTCTTGTATCTGAAGGTAAAATATTTCAAACCATTTTCATGGCTTCCAACTTGGAGACACTGTTATCGTAGTGGCCTCCCAGCAAGGAATGGCTTTATACATTTTAACAGCTCACTGCTGGCTCTCTGGTCCTGGGGCGGAGTTACATGGGTAGAGCAGAATTTAAACACTGTGATCACAGGTCACTGTTGTAACAAAATTGCTGTGGTGGCAGTTTAGTTAGGAGAAGAAGCCTGATCGATGAAGACAAAAATTGGTCTGGTACCAGCTGTTGTCCCAACACCACGCATCCAATTATTCTGCTGACTGTATATATCACTCCCCTCCTCTACTCACAACTGACTCTTACACATGGCTGTTCTTTTCTCTAACCTAAATAAAAGCTAAGGAAGGACTGGATACTCTGGCCTTCTTCCACACCATATTTTGCATCTCATTTTCACACTGCCTGAAGTTAGATTGGGGCTGGGCTTTTCTGTGGTCCTAACAACCATGTGCGCATTGATTCTGTGGCTGAAGTCCTACCTTAGACACCACTAACTGCAGTAGGCCTCCAACCAAACACACCTTCTCCAAAAACATCTTCTAGGAGAGTGAGAATATCTTCTGGGTAAAAACTTCACTAGGTATTTACCCAGCAGACTTTTTCTTAATGACAGGTCCTATTTTCCTTCTTCTGACATATGTCTGACAAAGGAGCTGATCTTTCTTTTAACAGTCTTCCTCCATCTCTGATTTGAATGGTTTTGACCTCTTAGCAGAACAGGTGTGGCCTTAGGGTCCCTGATATTGGGGTCCTTTCTTTTTTATACATAAAAAACTCACTGCTATAAAACAAGCCTGGTCCTGGTATCTCACCATGTGCTGGGCCATCTGCTTTCCTGTCCCTCTCTATCCTTCCAAATCAGTGGACAATCAAAAGGTAAGTTTAAAATTTAATGATATAACATGAGTATGCGCAATAATTTGACTTGAAGCAACTAAATGTAGGAAAATGGCCTGATGCTCCAAGAAGCCAGCACTTCAGTGGTATTGCATCTCACTTAAACTTTATTCAGCCTTAGAATATAGATACAACAGACATTATCCTATCTTCACATTCATCGATGAAGAAACAGTCTCCGAGATGAAGTGACTCACAGTTCTATATTGCAGGACCAACATATAAATGCAGGCCTTGAGATTCTGAATTCTGTATGCTTCTCTCATAGCACATGGCCCCCTCCCTCTTCCTCCTCTGGTAGCTTCACAAGGTACTTTTTGAAATTCTTTGTGGTTTAAATTAACCTTCCTTGTCTTTCAGATACATGAATTTTAGTCCTAGTCATCTCTCTAAAGTTCCTGCATTCTGTTAAGCAACAGAGTCAAATGGGCCGTGAGTGGGGCCCATTGACTGAATAAATAAAGGCAAAACTGGGTCCATACCACAGGGTTAGCGAGCCACAGAGAACATGGGACTCCAAAGAGAAATTCATTTCAGGTGGATACCCACGGAGATTTAAAGAGATTAGGAAATGAATATGAGAGAGAGTGCAAAATAAATTTAAAATTGAGAAAGAGAACATTAGTTAAATAGTCTCAAAGCATTTCATACTGTGCACACCAGGACAGAAGGTTAGTTCAGAAATAAACTTAATAAATTTAATTTGAGAAGTTTAATATTAATTTAGGAAAAAATTACTAGATCTACTGAATTATCAACGGCTCCTTATTAAAATCCACACACCACATACATAGTTTAACACTTTCCCATCTGTATGTACAAAGAGCTTACCAGCAAAATCTATTAGAAAAAGGGATTTCTCCCCCTTGTCTCAGCTCACTGAACACCACAGGGTGGCGTTTTCATTACCCATTCCCCCAGCCTCCTCCCTCATCCACCAGACAGGAGCTACACAATGGTTTCATAAAATGTTTTAAATGAAGGCACTTCATTTAAAGGCCACTGATGAATCTCTCTGATAAGGCATACATAGTATTTGCTCTCCATGCAGATCCATGGAAATATACAAAAATACCCTGCAAACATGTTGGAGTACCACTAATACTAATAATAAAATTTTCGCATTTTACAGAAACAAGAATATATGTTAACATAAGCAAAAATACTATCTCATTTAAGCCCTACTGACAATTGAGATTCCGTCTTACTGTCCTTGTTAGAAAAGAAAGCAAGTGCTGATCTAGGACTTGCACCCGGGAGCACAGGCTGCTTCCTTCTGTTTAGAGGAAGTGCTAAGAGCCCCAGCCCAGTCCAAGGGCATTATGTCGAATTCCAGTTAAAACTGTTAGATAGAAAACAGGACAGGAACTTTTTCATGTCTGGTAAGACTTCATCTGTCATAAATATATGGAATATTGATGACAAAGGGGATAATCAACATGGAAGTTGCAAAAATCATTCACTTTCTTCATGAGAGAGCTCAATAAAGAGCCTCACCAAGTCACTCTTATTTATATACAATTAAAATACACTTGGTTATCTGATTCCCAAGAGAACAGCATATTAGAAAGGAATTTCTAATGGTGAGACAAGGCACTAAAAGCAGGCCATTCAGAGTTGACCATTTAGGAAGGTCAAACAGAAGAACTCAAAAGGCACAGCAGATGGAAAGCCTGTCACGCATACTCGTACCTACACCTATTTCTGTGTTAGGCACAGGATAGTAATGATTGCTTATGAGAATGTTACAGAGTTAAAGATTAGGATGTTCATTATACTGTTTTGGGAGATAGAAACCACTTTTAAAAGCTATATCTCAAAATTAGTTAAATAAGAAACACTTTGGTGTATAAATGGGTATTCAGAAAACGACCAACTAGAATGACTCCTATCTTAAAGGTTCTGGATAATAACAATGGCTAAGAATGAACCATGAAATGAACTTGTCTGTGTGTCCTGCTGCTAAAGCTTTGCGTTACTGGTCTTGCTGACTCCTAACCTCCAGACCAAGTGGTGGATAATTTTGGTATCTGTATTTTACAGATGGGGAAACTGAGGAAGAAGGAGGTTAAGGAACTTGCTCAAGCCATCAGCTAGTAAGTAGAAGTGCCAGGATTTGAATATAGGCTATTTGAACTGAAGCCAAAACAGTGGATTTAGCTGTACCAGTTTTTTTTTTTTAATTTTTTATGCTTTATTTATTTTTTGAGAGAGAGACAGTGAGAACAGGGGAGGGACAGAGAGAGAATGAGAGACAAAATCCAAAGACAGGCTCTAGGCTCTGAGCTAGCTATAAGCACAGAGCCGGATGCGGGGCTCAAACCCACAAACCGTGAGATCATGACCTGAGCCGAAGTTGATCGCTCAACTGACTGAGCCACCCAGGCATCCCTAGCTGTATCAGTTTTTAACTGTTGTGTTTCTAGGCCTTTCCCTTATATCCAACCATAGGAAAACCCCAGTTCTCAAAAGTTCATTTATAAACCATTTGAAGTTCCGACCTTATGTCATTCATACAACAGTCATTTCTTGAGCAGCAACCGTCAGGTGCTGTATTCGGTGCTAGAAATACAAAGAT
This sequence comes from Suricata suricatta, assembly GCF_006229205.1. Taxonomy (NCBI): domain Eukaryota; kingdom Metazoa; phylum Chordata; class Mammalia; order Carnivora; family Herpestidae; genus Suricata; species Suricata suricatta. The sequence goes on from NC_043702.1 coordinate 57,564,007, forward strand.
GGACAAAACATAACTCCCGCCCTGGATATGCTAACCAGATAAAAGAAAGACTGACATGGAAACAATTAATTACTATAAAACGTGCATTTATGGAAGGTAACCCTGAAGTCGAGGAAGACGCAGTGCCATGTCTGGTGGTTAGTAGCCTAGAGAAGCACTCTTTATAGTGCACAAGCTCTCGTGAAACTAAGAATAGCCTGACCTCTGAGCCCTCCTAAGCTACCCTGAGCTCTAAGTCTACCAAAGCTCTGGAGGCAGCGGGGAAGGGGTATGGACAGTAGGACCAGAGTAACTTGTTATGTTTCCCCATCTTTAATGATGGACTCTCTGGTTCCAGTCAGCAAATGGGCATGAGATTCCCCCACTCCCTTCAATCTGCAGGTGAGTGGCCGCCCTGGCCAGTGAGGTACAATGCCTGTCTCAACTGCAGGCTAAGCAGGTATGTTTCCCGAAAAGTATGGCAAAAAAACGTCTCTCCTGACCACCATATAAATAGACCAAACACTACCAAAATAAAAAAAGAAAAACTTCCATTACGCCTACCTTTGGTTTCCTGAACACTCTCTTTGGGAAGCAATTCAGTGTGCTCTTCCCAGAGAACTTAGCTGCAACTTTCCTATTTTTATATATGTTTAATGAATTTCACAAATAAAACGTTCTCATTGTAAAAAAAAAAAAAAAAGTTAAAAGTTGGAAAGTCGCCATGTGCCCCAGCTGTGGTTTTGGTCTTTCTTGGAAACGGACAAAGTAGAAATAGGTGTCCTGCAGCCACACACAGAATCCTTCTGGATCCAACCTCACATGGACATTAGAATGTCTTGATGTACGGAAAAGATGCAAATGTGAATGGGCCCATCAGCCAACCATTCATCCTCACTTTGGGCATAAATGAGACAAAGAGAAAAGAAAATGACTGAAGGAAACTGGAAGGGAAGAACCTAGATGAAAGTGATTGAGGAACCAGAACCCAAGCATCACCTCTCCTCTCTAGTTCTGTGTCCCCGCCTCTCTCACCTTATGCTTTGTTTTTCCACACAAGGTGGGTGCTGAATTAACTCATTGCAAAGGCAGATTCTAATGCAAAGAGCACCAACTTCAGTAATTTGTTTTTAACAGATTCAAAGCCTAACTCCCACGGCCAATTTGCAATGCTGGCTGAGTCACGGAGGGGTCACAGACAAGGTTTCTTAGTCTATTTGCCTCTATTCTTAGGAATCATCTTAGAGCAAGAGAACAAAAAATAATGAGAATCTATTCACACTGCAGGTTTTTAATATGTTTGGAATCACACAGCACTATCTTTTCAATAGGTAGTAGAGTCACTGCTCTCCCAAGACAGAAGGTCCTTCAAACCTAATGCTCTCCAGGGCTTTAAGAATAGTAACAAAGAAAGAAATTCAGACCAACCCTTGGCTAGGTGTTTTCCAGGGTGCAGAGGGAGAGGCCTTTACTCTGATAGGATGGTCCAGCGTGTGCAAGACGGTTGTATTTAATTGATGTCACAGCCTCACAAGGTGTATAAGGAAGACTGGAAGAGGAAGGGTTAGCTGGAGTAGGAAGTGGCTTGTCATCTGGGTCTTGGACTAGACTTTAAACTCTTTAAACTCAATAACAGCAAGGAAATCTTTATTTAAATCATTGCACTTGTACATATCTTTAGCTGTGTAATTGTTGAATTAGGAAAGAAAAGGTAGCAGCTAAAGGGCTAAGGAGAAAAGACATTGAGCTGTGCTGACACTTTCTAAAAACTATGGTCCTAGGATCATATTTGTAATGAACAGAAGATGGTTGAGATGTCTCAAAGTACTAACAAATTATTTTATATTTTAATTGTAATCTTAACCAAATGAGCCACCCAGGTGCCCCTTAATTGTAATCTTAAATGTACATGTTTGCAGGCACATAGTAGCATTCCTCTGAACCAAGGTTTCAGTAGGAAACATGAGAATATTTCAAGACAAGATGAAAATAGGATGAATCTTAGAAAGAGTTCTTAGGAATCTCCCAATGCCTAGTCTTGAATATCAGTCATTCCTCTTTAGTCTGACGATATTGAGGATGCAATCATAGACACATTGTGTTCACTGTGAAAAAAATCATTGGACTTTGTATTCAATGATTTACACTCTGTCCTCTAAAGTAGCATCTTCAATTAAAGAGCCCCATTAACTTCCCTGAGCTGGTGGTGTATTATAACAATCAATTGCATTTGCCTAATGCACCCAAGGAATGGGCATTCAATAAATGTGTTCCAGTCAGTCTGAACTGTTCATAGACAACGAGAGCCTAAGTGAGGCGGGGTTGGCAACACAGCCGCTGCTGGGGAAGCTGGAAAGAAAAACAAGTATGTGCTCAGCTTTCAGCCTCTCGGACAAGATTTCAAAAACATAATCTCTAACTCATGGCAAAGAGAGGGCATGTTTGGGGAAGCATCAGCTTTTACCTGCTTGTGCAGGACAGTATGACTGCAACAGACCCCGCATCAGTGTTAAATCACACACCATAAAAAATATACAACCAGGGCTTGGCAACTAGCAGACCATCCACATGCCTTAACAAGTTCCTTGACCTGAAAGTCGTAAATTATAATGAGGCATAACAACGCGCTAAGATTGCTCACCCGAACCAGTCAGTCATACAGTTTCAAAAAGAATCCTAGCACATATATGCCTTTGAAGAGCTGTGTTACCAGGGACTAAAAGTACCAGTAAAAACCACTAACAATTAACAAATATATTTGGTAGAAACAACAAAGCTGAAACAATGTGATAATCTACAAATTAAAGAGGAATAGTTGGTTCCAGGAGAGAAGGACAAGTGTAGAAACTGAGGGGCACCTGGGTGGCTCAGTCGGTTAAGTGTCCGACTTCGGCTCAGGTCATGATCTCAGGGGTTTGTGGGTTCGAGCCCCACGTCAGGCTCTGTGCTGACAGCTTAGAACCTGGAGCCTATCCTTCAGATTCTGTGTCTCCCTCTCCCTCTGACCCTCCTCTGCTCATGCTCTCTCTCTCTCTCTCTCTCTCTCTCTCTCAAAAATAAATAAAACATTAAAAAAAATTTTTTTAAAGAGTGTAGAAACTGAGTTACAATTTAGAAACTGAATACAGTTCTTTTAATTACCCAGGTGTCTCAGAAGTTGGATTTTAAATTTATGTGATTTTAGTTCTCTTATCATGTCACCTCAAAGGTTGGTGGTCTGGGACCCGGGCCCCAGAAGGCTTACTCCTGGGCTCTGTTACTCTCCTGCTGTATGGCTCACACAGGTTAACTCTAAGCCTCAGTTTCTTTATTAATAAAACCAGTAATAGGACTCTAACCAACTGCCACTTGGTACTACTGAGAGGATTAAGGAACCAGGGAAGAATAAATGGGAAAGTCCCTGGAATATAGTACCTTCTCAAGAAATGGTTTTTAAATCTGAAGGACCTACCCTTGTTTTAATATATATTTGCCTTGGATGATCATTTGCTTATCTCCATAATGCTGTCATCTCAAAATACTGTTGTAACTCCCCTGTGGAATTTTCTTCAGTGCCAAGAGTAATTTGTTTCCTCCTTTTGTCAAAATGTATAATAATATCCCTTCAAATGAGGTCTAGGAAATGGGGACCTTATTTCCACTTTACAATGGAAAGCCCAGGCACAAAAGGGTTAAGTGATTTACTCAAGGATATCAAATGGGTCAGAACCTGAGATAAATCATCTAGATTTTGTGCCTCACCCTCCACTACACTCCATCTAACCCTGGACTCTGTGAGGCATTTCTCCAAGTTCTTGAAAAGAAATGTCCTATGATTGCCACATTTCACTTGAGTCAGCTCTCTCTCCGGCTGACAGCATGCCAATACCCATCAAAACACTCTGCTGGGAGCCTCTACACCTCAAAAATCAGGAAAAAGGGAAGGCAAGTGAATTCACAAGTTTCTCTTTTGAGCAAGATTCTGAAATCACTGGAATAAGAAAAGTTTTATTCATGTCTCTAATTCCTGCAAATTAGCAGAGTTTCAGGTATGACACAGTCTACTTTAATAATGATGGAATCTTACAGGGAGAAGTAACTGTCTCTTTTTTTCGGCTTAGAAGGTAGATATATGTGAGAGGCACCTGGGAGGCTCAGTTGGTTAAGTGTCAGACTTCAGTTCAGGTCATGATCTCACCGCATGTGAGTTCCAACCCCATGTCAGACACTGTTGACAGCTCAGAGCTTGGATCCTGCTTCGGATTCTGTGTCTCCCTCTCTCTCGGCCCCTCCCCCACACATGCTCGCTCGCTCGCTCTCTCTCTCTCTCTCTCTCTCTCTCTTAAAAATAAATAAATATTTTAAAAAACTTTTAAAAGAAAATATATGTGACTTTTTGTGAATTAAAAGCAGTGGGCCACTGGCCAATCCATATTTAAGTAAGTTATCTGAATCCCAAGGCTGGCAAGTGGCGTTTATTTTTCTTATGCTAACAGAAATAAATATACAAGTTTTATACCAAATTTTTAAATTGAGCAAAAGGTGCTACCACTCTTTTCAAAACATTTCAAAGGTTTTGATCAAAACCTACATATTCCCAAGCTGCCCATCCAAACAGCAAAATCCTTAATATACATTCAGTTTGACAGCGTTACACAGGATTTTTGTAAACTTAAATCTTGACCTATAGACAGGATAAACATCATAAAGTCATTTTAGGAATACAAAAGAGGCAAAAGATAAATAACCTCACCGGTTATATCCATATAAGAGCAGATTGCTGGTGATATTCCTGGTGATTTTAGAACATTCCACAGCAACTGAAACGAGCCATTACCATCTAGAATTAATTATATGGGTTTCAGAACTTTGTTACTGAAGCCATAGCCCAATCTTATAGCTCGTCTGCAAGGTTGTGGCTGCTCAAAAACAGGAATAGGAAAACAAATCCTGACATAAACCGATACAGAGCACAGCTGCTTAAGGGGGATAAAAAGCTTAGAGACTGAACTGGCATTTTTTTCCCCTCTCCCATGAAGCTTTAAAGTCTTCACAAGTTTAATTGGACCCACATTTCAAAAAGCACATGCTAGATGGCTTCTCGAAATTGGGAACTGGCTTGGTAATATATGTAGAAGATATATCTGTAAATACGCAGCCACATACATATGTAATACAGCACAGTGTCCAGGGTCCTGCATTCCTACCCTGGGCTGCCATTCTGGGGGATACCATAGAAAAGGCTTAACCAGCAGTGCAGCGGACACCCTCAATCCTTCTAATTGGATAAGTGCAGGCAACAGCAGCCGCGCCAGCACAGCGAAGGTGGGAGGGACGGAAGTGGGAAAAGAGATGAGGTGACTCCAGGGGAGTGCAGCAGACCTGGGGTGCCAGAATTCCAAGGTGGCTCCTCGTTTGAGCTGGTCAGTCCCTGGGAGTGAGGAGTGAACATTTAACGCGTCCCCATCTATTAAGCACCAATGATTTCCATTGCATTGTCTCCATGAAAGGTGTCAGAAATAGTATCTACAGCTCAGGTGAAAAGATATTTTATGGATTCTTTTCATATTTTACAGTGTCTGAGCTCAGACATCCAGGCTTCAATTTAGATATTGGACATAATCCTTGCCCTCTAGCTGTCTATATCAGACTGAACAGATAGACAAAAGAATCCCCATTCAATAACAGACATGTAGGGAAATTAGGATGAATATATGCAATTGCCATTTTTGTAGGCCTCAAGTGGTTGAATATCAGCAATTTTGTATGGCTCAACTTAGTAAAAATCACCAGATGCAGTGAGGGGCCAGATGGCTTAGCAACTGGGCTTACACCTGAAGACTTAGTTGAGTGTTCTGAATGCAGTGGTCCCAAATACACAACAGGGTGACATGGATGAAGACATCTAAATATCAGAAACCAATTTTCTGTGATTTTCAGTACACAAAATCTAGCATTAACTCTGTTCAAGATGTTGGCCTTCCTTTGCTTTCTACTATTTTCCTTAAAATATACAGGTATAAAATTACCCATAGGGAAAGAGCTTTTAACAAAAATATTTTTTAATGTTTATTTTTGAGGGAGAGAGGGGGAGTGCATGCATGAGTGGGGTTGGGGCAGGGGGGGTAGGACCGAGAATCTGAAGTGGGCTCTGTGCTGACAGCAGAGAGCCTGATGCAGAGCTCAAACTCACAAACCAAACTGTGATATCATGACCCAAGCTGAAGTCAGATGCTAAATCGACTGGGCCATCCAGGCGCCCCAACAAATAGACTTTTAATATTTTCATTGGAGAGGGTCAAAAAAGTATATATTAGTTGTTTGTTTTTTAACTTGTTGCTATTCAACAAGAACACAATACATAAAAGAATTTATCAAGGCTTCAGGCTTATTTTTTTTTTATAATAAACTTTCTATTTGAAAAGAATTCAGTTGTTTATGAAGAGCTTTCCCATGTTATCTATCTTAGGCTCCCCTAAAAGCCCATGAGCTAAGGATTAGTATTCACACTTTACAGAAAAGGAAATGAATCATTCTAGAGATTCACAGAGAGGGGAAGAAAGCCAGTTTTGTTTTTTAACTTAACCTTTGGCTTCCAATTAAGTTTTTGGTTGGCTTCAGATTTGGTACCATAAACACTTACTAAGCACCTACCAGATGCCAGGCCCTTGGCTGGTTGTTTTCCTTGTTTTATTTTTCATTGGCAAAAACTTTATTTAGCAGGAAGTCAAGCCTTTCTGAAGTGTGCAAAAACTTAGAAGTCAGGATATTCAGCTGGGTCAAGAGTAGAGAACTCTGCTTTTAGAAAAACATTATCTGAAGAGCCCTTCTTCTTGTAGGCTACTTTAAGCTCTTTCAAGTGTCATTCACATTAAAGAATAAGTAACAAAGATGAGACCTGGGTTGTGTCACTTCAATGGCCTTGGGTAGTCTCAAGTTGAAGAGAAGTGTTCCCGGGATTTTAAAAACTCAAAACCTCCTATGATTTAGACAGAAAATTTTCCTTTTCCACATGACCTATGGACAATATTAAGTGATGATACTAAGCTCTTGTGCTAATAAAGGTGCCTTTTGAAGAGGCTTTCTTGGGTGAACACTTTACCATTCTCATAAATCTGTCTTGCTCACTGATCTACAGATCATGCCTAGAATAATGCCTGGTACACAATATGAGTCAATGAATGAATGGAAACAAGCACACAGATAAGTTAAAGGGTCACGGGGTAAAGTGTCAGTCCCTCTAAGCCTGTATCTCTAAGACTGAGGAACATCTCAAAGAAGACATATTGTAGAACCTCTTCCCACTCCTGAAAGAAATTAGTTGGCTAATACTATTAGCTGGGGAATGTTTGTTATGTCTCAAAAATGACAAAACTAAATTAAAATCTTGATTTTATGCTGTGAACTGTAGTTGATCAGGAACAGTATATAGTAGCCTGTCTTATTACAACTTTGGACCAGCTCTCAACTATTGCATGGATTTGGCAAAATGATTCTTCAGCCACCTAGCCTCTGATTTCTGAGCAAACATCAGACGTTCCTGTGGAAGATCACAGTCAGTTCTAAAGGCAAAATGACATACACGAATGATTACAGCACTGTTCGGGTCTCTGGAAGGCCTGCCGTCCTCACCAGAGGCCGGAAATGACCTGGAAAGCATCGGACTCATTTTGCAACCTTGCTAAATTTTGCTGGACACAGTAAGTGGGGAAGACGAGTTGTCTGCCTTTGTAGCCCCACCTGCCTCTTTGCTACAGAACGAGCTGAGGACGTTGACAGATTTGCCCTGACACAAGGATTTGGGGGAGATCACAGCCACAGGTCTTTCCCTCTGCAGTGCTCCAAATGTGACCTAATAGAAACTTACATTGGTTCCAACTCTGAGTTTTATTTTTTTAATTTTTATTTGTTTTACATTTATTTATTTTCGAGAAGTAGAGAGAGAGCACAAGTGGGAGAGAGTTAGAGAGAGAAAAAGACACAGAATCTGAAGGCCCCAGGCTGTCAGCACAGAGAGTGAGCATGAGCGGGAGAGGGGCGGGGGTGGGGTGGGGGGGGGGAGAATCAAAAGCAGGCTCCACATGGTCAGCACAGAGCCCAATGCGGGGCTCGAACTCACAAACCGTGAGATCGTGACCTGAGCCGAAGTCAGACACTTAGCCGACTGAGCCACCCTGGCGCCCCCAGCACTGAATTTTAGAATTCAGTTGTTTTTTAAAGAGTTTGAAGCCCTTCCTACATTCTCCTTTTAGATTAGGAAAAACTATAGGATTCTACTTAGTTATGAGGAAGCTGGACTATAATTGCATCCTCTAAATTAGCAGAAGTGTCAGCTTCAGACAAATAGTTGCCACAATGTTTGGATTGCTGCACAAATTAATGCTTTAAACAAGGTTTGAGCATGAGGCACCTGGGTGGTTCAGTCAGTTAGAGTCAGACTCTGGATTTCAGTTCAGGTCATAACCTCATGGTCTGTGGGATTGAGCCCCGAGTCGGGCTCTGCGCTGATGGTGTGGAGCCTGCTTTTGATTCTCTCTCTCCCCCTCTCTCTGCTCCTCTCCCACTTGTGCTCACTCTCTCTCTCAAAATAAATAAACGTATATATGTAAAAAAAAGGCACGAGCACAATTAACAGGACAGAATTATACACATAGCTCCTCCCCCAACTCCAAAGCTCCTTCCCCTTGTCTGCCCTTCCACATTTCTCTTTTTAAAACTTGGAACAAAAAAGTAGAGATGGTCTGTGTTATGTAAGAGCATGTTATTATGCAGTCTGCTTTAATTCCACAAAATGAAATACAGGACTCATATTTTCCAGAAGCACTGGGACGTCAAAACAAATTTAGAGTTCGCTGAGGATTGCAAATGAAGCTTGAAGCAAAGGTCTTTCTTTCAGTTAAGCATTATCATTAAGGATATGAGTTGTGTGAATAATATTGATCAAAAAACATTTAATTCATGCTTTTATTATTTCAGATATTGATTACTAGAATGCCCGTTTTGTTAGGTGGTCCAATAATCTGTTCATTTGATTCCAATCTGTTCAAAATGCAATTGCATGCCTGGGTAATAAGAGCCCAACAACTGAAGCATGTCCCACCTTCTCCAGTTTCTCGGTCATCGATTAACAGTTAAAATTCGGATTAACTTAGGTATGACACGATGTGAATCTATGAAAGGTATTCCGCCTTCTTTTTCTCATTATAGTTAAAATATATTCTATATTCTTCAACAAAATGGCTTTAAGTATGTTAAATAAGCAATGTAAACATTTATTTTTCTGTCCTGAGTCACTGGACTTCTTCCATATCAACATGAAACCCTTCCAAAATGTAGTTACAATCCAAAGGTTCAAAAGAATTTAAATGTTTACCCCTCTGCCTTTATAGATTGGCCTGGATAACGATTAGTCTGTGCCCATTTGATCACGGTAAAACTGGACAAGGCTAGCAGACTTAGTTCTCTCTTAGACCACAACTTGCAAATGACCATGTCCTCAGTTGTTAATCCATTTTACTCACAAAGTGCTGAAAATGACTTTTCCCACAATTTACGGTTTTAAAGTGATATAGGTACAATTTCAGATGATGAGTCTGTTTATATAAGCAAAGGTGTACTTCTGTGTTTAGGCTCTGAAGTCTTTTCTCTTGGACGACCCCTCAGGCCACAAGTAAGACTGGCTCATTTACCTTTTGCTTCCAGTGTAGGTTAAAATATTAAAGACTCTGTGTCTCATTGCCCCTCTAGCCCTGCTGACCCCCTGCACTGCTCCAAGATCACTCAATTACCTCAAGGACACAAAAAGACCTGGAGGAAACAAAGATGCCAACTGAGTGGCTAAGTGAATTCTTTTTAATCCAAAACCTAGAAAGGCAAAGCACTTTTTATTTTAATAACCAGTTATGGGACAAAAAAGGCTTCTGAATCCCAAATCTTTGGTTTAATTAGAAGGACAATTTCTATCAAGTTTATCTACAAATAATAGAGTAAGAAAGAATGTAAGATTTCAGAGTTAGTGTTTCAGCCCCAAAAGAGATCAATACAACAGAATAGATAATGATGGTGAAGTGTCTTTGAGGGAAGTATTTTGGGAGACAGTAATTTAGCAAATTAACACTGTGAGTCAGAGAAAGAGGGCTCCCTCCTGAATGCCTCATTCTGGGGTTAAGTCCCAGTTGAGTTTGAAGATTTCCAAGCAGAAATTCGTATCTCGCTTCCTTAGGTGAGGGCTGGTGTGACCAAAGCATGGAAATCAGCAGCATATAAATATTAACAGAAGGCTCAGAAATGGATGGAATTCCCACCCTATTCCTCCCAAAGTCAAAAAAGAACAGTGCCTTTGACTATCACCTGTATTTTAATGGTAGGTAAAGAAAGATAAATTCACAGAGACCACAACATAGGAGAGCACCAAGAAGCTACAAGAAAACTATATTTCAAAGAAGATAGTGTTCTACGATGTCAAATGCTGTAGAAAGATTAAGGACTGAGAATCCCCTTCACATTCAGAACAAGGAGACAGTAGACGACATTAGCTAGAGGGGCTTTTATGAAGTGGCTGGGGTAGAATTTAAACCATAGTGGTTGAGGAGTATTTGGGAAGGAAGGACCCAAGAAATGTAGACAATCCCTTTGAGAAGTTAAGCTTTAAAAGGAGAGAAAAAGTTAGTGAAATGAAAGACAGTACAGGGAACATGAAGGTTTGGTTGTGTCTTATTTTTTAAAGATTGGAGCAGGTAGAGCCCCAGCACACTCTGATAAGATCCACTAGAGATGAAAAGGTGAAACTTTATAGAAAATAGAGGAAAGTGTGCATAAAGCAAGCACCCCATAAAGATGGAGATGAATGAGATGCAGAACACAGGTAGAAAAATCAGGGGAGGGAAAAACTCCTCTACTTTAACCTGTGGAAAGGTGGAAGGAATGTACACAAACGGACAATTTAAAAATATGTACATATTAAATCACCAATATTTGCAATGCCTTCCTCTCACTCAGAAAAAGGATGATTTGTTTGCCGAACTATCTATGACTTGTGCTGATTGAGGTAAGGGGTGGGAGGAAAATGACAGACATCGAGATGGACTAGTTCTTCCTGCAAAAAAAACGAGATCAGACAGGAATAAGATGAGGTGAATTCATGTGGTGCCAGGGGCAGAGGCAGAGGGGGAAGACAGAAAGAGGATATATATATTTTCCTCAACTTATGATGGGGTTACATCCTAATAAACTCATTGGAAGTTGAAAACATAGGTTGAAAATGCATTTAACACATCTAACCCACTGAGATCATAGCTTAGCTTAGCCTATCTTAAATGTGTTCAGAACACTTACATTAGCTTACAGTTGGGCAAAGTCATCTAATACAAAGCCTTTCTTATAATAAAGTGTTGAATATCTCATATAATTTATTGGCTACTGTACTGAAAATGAAACCCATAATGGGTGTAAGTGTATTGGTTATTTACCCTGTGATCAGCTGGCAATTGGGAGCCCAGCAAGAGAATATGGTACTGCATATTCCTAGCCTGGGAAACAATCAAAAGTCAAAGTTCAAAGTTTGCTTTCTACTGAATGCATATTGCTTTCACATGATTGTAAAGTCACAAAATAATTAAGTCAAATCACCCTAAGTCAGGGACCATCTGTAAACTGATGGCTGCCTGAGGAGCCAGACTCTGGGGAGAAAGACCTATAAAAACAATTTTTTGGAAATCCAGCTATGTGTTCTGGGATTAGTTCCCCATCTTGCTAATGGTTGACTCTTCAAGAAACTTTCAGTAAAGACTTTCATTGTCTTCCGAGGCTATTTGGGAGTTAGATTTGACTTTCACCATGTTGAACTGTACTCAAGTCAATTGGTTTAGTTTGGGTTATGCAAGTAATAGAGTTGGTGGCAAGAAGTTGAAGTTCTGCATGCCAAGAGGTGAGGTTATCTACTGACATGGTTTGGTCAACTATTGGAGAAAAGTTGAAGAGTCTTCAAATAGGTGTTTGAGAAAGAATGTCGGGAATACATTAGAAAACTATATAAGGATTGCTGAGCTATACTGAGAGGCCCAACTGAGATTGGAGGTCATAAATTTATCACAGCATCTATCTGGACAGTAGTATGATCTCCTCAAGCAGTGCTTAGAATTCTGGTTGGAGGCCAGAGAAAGCACACAACTGCATTGATTAAAGGTTAGTATTTATTTGGCATGGTAGGTGTCAAGGGTTAGCATATATCTGTTTGATTCATTTCTAAGTACCTAATACTACCATGCCTGACAAACAGGAATTACTCAACACATCTTTATTGAATGGATGAATGAGAGAACTGAAAATATTGGTATAAGGGTGGTTGAAATGATAGGCCATGGTATCCACACTGAATAGGGAAGGCAAAGAACAGAAGAGGGGTCTAATCGGGGAAACTTAAGAGGACCAAAGGTTCCCATCCCCAGGTCAATCAGTCATAGGAGTGGCCTCGCGTACTCAGGAAACAACTTCCCTGAGTCATAGCACCCCCTGGTGGCTGATCCAGCGAGCTATTAGGCCCAGTGGTCTCCCTTCTTACTCCTTAAGAGCAAACATGCACATTCTTACATACTTCTCTTTTTAATGCCAGAACTTCCTCAACTTCCCTTCATGCAATACCTCTCTCATTCATTCTTCAAACCTGCTCTTTCTTCTCATTCTTTTAACTTTTGTCCCAGTTACCTTCAGTATTCCTCTTTTCTTCTCCACCTTTTAATCTCATCTGCATTCCCTTTCCTTTTTAAACGTGTGAAAACAATCCTGGTCATGGCAGGTATTATTAAAGGTAAAGTTCAGGAAATGAGGACAAAGAAATCCCTATGTTTCAAAATTAAAGAAATCAAGGTCTCTTAAAGTCAGCGAAAGTGGACATCAATTTTAAAATACCTACATCCCATACTATCTTCTAGTTAAGATGCACTTCTCCCAGTACTGGCATTCAAAACATTTTCCATTCTTATGGTACTGCTTGTGTTTTAATTATTAACAGAAGAGTCTTTTTGCTATTAATTTTTTATTGCAAATGGACATGATTTCTACTGTAGGGTGAGTTGTGTATCCTTTTGCAAAGTAACCCAAGGATGTTTACAACTTGTTCTGATAAAGGATTTGCAAATGAGCATTTGACCACAACCTATTTGCCAGTTGGTGGCTTGGCACAGTTTTGATTCCTGCTTGAATTTCCTGAAAAATCATAATAAATTATTTAAGGAATAGCAGTTGTCAACCTTTCTGACAAGTCATAATGAATGGTTAAGTTCTGAAAGGTCAACCAGCTATCTTTTGGTTTCTATCTCCTCTTCAAAACCAAGCTATTTTGAGAATTTACATTCCTCATGCTCTTTTTCTTCCCAATCCTGACACTATTTGTATCCTTTCAGTGGCATTTTTTTTTAACTCGGGAAAACTTAAATAAGTTCCAAGACTGCAGAAGAGCCTTATTATTTGATGATTGTGGGTCTTGTCTGGGAAAAACTCCAAACACAGATTTGCCATTTTAAGCAATTCCTTTGAATTCTCACTCTATTGTCAACAATAGTCCTATATTATTGGTTTATTATTGATTTTTTTCCTTTCCTTTTACATAAGTTAACTAGGCACTCCAATTGCCTCTTCTCTCTTATGTTTTCTTAGTTTATAAGTCCCTGAAGAACTGTATTGCTTCAGCTTTTGGGGGTTCGGAGAACAAACCACACACACACACACACACACACACACACACACACACACTGACCTTGCCATTATCACAAACCCATAATCTTGGCCCTCAGCCTTCATGGTTGTTCCTTCTTTATAATTTTCTTCTTCACCTTAATATAACCAGCTGCCACATTCTGTCAATTTTCCCTTTAAAACATATTTCAGATTCACACGTTTCTCTGCATTTCCACTGGCACCATCCTGCCTCAGGTCATATTTTATGAAAGATTCTGTTCCAGACTCTGAGCCAGCTTTTTTGCTACCCTCCTCATTCCCTCCCCATGTCTGCCTCCACGGCCAGCACACACTCAGTCCATATGGTGACTTTCCCTGCTTATCCTCTGTGAAGGAGGAAAGCACTGCCTCTGCACTAGGCACCTCTCCTTCTCATAGTCCTGCAGGATGAGTGTTACTTTCTTCATTTCACACATGAAGAAAGAGATTCTCCTGGGGGTGAAGTATTTTGTCCCAAATCACCTAACTTGTAAGTGGTCAAGTCACAAGCTCTCAAATCTGAAAAGAGGAGAGTCATCTTTGTTGGAAGAGAAAAATAAAGGCTTTGCATAGCAAAGATTTGATATTTAATCTCTTCAAAGTCAAGAAAGTAGACAGACCTGCAATTATTACCATAACAAGACAATGATTTTCAAGAAATGGGATTTATACACGAGAAGTATAAATCCAAGTGTCTGCTCTCAAAAAGTTGATAATCTACTTGGTTAGAGTATGTGTCTAGAACACGCTGGATAATTAGTACATGCTAAGTAAACCCTGCTCAAGCCAGGACCAAGAAATGGAGGGAAAGTCTTTGCTACACTTATTTTGGCTTGCCACGAATCCCATGATTTAGTCACTGGATGCCTCTTAATAGAAAATGCTCTCTATGACACTTCCTCTTGACCCAGTCCCAAGGAATATCAGAACAATACAATGTTAGGAAAAAAGGCGTTGAGATTACTGGGCTACGTTCCAACTCACAGGCCTATTTATTTTTCCTAACTACAAGATAATTATTGCTGGATGTTATTATGAGATTTTTCCATATGTCCTTTAGTTAGGACAGTGATGACCCAATACAGCCTTTTAATGTACTCTGGTCTTCTGCCAGCTTACCTCATTCTACCACTTTGCCTTTCATTTATATTTTTATGACTACTCAAACTTCCCATTCCATAATCAATACCTCAATTGGCCACTGCTACTGTTGACTACATACCTTGACAAAGACTCCTTGGAAAAGGTCTTTTTTGCTTGCAGCAGGCTCATCTGAAATGAGCTCTTGCTATGTTCATCATTTTGGCAAACAAGGACAAGTTCAAGGAAATTGGAGGCCAAACTTGACAGAGCACTGGGTGCAGCTGCTGGCCCAGCTGTGCAGTGATTCTCAACTGGTCCATTACCTCCAAAACTCAACTATTCAGCACAGCCTTCCCTAGTCCAGCACTCCTGTTGGTCTAATATATTTGGCAACAGCCATTATTTCAGAAATGAATGCTCATGTGTATTTATAGCAAATCGCATGCCTGCTCTATCAACAATTAAAGAGATTAGGATTCAGCAGACATATTCCTCTAACTAGGACAAGATGGAAGACATAATATATAGAATGCTGCAGTCTGGTCAAGGTTTATTCCTTCCTAACAAGACCACCATGCTGCTTTTCATCAGTCACACATCCATTCTCCCTAAGGCCACCCTGCCCCCTACAGAACACTCACTTCCTGTGTCCATCCCATGGAATCTGCAGTCAGGGAATTCTGTTTGCCACTGACACTTCAAGTTTCTCCTTCCTCAGTTCCTCAAACCACACTTAGGCTCAGTGGACTGTTTTAAAGCTTGTTTTGAAGTAACATGTGGATAGTACCATGTGGCCACTAATTTCATTCAGTTACGCCCTTCCCCTGGAGCCTCAGAGTATGTTAATACGCTCATACTTATGTAGTCTTTCCTCTGAACAAAAGCCTGAACTCAGTGTCTGGGCCATAAATTCCATCTTGCTTCACTCTTACCCATGCATTATTTAAGCCATCTTCTCGGGGAGCCGGCATGAGAATTTCCCTTAGAGTAACAATCAGCAGGCGCTTTACGCGCTGTTCTAACAGGAAATGTAGGATATCTGAGAGAGTTCCACCCATTTGCCGTCTTGATAATGAAATATGATAATCTAATTTGGCAAAAATAAACTGTGAAATCAGAGATTTGAGGCAAAAACTTTAAAGATGCAATTCAGACGAGCAATCAATGCTTATTCAGCTTCTGTACCATCTCAGCTTTCTCCCTGTGCAGATGCTTAAGTGATGCTAAATTAAATAATTGACAAATTTTTAAAACTGTTGGAAATTGCCATCTGTACTTAATTTTGGAATATAAAAAGGTCCATAGAAAACACCCTTTATGATTATTTTGTCTAATAACAGATATGAAACAATACAAACATCCCAGTCAGAAAATATACTGTGTTCTGAGCAGTCTGGCTTACATATTCAAACAGTTTTTCAAAACAAAAGACCACAGGAGGAACGAAATGCTGGGTTGCCACTGCATTTTTTTTTAAGTGAATGGCAAAAGAACTGAGTTTTAGTTTAAAATCCACCTCTGTAACCCTCGCCTCCCCACAAAACAAAACAAAACAAAACAAAACTCAAAACTCACCCACAGGCTTCCTATAGACAATAAGGATAACCATCACTTTCTCACATTTCTCTCCTGGATAAACACTGGGCTAAACTGTCCTCTGTGAAGAACTTTATTAGGTTGATATTACATCCATACAAAATAAAGTCTACGACTGTAAATAAACATGCTTGAAGCTTCCATGAAAACACAGAAACAGAAACAAGCTCCCTGCGTGGGAACACACTGGTAAATACGTGGATAAAACAAGCTGAAACTTACACCAGACACTTCTCCCAGGTCCAGCACGGCAGTAGCCCTAAGGGTACATTCTAGTGTTTTTTAATCCATGTTCTGCTCTTCTCACTGATGGGACTACTCAGGCACATGGTCAAGTTGCAATCAGCTTCTCCCTCAGTGATGTATGAGAGCTGGGCTGATTTATCTTGTCTTTCTGCAGCATATTAGCACTAATGTTTCTGCGTATGCATCCTACCTTTCTTTAGCCGTAGCCCCGGCTTTATCATTGGTAATCTAAATTAAAGAGCCAGTGAACAGAGCAGGGTTGCTGTCCCCCACCCCTCCCTGTTTTCCATGAAACAACTGCCAGGCAGTCATTCCCGGACAAGGATTCCACTGTTTATTCTATTGAGCCGCCCCTTCAATATCCCATTGAGACTGGAAGTCAGTCGCAAAAGGATAGGTCCAGGGAGACTCTTAGTTCAAAGGTCTATTTATGATTTATCCTTTAAAATAGTACAAATGACCTCAGGAAATACGAGGGAGAGCTGTCATTTGCCAGTTTTATTCAGCCCAGAATACAGAATTGACACTGTTTACAAAAACAGAGAAACTTGATACCGCACTCATTGCCCACTGTCAGGGCACCTTCTGCTGACTTTTTTCCTGAGAACTCTCCTTCTTTTTCCACCCATGTCTACTTTACATATGAATAATTTAATGTTAATCTTAATGAGGAATCTGAGTGCTATGATTTAGCAAGTTACATACAAGAAGCACAAAATCCTACAAAAATTTGGGGAAATCAAACAAATTACTATTAACCTTATTATAATCTATCAATAAATATTGTCTGAAGCAGGAGCCAAAGACTGAATTTAATTCAGGAGTTGTCACTTCCTTTCTTCAAGACACATTTAGAATTTTTTCAATATCTGCAAATGTTTAGGAAGAAGAAACATGTCAGAGTACATTTTTATCTCTCGAAAATTTTGCTTTCTTAGCAGCATCTCAACGCTTTTAACTCAGATTTCCAATGATTACTGAAATATTAGGTTTTCTCATTTTAAGCAACATAACTTTTTAACAGCTGTTAAGCAACAGAATTTGGTGGATAATAAAGGATAACAAGTCTCATCTTTATTTTTGTGTATTTTTGTTAAGAGAAAACGTGATTGTTTTCATAATTATATTACATTTTTAATTTTGCTTTTTTAAATTAATAAATTATTACATACATTTTCCATAAAAGCACAAAATAGACTTGCCATTTTTAGTAGCTTTTTGATATTCAATTCCCTAATTCCTTGATAATATTTCATTGTAAAAATAGTCTCTTTTCAGAAATGCAAAATACCCACATTCTAGGCTCTTGACTCCCTCTGTCCCAAAAAAAGTCAATCTCAAACTTTCTGCTTCTCAATATTCAAAATTGCAGTTGAGAGAAATAACACTTGCGGGTTCTCTTTGAAGACTACTTGGAGTATCAGTTCTCTAGATTATATCTCTGGGTTAAAATTTAATCATTTATATTAATTTCTACACCATAGAACTGGGTTATACTAAAGTGCTCCATAAACATCCAGAGTAATTATTGTAAAAATTTCAATCTGGACTTGTCACTCGACTGCTTAAAACTCTGCATTGCTTCCCGTAACTCTTAGGATGAAAGCCAAAATCTTTATCATGGCCTTCAAGGACTCAGTTTTATTAAACTCAGAAGATAAGCCCACCTTCCCAGAACTGAGTGGCTGGAATTCAGAATCATCAACCAATCAAGTATTGAACCCCCGCTCTTTATTGACCAGTCAGCTTGAGTGTGGTATCCAAGCACTGGTGTGGGATTCTAAGAGAATTCCAAAATCAAAAACATAGGCCCTTTCCTTTAGTTTGAAAGTAACATACATGAGTAAGATTTCACTACAAATCAGCTTACAAACTATGATGAAATCTACATGAAGCAAGCCAGACTCTAAAAGCAAAGTGAAGATAAAATCAAGGGTTAGAGGGCTAAGATGAAATGAATCATTTCATGAATGTTAACTGAAACTACTTAGGCCAGAGGAGAAAAAGGGAAACAATCACAGGACAGGACAGCTCAAGTTTGATCCTACTGTGTGTGGGTGTTTTCTTTTAGTTTATTCATTTATTTTGAGAGAGACAAAAACAGAGTGAGTGGGGGAGGAGCAGAGAGAGGGAGAGAGAATCCAAGCAGCACAGGGCTTGAACCCACCCAAGAAGCACAGGGCTTGAACCCATGAAACCACAAGATCATGACCTGAGCTGAAACCAAGAGTCAGATGCTTACCTGACTGAGCCGTCCCAAGTTTGGTCCTATTGTTATGCTTCCAAGGTCTATGGTTCGCATCAGCTAAATCTATCTTAAGCTTCCCTTCTTAACAGTCAACTATACCATAATGTGGTTCTGAGTTGTGTCAACAAATACTTTCTATACATTCATTATATTACTGTTGATATTACTTTCCTTCAAAAGTTCTCTTTATTTTAATCACTAAAAGAACCACATGATAAACTTCACCAGTTTCCAAGTAAGGTGGCCCAAGGAGTACATCGCAGGACCCTTAAAATATGAGATTTCTCATAACTAAAGATCTACTTTGCAATTACAAGAACAACATTATCCTTTAATACAACTTATGTGTAAACTTGTACATGAAATAATGTTCACACCCAAAGACATGAGAAGTATCCACTGAGTAATGAGATCTTGAGAATGGTCTAATGCATAAGGACTTAACACCAGAAGGCACCATGGATCCAAGAGTAATTCCTATACTTCCTGCCATTGTCCTGAAAATTCATATCATTAAAGTCTACCCTTGGATGAAATCTTAATACTCTAGAACCAAACTACTTGTGTTCAAATCACAGCCTTGCCACTTACCAAATGTATGACCTTGGGTAATGTACGTAAGCTTAATGCAGTATAATTGTCTTTCAAATTCATCTATAAAGGGGAATACAGTCTGCTTTGGGTCATAAAAATAACTAATATCAGACCATCCTTTTCATAGGTAACAATCATAAACTCTGGATTAAAATATGAAAAAAACAGGGGCATCTGGGTGGCTCAGTTGGCTAAGTAGCAAACTCTTGATTTCAGCTCAGGTCATGGTCTAACAGTTTGCAAGCTTAAGCCCCATGTTGGGCTGTGTGCTGACAGAGCAGAGCCTGCTTGGGATCTCTGTCTCTCCTTCTCTCTCTGTACTTTCTCCTCTCATGCTCTCTCTCTTTCTCCCAAAATAAGTAAGTAAACTTTTAAAAAAATATTTAAAAACATAGCTATCTGAAGGCATCGGAGAGTGACCAAGAGCAGGCAGGAGAGAAAGGGGAGGATAACAGTTGGAAAAATGGCTCTTGGTAAATCACTCATGTTTTATAGCTTCCTATCTAATGGGAGACCTAGTGAGGTCCACATGGTAGCTAGATGTCTGACATCTTGTAGCTGAGAAATCAGAGACAACAGAAGCCATAAAATGTGAGAGGGAACCCCAGAAAGAAGATAACCACAGAGGAGACGCCTCAAACTCAGTATATAAAATCTAAGCAAATCTCTGACTACTCTCAATACTATGTGTGGAGCAGACTTCAAGTAGGCCAGCAAAGATGACAAGTACTAAACAGATTTCTGCTGTTGTCCATTACAGGGTAGACAAACTTGGAATCTGACTTCCATTAAATTAACTGCCTGCTAAAACAGAAAATCAATACTCTTTAAAGGTGTATGACAGAATTTAAAATCTCTATGTCACTCACAATGTCCAACGTATATTCCAAAATTACTAGATAGCAAAGAAACAGAAAAATTCATCCTCAAAAAAAAAGATAATCCACAGAGACACACTGTAAGATTATGCAGATATTGGAATTAGCAAACAAAGATTTTTAAAGCAGTTACTATAACTATGCTAAAGGATATAAAAGGAATTTCAGCAGAGAAGGAGACATTATAAAAAGAACCAATTGGAAATTCTAACACCAAACAAAAAATTTGAAAAGAAAATATACTGGATGACCTAACAACAGATTAGAGAAAAAATAATAAAAAGTCATCAGTGAACTTGAAGATAGAACAATATAAATGATCCAATTTGAGACAGAGAGAAAAGAACTTTAAGAATGAACAAAGCCTCAGGGTCCAGGGGGATATAACAGCATGTCTAACACATGTGTAATTGAAATCCCAGAAGGATGGGTGAAGAGAAAATGGGCAAGAAAAATTTTTGAAAAAATAATAATCCAAATTTACTAAAATTTGTTAAAAACAAAGATATATATTTACAAATTCAAAACTCTCTGCAAACTCCAAATAGGATAAATAAAAACAAAACAGAATATAAACCCATGCCAGGGCACATATTGGAAGTGCTAAAATTCAAAAATAAAGAGAAAATCTTGAAAGCAACCAGGGGGAAAATGGCATATTATATACAGGATAAACTATACTAATTTTTCATCAAACATAATGTAGGCTCAGAGATAAAAGAATGACAGCTTTCTAGTGCCAACAGGAGCAACAACAGTCAAGCTAGAATTCTATATCTGGCAAAAATATTCTAGGACAATGAAGGCTAAATGAAGACATTTTCAGAAAAACAAAACCTCAAAGACAATCTCCAGCAGATCTGCACTACTTGAAATGCTGAAGAAAGTTCTATAGGAGAAAAATAAATTCTACAAAGGCTTATTTGGATCTACAGAAAGAGATAGGAATGAAGACCACTGAAAATGGTAAATGGTAAATATCTGAGTAAGTGTAAAACACACGCACACAAACACACACACACTCCTTTGAAATTCCTTAAAAGACATAAAACAATGTATTTAATTATAACACTACATTGTGGGGCTTATAACATAAGCATGATGACAATAGCACAAAAGACGGAGGAGCCAGTAAAGGAAACTATACTGTTGCAATGGTCCAGTATTTGACATGAAGCAGTACAATATTACCTCTAAGTAGAATGTGAAAAATTAAAATTATATATGGTAATCTCTAGAGAAACCACTAAAAATTAATGCTAAGAGATACAATTAAAAAGCCAACAGAAAAATTAAAATGGAATTTGGGGCAGCCATGAAGGTGCTTGCCTCACTTGGATCTCCCTTCTAGAAGAATATTGCCAGCTGTGAGGAGTGTAGTTAGCTGACAACATCTAATGGCAGCACCTCAGGGATCCACTGTGAGTGAATCAAAACTACATTCTTTGCAGTTAGCCAATGACTGACCATGACAGGGATAGGAGCACTTGGCCGAGTCTGCCCAGTGCAATAGTCATCTATCAGCAATTTTTGCTCAAAATCCTCCATCAGGCTGGCAAAGATCACAGTGCAGTTTGAGGCTCTTTCTTTTTTTTTTTTTAGTTTTTTAAATGTGTTTATTTTTGATACAGAGAGAGACAGAGCATGAGAGGGAGAGGGGCAGAGAGAGAAGGAAACACAGAACCGGAAGCAGGCTCCAGGCTCTGAGCTAGCTGTCAGCACAGAGTCTGATGCGGGGCTCGAACCCACGAACGTGAGATCTGACCTGAGCCGAAGTCGGAGGCTTAACCAACTGAGCCACCCAGGCGCCCCGGGGCTCTTTCTACCTTATCCTCCATTGTTGCTCCCTCCTTTCACAGATGTCAGACACCTGCCCTTTCTCCTCTTTATCTTTTGATAGCATTGCACCCTATAAATCTCTTGCACTTATAACTTCATCTTGGCATATTTCCTGAAAAACCAAACTAATGCAGAATTCTAAAAGATATTCAGTTAATCCAAAATAAGACAGGAAAGTAAGAAAGAAACAAAAAAAATAGATGGGACAAAAAGAATACAAATAGCAAACTGGCAAGTCTAAATCCAATCATATAAATAATTATATTAAATGTAAACAGACTAAACATTCCAATTAAAAATGGAAATTGCTAGAATGTGTAAGAAAATTAAAACTCATATATATATGTTCTCCATAAGCTTTAAATACATGGAACAACAGATAATCTGAAAAGAAAAGCATGGAAAAGAGAAAGCATAAGAAAGCTGGAGTGACTATATTAATATCATATAAACTAGATTTCAAGGTGAAGAGTGTTTCCAGACATAAAGAAAGACACTCCATAATGATAATAAAAAGGTATCTGAAAAAAAATAAATGTATATGTGCCTAAAAATAGAACATTTTGAAACAAAATTGACAGAATTTGTGAATAAATAGACAAATCCAAAATCTAAGTTGGAGATTTTCTTGGTAATTAATAGAATAATAAGACAAAAACAAACAAACCAGTGAGAACATGGAAGACTTGAATATCACTATCAACTACACCAATTTAATTGGCCTTTACAGAACACTGCACCCAACAACTGCAGAATACACATTTTTTCTAAGTGTACATGGTACATTCACCAAGATAGACATTTTGGTATGCTATAAACAATTCTCAGTAAATTTCATATGAATGAAATTATACTAAATATGTTTTCTGACTATAACTCAAATAAACTAAAAATAGTAACAAGAAGATATCTAGAAAATCCCAAATATTTAGAAATTGATAACACACTTCAAAGAAGAAATCAGGGGTGCCTGGGTGGCTCAGTCGGTTAGGCATCCAACTTCAGCTCAGGTCATGATCTCATGGTTCGTGGATTCGAGTGCCATGTCTGAGCTGTACTGACAGCTCAGAGCCTGTAACCTATTTCTGATTCTGTGTTTCCCTCTATCTGCCCCTCCCCTGCTCACGCTCTCTCTCTGTGTCTCTCAAAAATTTAAAAAAAAAAAAAAATTAAGCAATTTTTTGAAAAAGAAAATAAAGAAGAAATCACAGAGAAGATATTTTGAAGTCAATAGTAATGAAAATGCAATATATCAAAATTTGTGTCTCATGGTTAAGTAATTAGAGGGAGATTTATAGCTGTAAATGTTTATAGTAGAAAAGGATAAAGGGTGGCTCAGTCAGTTAAGCATCCAACTCTTGATTTCAGCTCAGGTCATGATCTCATGATGGTGAGACCAGCCTCATGTCTGGCTCCACGTCAGGCTCCATGCTGGGCATAAATCCTGATTAACATTCTCTTTCTCCCTCTCCCTCTGCCCCTCTCTCCTCTCTCTCTCTCTCTCCCTCTTTTTTTCTCTCTCTGTCTCTCTCTCTCAAAACACACACACACACATGCACACACACACACACACACACACACACACACACAGAAAAAAGAAAAAGAAAAGGATGAAGGTATAAAAGCAGTGACCCAAGGTTCCATATGAGAAGCTAGAATAAAAAGCAAATCCAAAGGAAATAGAAAAAAGAAAATTGTTTTTTAAAAGAGCATAAATCAATGAAATAAAAAACAGAAAATCAGTAGAGAAAAAAAAGAAAACCAAAAGTTGGTTCATTGCCAGATCACCAAATTTGACAAATTCTTAGCTAGATTGATCAAGTGAAACTAAAAGGAGGGAATAAAACCATGAGTATCAGGAATGAAAAAGATGTCTTTACAGACCCAACTATACTGAGGAATAGTAAGTATAGTAAACAACTTTGTGTCAGTGATCTTGGAAACTTAGATAAAACAAACAAATTAAAAAAGAGAATTTACCAAAAGCAACACAAGATGAAATTAAAAGTAAAAAAAAAAGAAATTAAAAGTCTTAATAGCTCAATCCTTATTAAAGTAATTGAATACACAAACAACATCCTTCCCATAAAGAAAACTCCAGCACAAATGGTTTCATATTCAAGGAAAAGAGAATGTTAATCTTACACAAACCTTTCTGAGGAAACTGAGCAGGATGGAACCCTCCCCAACTCACCGTATGAGGCCAGCATAATCCTGATACCAAATCTGACAAAAATACTATAAGAAAAGTATGGCTTTACAAATACAGACATAAAACTTCTGAGCAAATATTAGGAAATAAAATCGAGTAATATATAGAAATAATCACCCTGTTTTACATCATGACCAAGTAGGGTTTACCTCAGAAATGTAACACAGTTTTAACATTTAGAAATCAATTATTATAACTGAGAGTATTACCAGAATAAAAAAGAAAAACCATATAGAATGTTAATATACTCAGGAAAGAGTCTGACAAAATTCACTAACAATTCATGACCCAAACTCTCAGCAAACTAATAACAAAAGGGGGATTTCCTCAATCTGCAGTTACATTATTTAGTGGTGACATACTGAATGCTTTTCCCCAAGATTGATAATAAGGAAAGGATGTCCCCTCTCACCAATTCTATTCACCCTGTGCTGGAGGGCCTCAGCAGTACAAGGCAGGGAAGATATTTAAATCTGTAATGTGTTTAGAACTGTGCCTGACACACAGTAAGCACCATATAAGCATTAAGCAAAATTTAAAACTACATGTATCTAAATGTAAAATCTGGAAGGGTTACATATTAGCTTACTGACAATGAGTATTTATTCATCAGAATAGCTAATAGAGAGCTACTTCAAGGAATAAAGTTATCCTCCTTCTGGGGCCCAGATTACAAAAAGGTTCAGGGCAAGGAACACCAGAAGGGCTAATCCTCACTAACATTCCAAAAACCAAAAGATGAAGTATGTCATAGTTTGACACTGTCTCTAGTGTTACTGCTTTTGTATGATTTATTATGTCTACAGAGTTAGACAAACAAGCCCAGTTGTTTTTAATGAATACATATCTTGCTGAGATCTCTAAGTACTCTCACAGCTGAATATCTATGAAAGACATTTAAGAAAAAAAAAGTTGTTGGCATGACTGTATTTACAGTATAATTCAATTTTTAAGGCAAAAAGATATTCATCTATGATAATTGCATTGATAAGTGCATAGGAAAATGTCTGAAATATCCAAATAAAAGTGTTAGTAGCAGATAGCTCTAGATAATGGGAGTAGAAAGGACTTTCATTTTTGGGGTGCCTGGGTGGCTCAGTCAGCAAAGTGTCCAACTTTTTATATCAGCTCAGGCTGATCTCATGGTTTATGAGATAGAGCCCTGCATTGGGCTCTGTTCACAGCATGGAACAGCTTAGGATTCTCTCTCTCCCCCGCCCTCTCTCTGCCCCGCCCCACTTGCTCTCTCTCTCAAAATAAACATTAAAAAATATTTTTAATTAAAAAAGGGGCTTTCATTTTTCTACTTAATATCTTTTGCATATAGTTTGAATTTTTTTTAATTTTAATGTTTATTTATTTTTGAAGGAGAGAGACAGAGCATGAATGGGGAAGGAAAGAGAGAGGGAGACACAGAATCTGAAGCAGGCTCCAGGCTGTGAGCTGTCAGCACAGAGCTTGACACGGGGCTCAAACCCATGAGTTGGGAGACCATGACCTGAGCCAGTTGGACCCTCAGCAGACTGAGTCACCCAGGTCCCCCTATAGCTTGAATTTCTCATAATACTTATTGATATTTTTGTAATTTAAAAAGTAAAATAAAATCCCGTACTAGTGCAAAAACTATATCAAAATTTGTCAGTCACAATGTTGAGAGTCCTTTTATTCTCCAAGTGAAACAAGAGATAAGGAATTCTTCTTTTGTGTTCTTTAAACAAAGGTAGAGTTTTATTTTACACATCTAGAGCATATTCCAGATATTTGCATCTCTAAGATCCTTCCCAGTGCCCCCACCTCCCTCTACCCCTAATGGAGAGTGGGGAGAGTTACAAACCCAGGTCAGGTCAAAGATTCAGCATATGGCCACAGGAGGCTCATCAGAACGGAGAGGGTGATGAGGCAGTGAGCTTGAGGTACCTGTGAGCCGACCTGCTCTTCTCTAATTCATACCCTCTCACTGTACCTTAACTCCAGGACTGGCTTCCCCGACTTCCACCCCTGGCTGTGTGGAGACCATGGGGAGGAATATGCATCAGAGACAATCTATTACCACTGGAAGCACATACTTTAATTAAAATGACCTCTTAAAATGTCTAATTCATCTACAAACAACCACTTTCCAGGTAAGGAAATGAGTCCATGGAAGTAACTTGGTCACGGGGTTACTACATCACCACAGCAGGATTCTTGAGTGTCAGGATAGCATCCTTTCTACTACAACAGAGAGAAGGTCTAAAAGTGCATGCCCTATTAATGCTGGACCAGGGGCTGTGCCTTCATGAACAAAGAGAGAATAGAAGGATCCAGGCTCAACCAGGCTCAGAAGGGAGCAATCTTCCTGCCTTTATCATAGACCTTTAAATTGGAGTGCAAACATCAAAAACTGGCTCTGGTATTCATTTACTTTCATTACTAGTGTTCCATAAGATGCATATACGCTTTCTCTACAAATAATCCATTAGTATAAAAGAGAGAATGTTTCCTATTTGAGATAAGCCTTGGGGCCACATCATTCAGAGATGCTTTTAGTATATAACTAACACTAATGAAGGGCTCTTGTTAGAATGTTTTCCACATTTTCGTTATAGGCAATAGGAAACCTGGAGACACTTAATGCAATGTGTTCTATTATGCTCTATCAAATTGTGTTTTTTTTTATAGTGGGAACTATGAATCAGTTTCTAAAGTTTAGGAGGCTTGGGATTGACTTAAAATCAATAAATCAGAAACAGATTCAATCAAGTAATCCTGCAAACTTATCCAGAACTATGAAAAACTCCCTCATTCCTCCATCCTAAAAAAAGAAAAGCTCCCAAAGAATAATCGAAAAAGCACTCCCAAAGATTATAAGCTAAAACTCATACTTAAAATAATTGATAAGCAAATAAGAAATCATTCTTGCTTATTTATCATTTTAAGTTCTCTAAACTCCTCTCCTATAGGTGATTATTTATTGACACCAGTAAATGATTATAATACCTTCAGAATAAAATTGTTACTTTTGTGCAACATCACATTTTTCCACTAATAACAGAAAGTCTTTCAACAAATTACTGTAAGTTCTTCAAAGGCATTAGAAATGTCATCTAGACCCACAAGTCTGCACGGACGTAGCTTGGGGTTAAGAAGAAGCATGCCTGCATTCATTATAGGAGACTAGAGGAGGTTGCGGAAGTGGCAGTCCCCGCTAGACTTGAATGCTGTTCAATTCATCATATTGCCACCCCTCCCAGATACTTCATCACTAATGATTTTCCAATACTGAAGCTTTTTAAAACTTTGATCTTTTGTGAAAACTCAGGAGGATGATGCACACCTTCCAGCTGAACAAACAGACTAAAGCAGAAAGACCATCGCTTTAGCATTTGCCACAGAAAGGAATCATCTGCCCTGACTTCACCTCACTGTTTCATTAAAGTGGTGTCTTTCAAAATATGCAAATGACAGTAATAATTTGAACAAACAAATGAATTAGGTGAGCTTCTATAGGCAATTTACCCAAGGTAATTAAGAATGCTAAATAAACAAATTATTTTAAATGGCAAGAAAGCTTTAATTAAACTTGATTTCTATACTTAAAATGAAATTACTAACTCAACAGAAAGGATCTAGTGTAAATTAAAAGCAAAGTGCCAAGAAAGAAAAAAAAAAAAAAAAACCAAGAATGCACACTCTGACTTTTGATTCACAAGATTAGTACCAGGTGTCACTGCATTTTTGTTGGAGTTAGCTCAGAGAGAAGCATCTCTATATATGAATTCAGGATTGATAAAATGTATTGGAGGTGCCTCAAAATGAGCACACTTTAAATGGTAAAGATGCAAAGCAAAAACAGAATCAACCCAAGGTAATTTCTCTCCAACTAGCATCTCAGTCCTTCTCTGCCAATAAGAAACGGAGGGCAGCAGGCTCTGGCTCATCCAGGGATGAAGAGACGCTGGATGAAGAAGGCTGGACAGACATGATAACCCACAGTAGACCCTCCACAGGAGTATGCTGTCTACCATCCATGAAGTACATTTGTATGATGGGCCAAACCAATGGGCCCCAAACAGTGACCACAGAAATAAAGGGAAATCTCCAGAATTATCCTGAGATGGACAAGGCTAAAGTATAGTCTCATTAAAGTCAATAACACATATGTATTTAGTCCTACAAAATAACATAATCTTAAAAATAATTATTGCCTATTTTTAAAGCTTCAAGTAACTGTAAGTAATCTCTGAGACTAGATATGCCCATGTCTCTTCCCCTTTTAATGTTCTGTCCCAGTAATTTTAGTGGGTCTCTGATTACAGCCCAGCCACCAGAACTGGCAAGCGGTAAAGCCCTCACAGAACCACCTGTTTTCTTCTCCACATGAAGCACCTCGCCTGGGTTAGCCTCCTGGATCTTCCCTCTTCCACCTTCTGCCCAGTGTCCCACAGGAATACACAGTGTGTGTCCTGTCCCCTTCACTCCTGGCTTTCTGGTCAGGCAGGATATGACCCAGGACAGGAGTCAAGGAGGAAGCTAAGAGCATCATGAGCCAGGTGGTGGCAGAATGGAGCAGGGAGGGGCCTGGAGAAGCCATGGTAAGTCACTACCTCTGGAATCTGGCCTGGGTCACCCTGCCGTGCAAGACCATTTTCATACTGTTTCCCTAAATAGTCCATCTGGAGAATGAACCTTGGGATACTATTAAAATACCAATGACAGTGATAAGAAGTTGATGTCAAGCCTCTGTTCCAAGGAGCAGAGAGAACATCAGATTATTCTACTTCCTCTTAAGTACTTGCGCCTTCACTCTAGAGAGGGAATCATACAACCGCTGACTCTAAAAGAGAGGGAACAAGTATGTCTAGAAGTCAAGATCTGAAGAGGTCAGTGTGCCCCTAATTCTTCTATTTGTTCGTTCATTCCTTTATTCATTCATCAGTGGAAGTCATTTATTCATCATTCATTTATATATTCAAGTCATAATATGAGGCTATTCTAACCCCAAGTTTTATCACATTCCAGAGGTAGAAGAGATATCAAACAGAATGTGCTGGAAACTCAGGATAGAATGGGAACATGTCAGAGGAGCATCGAGTATTTCAAGAGTAAGAAGATCAGAGAAGCAAACAGAGAGAAAGCTGCCTGTGACTGAGTATCAGTCCGCATAGAATGTGCCTACTCCTTCCACCCACCAGAAGGGGAGCTGTGCATGGTGTGAAGAATCTTGGCATTACAGAAGAAATTCCAAGAGTGCTGGAATATATCCCTTGTGTCTAACAGAGTATGGCACCCATGAGGGCTCAACAAATATTTGCTAAATAAATGAATGACCTAAGAATGTGGATCTGTCCCTGGGACTCCTGTTGGACAGAACCTTAGTGAGTGAGCATATTAGAGGACATCCAACAACATAACCCTCTAGAAGCTACAGACAAGAAACTTCCTCTAAAATGTTTGTGCAGCGTAGAGGAATTACACAAAGACAGTGTGCTGGGTCCATAAAATGTTTGCAAGTGAGTGCATAGGTAAAATGCAGTACATCCAATCAATGGAATACTGCAATGAAAAATAGAACTACTGACATATATATGCGGTGGACGAATTTCGGAACCATTATAGTCTGTGAAAGGAGACAGAAATGGAGATCACATATCGCATGATTACACTGATATGAAATGTCCAGAAAAGGCAAATTTATAGAGACAGAAAGTAGATCAGTGCTTGCCCGGGGCAGGGCTGGGATGGGTTTAACTATAAACAGCATGAGGGACATAAGCAGGAGGATGAAATTGTTCTAAAACTGAACTGTGGTGATGGCTGCACCACCTTGTAAAGATTCCCATTGAATTATACACTTGAAATGGGTAAACTTTATGGTATACAAATGCACCTCACTAAAGTTGTCTTAAAAGTTTTGCGAAGGAAGCCATAAATTATAGGTTTGCCATCACACTGTTACGAGGGGGCTGCTATGTTGTTGAAAAACACAAAGACAGGAGCCCAGGTTTGAAAAGACCTCCATCTCCTAATTCCCAACCTCAGGGCCCTTCCTAAGAAGCCTGCTTAGTGGTTGCCAGGGCTGGAAGGAGGGGGAAATGGGGAGTGACTGCTAAATGGGTACGTGGTTTCCTTATGAAGTAACGAAAAAGTTCTGGAATGAGACAGTGGTAATGCTTGAAAAACATTTTGAATATACTTAATGTCACTAAATTGTACATTTACAATGGCAAAAATGTTAAGTTTTATGTTTATGCATTTTACCAAAAGTTGTGGCCGTGTCTGAGGAATATTTTCACATTTCCCTCTCATCTGCCAAATCCATTCCCTGATGGCCACAGAGGGGCCAGCTGCTGTCCCTAGCCATCTCATGGCAGGATGTCTTAGTCCAGGTGACAACACAGCTCTCAGAAATTTGTGTACTGTACTCTATCACCTTTCCTCTGATTGGCAAACATCAGATACTAAATTTTTTTAAATCTGGGCGTGGTTTGCATTTTAATCCTGCCCACTTGAAACCTGTAGGCATCATTCAAAACAACACATTCAGGGATGTTCCCTGAGCTGCCAAGCCATTCATTAAGTGTTGCCGTCATGGCTTCCTCCTCCCCGAAAGTGTAGGAGGCAATGACTTCTTCTGTCACAGATTTAGCTATGGCATATTAGGAAACACTTGCTGTTTGTCAGAACAGCAAGATCCATAAAGCTCTAAGGTTCACTGTTCCCACATAATCCCAAACCACTCCAGCCTGGCCTGGAATCAGCTCCACGTGATCCTTATTGCAAATGTCTTACGTTGCTATCATCTACAAAGATTCCTAGAGTACCTTTTCGCCAATAGCATTTGCACTAGTATTCCTATCAGACAATCTGTTAAGGCTGGTTAAATGCTTTTGCTTCTTCCCAATAATAAGACAAGTTGCTTATGAATTAAGTAAATCTCCCAAGGATACCAGTTTATTTAGGCCTAGAACCAGAGTCTAAATATGTTTAGTATTCATATATTTGATTGGTGTTGTACATGGAAAGTAAGGATTACTTGCTATAAAATAATTTCTACTTCAAGGATGACATTAAACTGATACTTTCATTTTGAGGTTGGTTAAAATATGCCTACTACTGAATGGAGTAGGGAAAAAAAAAAAACACCCTCAGGTTTCCATTTGTGAAATAAAATTCAGAGAGCTAGTACTAAATGCAAATGTCTATAACAACTCCTTAGAAGAATTACTTCTTTGCTGCCAGCCAAAACTCACAGGGACACACTGTGGCTGAATTTTTTAATTGTGTTTTTTAGATGCTGGATAATTTTCTGACCATTAAAGACAATCATAGCCAAGCCTAACAATAAAAGTAATTGAATCTCATGCTTGAGAGCATACAGCTGATTCACCGTGGGGTGTAGGAGAGGAAGGAGGCAAACGAGAGGTGAGAAGTCCAGAAGTAATTTTCACCCCATGAAAAGCAGAAACTGCCTTCACAGTAGAAAAGCCCAAGATAGAAGTGTGTCCTTATTCCCCAGGCCCATTCTCCCAGGTGGCACCTGAAAACTATCAGCAGGCATTAGGGATTGAACCTCAGCCTCTGCCCCAGGTCTCTTAAGCCCAGTGTAGGTCATCAAGATGAGATTTCCAAGAGAGGACAGGGTGAGGCCACAGCCATTCTGCCCTTGGGAAGCTATGTCTGCTCCAAGTCTCCCTGGGTGCTGGGCAAGACAGAGCACACAGACTTACTTGGCAGTGTATGCTAACCAAGCATAAAATACAGCCTAACTTGTATGTACAAGAGTTTTTGCCTCATATATATATATACATATATGTATATATATATATAAATTGCATTCAAACTCAAAGATTAATCTTTTTTTTAATACTTTTAAATTTTATTTATTGAGATGGAGAGATCTTATATATTTTTTTAAGTTTATTTATTTATTTTTGAGACAGAGAGAAAGTACAACCAAGGGAGGGGCAGAGAGGGAGGGAGAGAGAGAATCCCAAGCAGACTCCACACTCATAGTGCAAAGCCCAACATGGGGCTCAAACTCACAAACCATGATATCATGACCTGAGCTGAAACCAAGAATCAGATAATTAACCAACTGAGCCTTCTAGGCACCTCAAGCTTCTTCTATATGTAAGGCAAATAACACAAATACTACATGAACCCTGTCTTAAGAGCTTTAACAATTTCATGGTAAAAATACTAGCAGCTGTTTGGATATAAGCTAGCCAACCACCTGGTGTCAGAGCAAAATCTATTTCTGTGAATATTAAATGCACACAGATTTTAAGACTCAGTTGGTGGTCACAGAGAAGCCTTTCACAGATTGGCTTTTACAGAGAAGAGATTCTAGTATAGGACACTTAGGTAATTACTTAAT
This sequence comes from Suricata suricatta, assembly GCF_006229205.1. NCBI lineage: Eukaryota > Metazoa > Chordata > Mammalia > Carnivora > Herpestidae > Suricata > Suricata suricatta. Next base: position 57,596,733 of record NC_043702.1, read on the forward strand.
TTTCTCTTCTATAAATGGGGATTCAAACCCACAATCTCAAAATCAAACACAAAGTCAAAATCAAAATGGCTGCAATGAAATATATGAATATTCACAAATGGGACAAAGATTATAAATAACCTCATGTCCTTAAGACTAGAGTCTATATTTCTACTTAAATCTTAAGAATGACATTATCCCTTATTCTTTTCCTTTACTCTTCTGATCCAATTACTTTGGATCCTGTATTCCCAAGCAACATCTCTTATACCCATCCCCTTTTTCTGGCATATAGTCACCCAAACCATGGCCTATCATGGCATATCTAGACTACTGTGATAAATGCCCAGCTACTGTGCCACTTTCAACCTCCCCCTCATACTATCGAGCTTTCTACAGCCAGATTGTTTTTGTTAATTATCATTGTGATTACAGTGAAAACTCCAAAGACTTGCCAATATCAGCAGATCCAAGTCCAGATTCTTTGGCTTAAATTCCTACCCATTTTCCCAGGCTCCTATCCACAAATTCTCCAACTGATTCCTCCAGGACCTTTAACTTTACCTCCTCTATAACCTCACTGTGGTAACTCCATGGCCTGTGTGGCAGACTGTTTTCCAGAGAAGTCATAACACTATCTCCCATCCCTATGCTCTTCCTACAATGTGATTTTTATGTGTTAAAGGTTGGACCTCACTTTAGTGTGAACACTCCTGTAATTATGACCAAAGTAAAGTGGCAATGGATGACTAACAGATTTAAGAAGCTTCTGCCTATTTCTCTTGGGACACCTGTTCTTGTTACCCAGACTCCTTGCTGGGAGGAAGCTAGGCAGCCACGTGCAAAGGTGACATGTAGTGTTCTGGTCACTAGCTTGAGCTGGTCCCAGCTGACAACCAGCATCAGCCGACAGACATGCCAACAGGGAGCCTTCAGCGGATTCCAGCCCCTAGCTATCCTCTGAGTTGCCCCCAAATGACCCAAAATGGAACAGAGATAAGCTGTTCTTTCTCACCCCTACCCCCTGCCATGCCCTATCCAAACTGCAGATTTGTGAGCAGAATAAAAGAGTGTGGTTGTCTTAAGTGGCTAACTTATGTAGCAATAGATAACTAGAATAAACTAAAATACCCTCCCCTTCTTTTTGACCTTCTCAAATCCCACCTACCTTCCAAAGCCCAGTATGGTCCCTTCCTTCATGTTGTTAACCTCATCTGAAAGTGATTTTTGTGTCTGTCTCTCTTGCTTAAAGCTTGACTAGCACTCAATAAAAACCTAAGACCATGAGAAAAAAGACCCTGCCTGTATCTTCTGGGGAACTGGTTCCCATCATCTCTCAGAATGTCTTACAAACAGCAGATGGTCTATACATAGTTGCTGCATAAGTAATTTTCTAGCCTCTGGAGTAAAATGCACACAAGAGGCACTTAATGAATGATACACACTATGGCAGGTGATTAATATAAAAAATGATAGAAAGAGAGGGACAATACAAAATTTTAAATGGATGATTAGGTAGTTACAGAAAATACAAAATTTCAAGTCATTGAACTGTCTTTATATTGAGTAAAGTAGATGCTTTTTATATTAATAGTTTATGTTCAGAAGTGTGTGTGTGTGTGTGTGTGTGTGTGTGTGTGTGTGTGTGTTCAGCCAACATGTAGATTTGGATGTCCACTTTGGGAATTGTGCCCTTGTTAATAATTAAATTCTAAATGGGCATTTTGAGAAGTGGTAGTAACTATCTACATTGTATGGTCTTGTAATTACTCAAGTGTAATTAGAGTATAGGAAGGCTTAGAAATGGGCAGAATGTTTCCTGTCAAGTACCGTCTATACCAGGACTTCTTGAAATGGGGATCATGAACCCTAGATGGTTGTCATTGGATTCATGAAGTTCATATGTGAAATTATATACTGTTTTATATGTATACATATTTTGAAGGAGAGGGTCTATGACTCTCATCAGATTCTCAAAATAGTTTTGGAAACACAGTTCATCCAATTATCACGTGTTCTTGTAACTGCTATTCAGAGATTTCTGCTAAATGGGCAGGCCTGGGCCAACAATGGGGAAATATCAAGGCTGGTCTGGCTCTGCCAACTGCCTTGCATGATGGCCTAGGGAAAATCCTTAAAAACTCTCTGAGCTGCTTGTGGACCTCTCTACTATAAAAACAGGGGGATGCACTAGAGCTTCCCAGACATCTCAAGATGGTTTCTCTGAGAAACACCCTAAAGAGGAAGGAAAGGGCTACTTCACGTGGTGTTTTTCCATTGGATTTTCTTTGTCATATTAATTTTGGTTAAAATCAACATCTAAGTGTTTATAATTATTTATTTAGTAATTACTAATTGAATGCTCACCATTTGACAGTCACTGGCTATGGACTTTCCACTCAATCCTTTAAGACTTGACCATTACTGAGTAATCCACCCCAACACTGCACATAATGCTAGGAAGTAAAGTGGACAGTAAAAGTATCAAAAATGAAGAGAAACACAGAGGACCAAAGAACAAATGATTCATCATTAAGTGGGTGGAATAACTATTGTGTAAGAGATCAAGTAGAAACATGAGTACCAGGTTGATTTGGTTGATTTGTCCTGGTTGGTGGATGTCTATTTGCCCCTTTGGCTTCCAGAATTGCATGCTCAGTTAAGAGAAGAGCTTTGCTCCCTAGAGTAAAAGCTTTCTTTAAAGATATGTAAATAGCTACACTCCTGCTCAGATTCTTGTACGAGCTTTCATAGGAATAAAATCATAAACAAGCAAAAAAACAAGTAAACACTAATGCTTAATGGAAAGGAAGACACACACTAAGTAATTTAGACCCATGGATAATCTGACCTTAAGTCTCTTCATGCTCAAAGGTTTCAACGGAAGAAGTAAGATTTTACACAAGCTTTGAATTACCCATGAAACACAAGACAAAGTACCAGAAAGAAAACAGGTATTTAGCACTTAAGAGAATAGAAAGTGTGACATCTATCATTTCATCATTCTGTGGACCATTAATTTCCCCCCTAATGTTAGTACTTTAAATTCTTATATTAATACTCAATCTTTCAGATGTATGTGACTTTTCCTTGAATTAGCCAGTCATCTCATTGGGCCCAAGGTACATATATATTTGGATATTATTTGAATGATGATGTGCCCCTGCTAAATATTCAATAAATATTCTATGAATGAATAAATGGAAGTATCTCCTTAAAGCTTAAGATGGTAGAAAATACTGGCTTTATAAGGAAACTGAATAATTTCTTCTAATGTACCATTATTAGTTTTATAATATATTTCTTTCATGAAAAGTAAAAGTATAAATGGAGATCCCCAATTTATTACTGCTAATTTGGAGTTGGGGATATGGAGATCTATATAACAAGGGGGCTGTTCTCCGGTATATGGGGACTCGGGGAAGGGTTAGAAGACAATCTGATTTACTGCCTACATTTGGAAACTGGTATAATTTGTGGTTCTTAAGAAAAAATAAGGGTAGGGGTGCCTGGGTGGCTCAGTCGGTTGAGTGTCTGACTTTGGCTCGGGTCATGATCTCACGGTTTGTGAGTTCGAGCCCCATGTTGGGCTCTGTGCTGACAGCTTGGAGCCTGGGGTCTGCTTTGGATTCTGTGTCTCTTTCTCTCTCTAACCCTTCCCCACTAGTGCTCTGTCTCTGTCTCTCAAAAATAAATAAATGTAAAAAAAAATTTTTTTTAAAGAAAAAATAAGTGTGGTAAAGAACAACATACAGTATGAGTAAATGGGGTTTGATTTTCTTTAAATACATGGCTTCTGTAATTCTTCCTCCTGACCTCTCCCACGACTATGTGTTTGGTGTATTACTGTAAATGTGTCATACCATTGTGGCCTTTAAATAAATTTGCACATGTATAAACAAAATGCATAGGGCAGCAAAAGCATTTGGTGTGCACATCATCTTCAAATTGTATAAAAAAATGTATGTACAAAGTTATCTGGATTCATCTCCAGACAAAGAATGCTCCTACAAAAAAATAAAAACAAAACAAAATAAAAACGAAACAAAACATGTGTATGTGGTAAAAAGGACTAAACTTTTCATCGCTAGCATGACTAGAAAGATCTTACATTTATTTAAGGTATTCACTTTATACCACACATGAGAGTTCCTTAGATAAAACTAACTCTGGATTCTTATTTATTTTTGATCATAAAGGTAGATTACCTTTCACCCAGATTTCCCAGTGCATTTAGAGGTTGGACTATTTAATCATCTTAGTATGATGGACCATTAACATGACTCTCCCTGTTGAAGTGGGCTGAGATTGAAATGGAGAAGACACATTTTAGGAGGATGTCATTTCACATCATGATATATACAGAATAACAAACGTGTCTCGTGTCTCAAGAAACTAGAGGGGTTACCCTCCAAAAGGCCACTTCTTGTAGGAAATGATATGTAATACCATGAGGGGATATATTAAGAACAGTAGCTTTCTTATATAAAGAGGATGTTCTTTTTTTACGTATCTCTTGATTTTTCACCTCAAGGTCTCAAAAGAAGCACGACCAACACAGGAAGCACTTCATGTTTGTTGAATTTAACTCAATGTATAGATTCTATTTTCTTCTCAGTGTCAGTGAGAATAGTAAACACTCCATACTAATTTGGCCTACTGCTCTCCAACAAATATAAGCATTTTTCTCACATATATTCCATTAAAGGAGGTTGAAACTGGGTCTCTTTGCTTGTTTATGTGGTTATTGGCTTATTTGGTTGGTTGGCTGGTTTGTTGCAATATTCTTGATCTTGGGACAGTAAGAAAAGCAGCATGGTACAAATCATGGTGTTTGGAGGCAGATGAGACTAGTTTAGGTCCTAACTCCTTTATTAGTCATCTAACCTGGGGCAAGTTCCTTAATCTCTCTCAGTTTTCTTACTTATAAAATGGGATAGTAATCCCTACTGGCCAGGGTTGTTAGGTGGATTGGATGAGACAAATGTCTACATAACATAATGACAAGCCCACAGTAAGCATTAGGAATATCACTAATTTTTTAATTATTATTACCTCATAAAGTCATAATTAGGATAAAACGAAATCATATATAAGTGTTTCTTGACAGCTAGCAAGTGCTAATATTTATGTTCCAGAAGATCATGATTTACTAGACAGATGAGCCATATTTCTTACATACCCCAGGAAATGCTCTTGTGTGGTTCTCTTGGCCACATGTTACTGTTAGAGCACATACATAGGTCTAGCTCAGACATACCATCACTTCACAAATCTTTCACTCTGAATTAACTCAAAAAACATTTCCCAGTGGCCAGAAATCATAAGAAATAGAACTAAGCATCAGAACGTTCAGGTTCACAGTGAGAATGCTGGTAGACATTATGACTTGGATGTGGTACTTTTGGATTTTGAAAGCACTAAATGACTAGCCTGGGGAGAGGCTGCATGTAGCCATGAGCTATTTCCAGCCCTTGTATTTCCTGGCTTTACCTGGAGGGGATATGTGCAGATTTGTCATTCATGCCATTCAAATAATCATGGCCTGACCCATCTCCTGTGTCACATCCTCAAGTCTCTTCTCATGACTCATCATTCAGCTGGGAAGCAGGAAGGGCTCCATTTGGGGAAGGAAGTCAAAAGGATGCCACACCTCAGAATAATACTGTGCTTACTCAGGCAGGCAGTGTATTATTCTCATCTACCAGGCAACACCCAAATAGAGCATGTTTAAGCACAACAGCAGAAAAGAAGATCAGGGCTGTGAGTTTACACTAGTGTCTCATATTTGAGACACCATGTGACAGAAAGCTACAACCAAGAAACAATTCCACTAACCCCCTACCCAGATGACTTCTGGTGGTTCCAAGCACCAAACCTCTCACCTCAAAGCACAGAGACCTAAGCCTTCTTCAGCTTCTTCTGGCATATCTCTTGGAAGTGATACTCATTGGCACAGGATTAAATGTAAATAGACAGAAGTGGGTGCATTTTACACATATTTAGGCAAGCCTACATGTACATGTCTATACATGAGAATGTTTGGGTACCCAAAGGAAGCTAGTATAAAAATTTCTGTTGCCAAAATGTTTGCTATTTATCAATTTGAACTTTTCAAAATCAGCCTGCGTCTACACTGAGATGTGACATCTTTAATTGCATAGAGAGTGTATTTCCACCACAATGAGTCAGGAGTTACCTCACCTCCCATTTCTATTCAGAAGATCTGGAGTGGCCAGAAATATCACCTTCATTCAAGGTCAGGGAGAGTCTGAAAAAGCGATGCTTCATCTCATCCTTTTTTTGCCCTAGATTCACATTCCAGTCTGGAAATGGAAACTTTAGAGGAATAAAAAACTGGCTAGACTTAGCTCTTTCATGTCTCCAATCTTTCAGGGCCACTGAGAATTTGACTTCTCAAATGAAAATGGGTAATGGCTAAGAAAGTTTATTATTATTTAATTGTGTGGAGTTATGCTTTAGTGATTTATAATTTCATATTTATTTATCACTAAGGGCAATGACAAGTTTGTCATAAAAAATAAGACTTGAGTCCTAATGATTTATTATATATATAATAGTTATCACTTAATGAAATTGTTTCACTCAATGTTTACTTACGTGCTAGACACTCAGACACTCTACGACCATGCAAGCTATACTTTATCTCATCTAATTTTATAGATGAGAAAACTAGGGTGCAAACCTCTGGCTCAATATCCCACAGCCAGGAAGCAGTAAAATCTCATTTTGACTTGTCTATGATAGCCAAGCCATGTGCTTTCCACCTTAGAAATTGCCCTGTCTACATTTTAATGAACTTGCATATTATACTATATGTTTACAGCTCGAGAAATAATTTAGAAATAATGCTTTCTAATGATTTGAATCACTTCAACCATACATCACGAATCCAGAGGTCCCTTGTACAGATCTCCTAATCAATCGGAACACAATTAAGACCTGCAAATAAGTCATCTAACTCACCAAACCAAATGTGACACTTATTTTACACATCAAAGCTGGTATGTGACGTTGCTACAAGCGTGAAAGCTCGGGTCTCCAAGGTCTACTCACTCTTGCCTCAGACACCAGGCCAAAAGGATGGCTGTGTCGTTTCCCAACACTTCACAGAGAAAACGCACCTGGGAAGGCAATAAAGGGGGTTTCTATAGACAAGAATATTGATTGCTATGAAAAGTAAGAGCTAGGAATTTGGATCAAGGGGGAAAACAGAAAAACTAGAAAATTCTGTAACACAGTGGTACCAGCTAGAGAGGGGGCAAAAACTACACAGGTTAGAAACCCAGGAGCGCTTCTACCAGCCAACAGAAGTACAGAATAAGATCACGAACTTATAAAGATGACATGTTCACTACATAGGAGGAAAAGAAAATGAAAGATTTTACCTAAGACAAAATGGGAGGAGGATATAAAGTAATTTATAAAAATGTCTTCCAAAAATATTTTGATGTTTAAAGAAGAATATTTCCCTTTATTGAAAACCAATCTTTGGACAAGCTTCTCATTTCTCAAGGAGGCTGAAAAGCCATTTGACAAATAAACACCTTATTTACTTCCAAGGGGACTGCTGTGTTTTAAAAGCAGCTTCCAAGCTTTTCTGGAAGAGGAGCTCACTAGCGCTGCTTTGCTGTTTACCAGCACCTTTTACCACCATGTTAGCTTGCCTGTTGAAATCAAGTTTTAAGTAAGTGTAGTTCTCTTCCTCTACCTTCATAATATGCACACAATCTTAGACACAGTCTCCTCGAAGGTTTTTGGAGCTATGTCTGCTATTTTCCACACATGATTATATCCTATTTTCTTAGAACCACCAACGAGCAATGCATTGGGCACTTGGGAATGATTAGATCTAGGCATGAAGATGGAATTACTTCATCTCTGCGTCCAGGATTCTTTTTTTTTTTTTTAATTATGCAGTACTCTGGTTTTTTAAAATAATTTTTTAATGTTTTTTTATTTATTTTTGAGAGACAGAGAATGACAGCGTGAGCAGGGGAAGGTCAGAGAGAGAGGGAGATACAGAATCTGAAGCAGGCTCCAGGCTCTGAGCTAGCTGTCAGCACAGAGCCCGATGCAGGGCTCGAACCCACGAACCATGAGGTCATGACCTGAGCTGAAGCCGGACGCTTAACCGACTGAGCCACCGAGGCGTCCCTGCATCCAGGATTCTTTAGCTCCCACCCTTTAAGACAGTCTCATTAAAAGTATCTGATATTTAAAGAGAATGAGGGACCACGTACTGAAACAGCTAAGCCATTGATTTGGCCAAGAAAAACAGTATGCAACATAATTTTAAAAGGCATTCTTCCCTTTAGTTTCCCTCAAATAGATAAGGATGAATTATTGTTGGGAACTGCATTTTGTAGTGTACACACCTAGCAACCAACTAATTTAGAATTAACCTCCTGGAGTAGTATCTTCCCAGTAGCAAAAGGATAAAAACATTAAATGGATAAATTAAAATAATTTCTGAGACAAGTGACAGACAACAAAATATCTTTTAAAAAGTTTTGCTTTTATGGTAATATGTCTTTATGGATGTGTAAGTGGGGCATATTTCAAGAGAAAGAGATTAGAGGAAAAAAATGAATGCATGAAAAGTCTTGAGGAAAATAAATCATAAAGTCAGAAAATGTCTCTCTAGTCCTAAGTGCCTGGTCACAAAATACATCTTGAACAAAACCTTGGAAGACATTTTAAGACATATGGTAAAAAGGGGTCATGTTTCTTTAATTTACAAAGAGCTCTTATAATCTTATAAACTGTAGATACAACCCAGCAGACTACTGGACAAAGGATATAAACTGGTCACTCACAGACCAAAAACAAAAAAGAAAGAGAAAAAAACTGCCCAGAAATATTTTTAAAGATGCTTAACCTTACTCATGATTAGATAAACAAAATATTAATAAGATACATTTTTTTTTCCTGGCAAAATTTTCAAAATTTGAAATTACACATTGTTGAAATATACACTGTTAGAAAGAGTACAAATTGGTACTGACTTTCCTAAGTAATTAGAAAATATTCAACTTCGGGAACCTGGGTGGCTCAGTTGGTTAAGTGTTCAACTTCAGCTCAGATCATAATCTCCTGATTCATGAACTCACGTTGGGCTCTGTGCTGTCAGAACCTGGAGCCTGTTTCAGATTCTGTGGCTCCCTCTTTTTCTGCCCCTCCCCTGCTCTTACTCTGTGTGTGTGTGTGTGTGTCTCTCTCTCTCTGAAAAATAAACAATTTAAAAAGTAAAAAAAAAAAAACTATTCAACTTGTAAATTTCACATAATATCCATATAATTCCATAAGTAAGGACTTACTCCATAAAAGTACATCAAGATATATGTACAAGAATGTCCACTACAGCAATATGTACAAGAACAAACACCAACGTAACTGTCCATGAACAGGGGAATGGGTTAAATAAATTATAGTAATCTAGCCAATAAAAAAGTCTGTAGCACAATGTGGTTAATCTGAATGCACTGACACAGAAGCGTATCTAAGATCCACTGAATGGAAAAAAGCAAGATACAGATAATATGAATGATGTAATTTCATTTATGGAAGTGTATAGATTTAAATGCTTTTAATGTAAATACCATTATATAGTTATTGCTCATAATAAAATACCCCAAAACTTAGTGGTTTAAGACCAGGACTGTTTATTATTTCTCAGATTCTGTGGGTTTCCTGAGCAGCTCTTCTGTTGGTATCATCTGGGCTTACTCAGCTGGCTGCAGCCAGCTGCAAGCTGATTGGGACTGAAGGGACTCCCTCCTCTGGGCCTTCAACTGGTATGGCTGAAATGATTGGAATGGACCACATGGTTCTTCCTTTCAGTGTCTTCACACGATGGAGGAAGCGCTCCCCGTGGGCAAGAAAAAACCACAAACACAGAACTTCCCATAGCATTTCCTTGGTGAAAGCACATCTCAGGGCCAATCTGAACTCAAGAGGAGGAAACCTACAGAATCTGAAAAATAATAAACAGTCCTGGTCTTGAACAACTAAGTTTTGGGGTGTTTTGTTATACGCAACTATATAATGGTATTTACATTAAAAACATTTAAACCTATACACTTCCATAAAAGAGATCCATCTCTCGGTGAGAAAAATGAATTCGGCTGAATTTGTGGCCATATTTAATCTACCATTCTATTTATGTACATATTTATCTATCTATAGTTATATCCATCTGAAATGTTATCAAAAAAGCTATTGAAATAATTTCCTCTTGGGAGAGGAGCTGGGAATGTAAGCAGCAAAGGAAAAGTAAGAAGATTATTTTCAGTTAATGCATTTCTATCCTCGGGGCTAGCTTCGTGCGCATGAGACCTGTGCAAATGCTCAAGGGCTCTGAGCTCTCCTGTAATGCTCTATCACCTTCCTGACATTCTTAGTGATTTTTTCTTTGGACTTGTGTTTTATAAGTGAAGTACAAGGGAACAGTGGAATATGTATGTGAGCAGAGACCGTACAATGTGCATGTCCACTGCATTGATGCCCCTTTCACATATAGCATTCACAATACCTCATGAGAACAAAATCCTGGTGTACCCGTGAGGCATGGGAGTTCAGCACAACTCAAGCACACAGTACGAACGTGGCATCTTCCAATGAGCAAATCCAGGTGCTGACAGCCCCAGAGGCCACATTTTCTACTCTAACCAGAACTTGCTTTGAACACGGAAAGAGTGCAATAGTATTGACAAAGGAATGCTATCATATCCTTTCTTATTCATGTTACTTCCCTGGATGAGCCAATCACTTACACTGAAAATAATGACAGAAAGGGAAGGAAAGCTAGGGCAACCCACAGTTCCTTTTCCTGCGTCTTGCCTTAGTGATCTGTCGGCTGAAGCTAGAGAGTGTGGGTAGAAGGTGTGTGCGTCAAGAACTGAAACAAAAACAGCTGAATTAACTTGTGCATGGTTTCTACTGTTCTGGTAAGAATGTAAACATATGCACATACAAGCCAGGAAACAGAAATTATGTGGTGATTCCACATACAGGTTAAATGTCTTTTATGCTAAGTGAAATTATTAGTCAGTCAGAGAAAGACAAATATCATATGACTTCACTCATATGAGGACTTTAAGATACAAAACAGATAAACATAAGGAAAGGGAAGCAAAAATAATATAAAAACAGGGAGGGGGACAAAAACATGAGACTCTCAAATATGGAGAACTAACAGAGGGTTACTGGAGGGGATGTGGGAGGAGGAATGGGCTAAATGAGTAAGGGGCATTAAGGAATCTACTCCCGAAATCACTGTTGCACTATATGCTAACTAACTTGGATGTAAATTTTAAAAAATAAATTAAATAAAATATTTTAAATGTCCTTATCTTTGGATTTAAAACTGGCATTGCACCATAGAAAGACAAATAGAAAATTTATGCTAATAATTTTTTCTTTACTTTGAACATTAAATAGCTAAATAAGAAACACTAGGAATTGAGATAGTAAACTCAGAAGAAAGGCAAGTGCTTTATATTTTAGCATGGCTAGTGACACTTTCTTCCTATGGGGAGAATAAGGGATGTTACATTTTTATTTTGTGTTGGGCCCCACAAATTCTGTAGTCAATTTTGTCTATACTGTTTGAATTTGTATATATATGTCCTGCTTTTTTGCATTAAAAAAATAGGTTTCTTTTTATCATACCCTCTTATATTTTATTTATATTAACTTATATTATTTATTTTTTATTTATACTTATTTATATTTCTATTTATCATACTCTCTTATATTTTACATTTAAGTCTTATGAGCTTTATGTTACCCCTTACATCAAATCAACATAGATTTATTTTTATAAAAACTTATAAAAAATAATATCCAGGAAACTGATAAGATAGGTACCCCAAAAAAGAAACATTTTTATTAAACAAAGGCAATATTTCATATTATTATTCCTGCTCTCTTTTTCTTTGGAGCGCAAACATTCTCCCTGATTTATAGCACTGAAACCATAGCACAATGAAATTAAGCAAGAATAATATGTCAGATTAAAAAAAAATCCAATTTCATGAACTCACTTCATGACAGCTGCACTGTCAACCTAAATATTTATTCTCTCAAGGGTCAAAGATGCAAGGTCATCTACACCACAAGGGATGCTTGCCTTGATTGGTGCATATACATCAACTCAGGAAACGTAAAAGATATGTGGAGGTTATTTACAGGGAGAACTTCTTGGAAAATTAATGCCAAGAGTTTCCCAGGTTTTATTTACTAGCATGGCATCAATGTGATATCCCATAGCTTTGATGATTAAACACCTCTATTCAAAGTGAAGGAGGTATTATTCTTTATTTACTTCTTATACTTTCAATATTACTAATCACGTATATTACTTTGAATTTTCAACAAACTTATTAGTCTGTAATAACTAAAACTTAAAATAAATTAAACTACAAAGACTCCTATATGCTTGGTTAGAATTTTCTATCTGAAACATTGTCACATTTTGCAATAATGTTCTCAGATTTACAACATCACACCATGCTGACAGGAGATCCAAGTTGTTGGAATTTAGATAAATAGTAAAACTAAAAGGAAAAAGTCACCAAAGTCCCTGATAGGTATGTTAGAGTCAATCTGTGTGAAAATTGTGATTCAGAATGTCTTTTAGAAGTCAAAAAAAATTCTTTTTCTTTCTCAAGAGGTTGAAAAAAAGAGTCAAATGTAAGCATTGGAAGTCCTTCCCAATAATCAAAGAGAATATTCTGTATAAAATATTCTAGAGAAGAACCCAGTTCCCTTCTGGCAAGGGAGCTGGTGGTTAGGGCTGGGGTGAGAAAAGGCAGGTTTTGCATTACATATCTTCTTTTGTACTTTTTGAATTTTTACCACGTGTATGCATTACCTAGTCTCAATAAATTAAATTTCTTTAAATAAAAGACAAACACAGTTATTGCTTTGCATAATGGGCCATGCTCTAGCTAATTTTTAAAAGTACCATTGTCTAAAGGTATTCAGTTAGCATTGTGAGCATTATTACATGTGTATGGTTTTGGGGGAGAGATATGGAACAGTAAACACAAAACCACACTTCCAGGAAAACTTATTAAAGTTCAATCATTTTGGAGCTGGATACAAAATACTAAAATGTGCTCTATTTAGAGAAGCGATGGATCCATAAATTAGAAGTATTTATTTTAAAACAGGCTTTGGTAGAACCTCTTTACTGCAAAGCATTTCTCTTTTGAGGCTGGAAGTTGGCATTTTTCCTAATGATTTCTTTTCACTACGAGATGAGTTTCTGGATACCAATGTCTCAGCCTGAAAGCCACAATGAAAATTATATCCATCATCTCCATTCTCACATCACAAATTCTGTAAAGATTTGTTGAGAGCAAATGTTCTCCCACATTAAGTATTACTCTCCCACATAAAGAGGGAACAGGCTGTAGAGTCTGATCTGTATCCTGATTCTATAGAAAATGGCCCCCAATCTTGTGAGGGTCAACAGAGCCCTTTCAGATTAGGATGAAAGCTCTGGATCCTCTTTTCAGAAAATGCACACAAATTAAAATTATCAGACATTTGCAGGTTTCTCATAGCTGATCTGTGAACTACCCAGAGCTCATGAAACTTGGATTAGAGTCCCCTGTTGTAGATCAATCCTCTTTTCTACACTATACATAAACCTATTGGCCAATGGATTAAATAAATTATCCTATTACTACAGGGCAAAATGATAATATTGGGTCTAATCCTGAATTCTTCCTAAGTAAAAAAAAAAAAAAAAAAGAAGTCTATTTTTATCTCAAAAGCTCCCATAAATGAATTCTGGATACTTAAACTATATTCTTGAGACTACGCTGGTAATAACTAAAAAGCTAACATGTGAAAAGATAAGAATGACTTCTGGCACTTAGTTGGTGGTCAATAAAATTCATTTTTTATTGGTAGTTATTATTCAATTACAGAGAGCCACCATGTGAATGTAAGGTCCAAATGACCACAATGATTTTTAATCAGATCTGGTCTTAGATCTTGTCATGGATTACCACCAATGGGATGCTCTAAGGGCTCACCTTCCTTCTCCATCAGATTAGAGAAGACCTTCCCAAGTCCCACAGGAACATAGAAATAAAAAAGAGTGATATACAATGCTCTTTGCCTTCTGTGACCCAAGGATCCAGGCCTAATTGCTACTAGGAACCCTGACTACACCGATGTCAGCAGAGCCCACACTGAAAGCCCCAGCTGACAGAGACCTGCAGGCCTCCGACTCTGGCAAAAACCAAATGTATCCCCAGAGTATGTCTATTAACAATCCTTAGTTTCCTCTGAGTCTTTTTCTTTTAATGTTTATTATTTTGAGAGAGAGAGAGAGCACATGAGGTAGGGAGAGACAGAGAGACAGAAAAAGAATTCCAAGCAGGCTCCCCACTGTCAGCACAGAGCCCAACATGGATCTCACTAGTTGTGAGATCATGATCTGAGCCAAAATCAGGAGTCAGTCACCTAAGTCACTGAACCACCCAGGTGCCCCGGTCTGAGTCAGTTTTGAAGCAACATTTGGCCTCTTGCTTGGGGCTCTGTTAGCCCCAGGATCTCTCAGCTTCCAGAACTCTTGGTCTGTTTGGAGGAACAACAGTGCACTGGGTCTCCGTTTTCCCTGAATCTTAGTAATCCCATGTTCCGCCTTCCTATCCCCATCCCCTAACCTGATCTAAACCTGTCTTTCTTAGAGTCATTTTCCTTTTCATCAGGTGGCTCCTATCTCCTCAAGAGGAAACCCAGCCTCCTCTTGGCTTTTCATTCACAGACAGATCTGGTTTACAACACAAACTGCCAAGAGGTAAAACCTACGTGAAAGGGCTGCCGACATTCCTTCCTGCTGTTATTCACCTGAGCAGGAGGAAACGGGGACAGGTTAGGGGAGACTGCGATTGGCTGGATCACGGGACAGATGGGGAAAGAAGGGAAAGTACAGCAGAGATGGGGAAGGCACACGCAGGTGCAGGAGTGAGCAGGCCCAAAGGTGGAGTCCACTCGGAGATATTTCACTGACGATCTGCCCTTCAGTTCTCTGGGTGAATACTTCTGGGTTTGTTACGCGTTTTTGCTCCAGGGGGCAAGCAGGCACAATGCTGGTGTCCAGAAGAGCAGGCGGAAGGCCTCGGAGTGGGGATAAAAGAAGATAAAAACCCCGTGCCATTCTCAGGAAAGGCTAGGTGGCTCTGACAGGCTCTTCTATCCATGAAGAACTTGGGGATGAGATAAGCTCACCCTGGAACTGGGAGGGTTGTGGTGACTTCTCCTCTCTGGTCCACTGAAGCAGACATGTTCCCAGTAACACTTGTATCCTCTGCTTGTGTCTGGTGGCACCTTACTGTCAGTAACCTTCCTGTCAGCCTCTGGATGACAAGACACACAAGGGGACTTTCTCTCAAAATGGTTCTGACTCTTCCCAGAAGCCACCCTCCCCTTCCCCCACTTCTAGCCCCCGCATGGCCCTCTGCAACAACTCGTATCATCAGATTTTAAAGTTAATTTTCATATATTTATCTTCATTAGACTATGAGTTAGTCTAATAGGGCCACATGCTGTTGACGTCTGTGTGCCCAGTGCCTAGCATAGCACCTGGCACGTCGTGGATGCCCAACTAGTGCTTATTGATATGACTTAGGTTGACAAGAATACCTGTATAAATTAACAGAGGCAATACAGCTGGAAAAGGATGTATGGCCACATTTAGAACATTTTGGATGCCAACATAGATGGTTTAAACAATATCCCTGGCAGCAGAGAATGCAGCACTAGGGGTCTGAGCAGGCACGTGTATATCTGAACTCGCCATCTGTATCCATCCATCTCTACCCCCTACACCATTTACTGGGTGCTTCCTTGGGTCAAGGGATTGATGGCCTTATATCGTTTCTTCCTCACAACCATTTGGGGTAAGATTACCATTACCACCTTTTACAAATGAGGAAAGAGGTTTAGGCAGGACAGTAACTTGCTTGAGGACACAGAGCTCATCAGAAGCAGGGCCACAGTGTTATTAGAATCTGGCTGATCCCAGTCCCTGGCCTTTGAAAACCAAGCTGCCTCCCTTACCCTGGCTAGACTGAGGGGAGACGAGGGAGGTCACGGTGCTGGTGGGATGGACATGAAGAGGAAGGGACGAACATACAACTGATTATAAAAGGAGGCTGGCTAGCACAGGGAGAGCCAAGGGGGCGGGGGGAGGAATCAACCTGAAATAGTGAAGTAAACTCGGTGTTTCCTACTAGTCTCTTTTCACTTTTTCCGAATATGTACAAGTTTGAATAAAAAGTTGGAGGGGAAAAAGGTTAAGTCTGACATTTCAGACCTAAGTGAAGTCTGGAGAAGAGACTAAGATGAGGGAGAAGAAAGTATAAAGCCACAGGCAAAAAGCAAGAAAGAGAAATAATTTCAGGAAGATGAATTGCCAACTCTGCCAAAACTTCTCTTAAAATTTCTTAACAACATCAGGACTCATAACAGTTTAGACTGTTACACACATGCTTGCAATTATTACTAAGGGGAAGTCATGTAATGATCCTAATTTATTAATTTTAATTATTAATTTTAATTTATTAATTATCACCTCATTAAATATGCCATCTGCTATGTATGACAAAACCTTCGGTAACTAAGGGAAGGAAATGTTGATGGAAGCAGTGTGATCCATAGTAGTATTCAGAGAAGTAGAACACTAACATTTCGAACAACTTTTTAAATTTTTTTTAACATTTTTATTTGTTATTGAGAGAGACAGAGACAGAGCATGAGCAGGGGAGGGTCAGAGAGAGGGAGACACAGAAACTGAAGCAGGCTCCAGGCTCTGAGCTATCAGCACAGAGCCCAACACGGGGCTCGAACCCACAAACTGCAAGATCATGACCTGAGCCGAACTTGGACACTTAACTGACTGAGCCACCCAGGTGCCCCAACACTAACATTTTTAAAGCGATTTAAAAACTTCATAACTTTTTGATAAGTAAATCCTTTTTACTATGTTGTTCACAATGTGGTGTATGTTCCTGAGTAGGTGGATGTCTTATTAAATGTCATATCTGATCATTTTACTACATTTCCCCTTTCCAAGTTCTGCTGTGCTTTTAACAGGGATTAAATATGTTATTATAGAGATGTTTTCTCTTTTTCAGTATATTTGTACTAGGCAATTCTTTTTTTCTGTTTTTTTAATGTTTATTTATTTGGGAAGGGGGGTCAACAGGGGAGGAGCAGAGAGAGAGACACACACAGAATCGGAAGGCTCCAGGCTCTGAGCTGGCAGCACAAGCCCAATGTTGGGCTTAAACTCACATACAGTGAGATCATGATCTGAGCCAAAGCCAGACACTTAACCGGCTAAGCCACCCAGGTACCTCTGTACTAGGCAATTCTATGAATTTTAAGCAAAATTCCCTCCAAACAAACAAAGTAAAACCCACAACAAATTGCAAAGGCCTAAAACTGAAGAGCCATTTTCATTAACACTCACTGGTAAGAGCTGTGCTTTCCCCAGAACTACTAAAGAGGTAGATACAATTCCAGACAGTAAAGAAAAGAAAACAGTTACAGATGCTCAAAAATGAGGACTCACTTCAATGATTTCAGGAGATATTCTAATCCTACCCATGTTTCACTCAGACCCAAAGTTTAGAGCAGTGTTTAGGGGGACAGAGGGAAAGTGGGAACTAAGGACTGGAGGGTTTTACCATCAAATTACTGGTATCTTTAAAAACACAAACAGAAGAATGGTGGAAGAGACACAGGTCATGATGCAAATATCTAGAAAAGAAATCTTTAGCACTTTTGTTAATAGTGTCAAAATAAGGGCCACATAGAGGTAATAAGAAACAAATATATGAATTTGTAAAAGGCATTCATAAATGTTTTGAAGCGGAAGAGAGAAGCAATAAAAAAAAGTTTAAAACTCATTCAATTCATGCAGACACAACTAAAACACATTATTGCCTATTATCATGTGATTTTTCAAATTAGCTACAAATGAAAGATGGTATCTTTATAAAACAAACAAAAAAATTTTTTTTGTTTATTTGTTTGAGAGAGACAGACACAGTGTGAGGGGGAGAGGAGCAGAGAAAGACGGAGGGAGAGAATCCCAGGCAGGCTCCGTGCTGCCAGCACAGAGTCTGATGTGGGGCTCGAAATCACAAACCATAAGATCATGGTTGAGCGGATGAAGCCAAGAGTTGGACACTTAGCCGACTGAGCCACCCAGGTGCCCCCAAACTAAAAATAATTTTTAATGTTTATTTATTTTTGAGAGAGAGAGAGAGAGAGCACACACAAGCAGGGGAGGGGCAGAGAGAGAGGGAGACACAGAATCCAAAGCAGGCTCCAGACTCTTAGCTGTCAGTGTTGGGGAGATCATGACCTGAGCTGAAACCAAGAGTTGGATGCTTAACTGACTGAACCACGACATGCCCCTAAAATTTTTTTTTAATAACAAAATAAACTTTTTGTTGGGGACTTAATGGATTTAGAATATATGTACTTTAAGTTCATGAAAAATGAAAAGTCAGCAGACCAAGATAAAATATTTGCAGGAATTACAACAAAGGGCTTTAATATCTTGATCAAATAAAGCATTCATATAAACTGAGAAATAAATTCCAATGTATTGGTGAGTAAATATGATCAGGAAAGAGATACATTAAAAAATCTCAACCATCCCAGCAGTAATCAAAGAAACACAATGACAATAACAGTGCCTACAATAACGGAGTAAATATATAACAATCATGCTGGCCAAAGCTGGATATAATAGGCATGCTCACACACTCCTGGTGGCAGAAAAAAAACTATTGAAAATAAATGTGATCATATTTGTCAAGAGACATAAATGTTTTCATACCTTTCAACTTAGTATTGTTTTTCTGGGGATTTATCTTAGAGAAGTGACTCTCACAGTACACAGTCCAGGGGTGGGTCGGGGTTCACAGCATTCTCAAGAGGCCCATGAGCTCAAAACTCCCTTCATAATGATGCTGTGATATTACTTGCCCTTTTTACTCTCATTCTTCTACAAAGGAACAATGGAATTTCCAGGAGCTACATGATGTGTAATGACAAGATTGCTCTGACGCATAAGAGAATACATGTTTGTAGGATGGTGGAATTTAAGGAGGGGGATGGATTTTGTACTTGGTTCTCACACTTTCAATAGCCAGACCACACAGGCAACCTCTAATCACAAATCCTTAAATAAAAAAAATCCCACTCACTGTATCTCTAAAATATTGATTGCCATTATTACTTAAATCTGACAGAAACCTCAATTTGGAAGTACAATGTCTATAGGAGAGAAGGAAAAATTACACTAAGTGATTTAACACAAACAAGGAATAAACATATTTTTCAATCACAGAGACTTAGCACAGGGCAAAAAATGCCAGGCAGGTAAATGCAGAGAACCAGATGCAAAGGGGCACAGTGCCCACTTACCAAAGCCCACTGCTGGAAGACAGAGGTCCTCAGCCCCGGCTGCCCAGTACGCCCATCTGGGGAGCTTGAAGAAGCCAGCGGCACTCAGGGCCCCTCTCCTAGAGATTCTGGTTTCATTGTTCTAGAGAGGGCCCACACGTGGGAAGTTTAACTTGCTTTCCAAGTAATTCTAATGTGGAACTAGTTTTTAAGAACTACAACTATAAATGATGAGAAATAACATAAAGTTCTTGCCTTTCAAATGATATCAATTTTCCATTCATATAATTTGTGGCTTTGCCTTCTTGAATTTGAAAACCAAAAGGGAAGGAGGGGGGCACTAAACTTTCCAATTCATAAGGCACTTAAGTAATCAATCAAGATTAACTTGGAGCACTCTTGACAGCCAGGCAAAATTCAAGACCAGGTATCTTTATAATTCAACTAAGAAGCTAGAGAGCTTTCCAAAAAGTCATCAAGCAGAGCTGGGTTAGACCAGGAACAAATCAGAATTTCAGGCCAGACCGCTCACCCACATCAATAGCCTTTAGGAGGTCTGTGTTGCATTTATTGGTTTGGGCCAGACAGCTCAAAACACTGAGGTTAGTGAGATCAACCAAGGGCAAGCCTGCAGCAATCTGAAGAGCTGAGTGTGTGACAGGATTTCCTGCTGCGCCTTCCTCCGTGTCAGACACCCCGTCCCAGTGACTGTGCTCTAACCTCTCTGCGGCAGCCTGCAGACTACACAGGAGTGGAATTTGGCCCAATGAGAACAGAAGAGTCCCATGACCACAGAGCTTCCTACACATAAAGAGCTTAACAATATCCCCCAGTTCATACCACGAGTTCCTTCTGAGTCTCAAGTTCTTAAAGTTTTCCCAACTTGAACGGTCTTTGCCTGAGGGACCCATTTAAACCTCAGAGAGGATTTCTCCAGAAGAGGACTGAACAACAAACAAAACACAAAGCCAGGCATTTGGAAATACAACACATGACACCCTCAGAGAGCAGGCAGGCCCCTATTCAAGCCGGCCCCTATTCAAGCCGGCCCCGGGTCAGTCATAAGAAGGAGAAGGCAGAACACAGCGCAAGATGAGTGAGGAAGCCCAGCCTCTCCTGCATGCTCCGGCCCTTGGGACAAGCCTGCCTCAAATGCTGGAATTTGGTGAACTGACCCCAATCCTTTGGGGATGCTGAAGAACAGCCCTGTTAGGCACATAAGAATTCAGAGCCAAATTTCTTCGTCTTTGGATGAAATGATACCCTGGATGGAAATGAATCTCTCCCTCTCCTCCCTCATTTGTGTCTTCCAGCATCTTTCTTATAATACTTTCCAGTTTGTCCTACATCAGGATGGCTTGTGCCTGCGCTTGTCTGTTTTCTCCACCAGATTGTAAACTGGACAGAGGTGACACACTTTACACCTCCGCAGCGTGGGAACCAAGTGTGTATGTTTGGTGAATGTGACAGGAGTTTCTTACAGATGAAATTTTCAAAGTGGCACCAATTAACATGGAGTTGAGACACTCCTTAGAGGCACACAGCATGGTAGGTTAGCTGGGAGAGTAATGAGGGCCATTTCCAGACAAAAGTGCGGGGCGTGGGAGGCAGGGAGTGGTCAAAGGCAAGCTGGCAAATGCACGGCCAGGCCATGGGAGGCATTTCAAAACCTCTGCTCACAGCAACCTGTACGAGAGCCCAGTATCCTGCGCACACTCCTGAAACGAACACCCAGAGGAGCTCCAATAAAGAAGCGATGACTACTGCTTACGGCAGGCACACCTTGCCAAAAGGCCTACCCGCAGCATCTGGGCATTCCTGGCACATGCCAGCCAAGCCTTTATCTGTTCCAACCTCCTGATCATCTTCTGAGAAACAGTGAAATCATAGCTTGTGGAGCCAGTCTGACTTCAAGTCATCAATAATGTAACAGAGTTCCCATAAACACTGAGGACTTCATATAGTCTGAGAGCGGCAGGCAAGATACCTACTGGGCGTCCGGGATGAAATACCATCGCTCTCAATCTGTTTCCTTGCCCCAAATTTATTTTTAATATATGCCATTCAAATATGTCACCAGATAAATACCCACATTTAATATTAATGCGATAAATGCAACTTGCTAGTTATGAACAACTATCTTTATCTTCTGGAAACATATTTAAGATCATCAGGATAAACAAACACATCCTTCACAATCAGAAAAAGATGAGCCATCACTCCCCCCTACACACACACACACACACACACACACACACACACATCACAAATAAAGATGAAATCAAATTATGTCAGTCCCGTTGTACATATTTAGGTCTGGTGAAACATAATTAGAAAGGCCAGAGATGCTTCAGAGTATAATTCCTCAAACCAAAATGCAAAACTGTGACATACAATATTTCCCCACTAAAGAATAAAAAAATATCCATTCTAACCTTGTAGAGCATATGTCCTTCTTTTTCTGTCTCTCAAAGTTCCCAGACATCCAGTGAATATCTGTCCTTTATTTGGACAGCAAAATACACCTTCATGGCCGATAATTCCCTGTTTGTATCTAACAGTGTTAAGAAGATATCAGTCCACAGAGAGAAACCGGGTGCTAGTCGTTCTCCAGAAAAGCTCAGGCAGCCAAAGGCAATAGAAAAAGACTTCCTGTATATAAATATATACATATGTATATGTATATATTTAACTGTAGTTACCTCCCAGTAACTTCACTCCCTTTCTTTCTGGATTTGAATCATTTCGCCACTCCATGGAAAAGCTTGAGAACAGAGGAGTGAGACCCTGGAGCAGACATAAGGTCCAAGTCATCGGAGGCTTCCGCTTGGTTTAAAAGAATCACAACTGTGAGGAGAGTCAAGAGAAGCCGCCAACAGGATGTGTGTGGCTGGAGTTCCTGGCATGAAATCCTGACTTTCATGTTTATTTTTGGATGTATTTTTCTTAGCCCTTTGATGCAAATTTCTGGCCTGGGAAGTAACCCTACAGGACAAGCTCCAAAGTTGCCAAAAAGTAAGCACAGACTCCTGACTTGGGAGAAATCAGGCCCATTGGCTCTTGGTTCCAGCTAGTCCTCAGATGAGACTGAGGGTCCCTGTGCATTAAATGATAGGCATGGGGCTTCCTCTGAGGATGGGTTGTGCAGTCCTGCCTCACTGCTCAGGACCACTAAATATTTACCTGAAATACCAGCCTATGCTGAAAGCCAACCTGAAATTGTTTGCATGCATACAAAAACGAAAGAAAGAAAGAAAGACAGACAGAGAGAGAGAGAGAGAGAGAGAGAGAGAGAGAGAGAGAGAGAGAGAGAAAGAAGAAAGAAAGAAAGAAAGAAAAAAGAAAGAGAGAGGGAGGGAGGGAGGAAGGAAGGAAAGGAAAGAAATTGTTTGCATGCTAAATACAGTAATAAAAACCATCCAAAGGACCTCTAAGATTTTTATGTTCCGATATTGTTTTAAATATTTGGCTTTCATTTTTCTGACAGCCCAAGACAGACAGGGACCTCAAGTCCATTCAAGCAGGAGCAGATGCCTCTGAAAAGTATATTATTCTGATAAGATTTTTAAAGCACATCAGCAAAGACTAAGCTGCTGTTATTATCAATAATTCCTATTCTCATAGTGGCTTGAAAGATCATTAATGGAAAAGAACTCTTTATCCCTGCATAGTCTAAGAGATGCAGTAAATGGAAATAACTGAAAAGCTTTTCAGGCCCACAACTGCTAACATATCTGGTAGAACTGAGAAATAAAACACTGAAAATCTGGGAATAGAAACAGATGTAAAGATAGTTCTTCAACAATATTCATTACTCTTAGAAATATTCCTGTATACAAATTCCATTCTTCTCCTAAGACAGAAATATGTACTTACTTCTTCATTTTCCATTCAGTTTTATATCCCATAAAGCATGAAATAGATTTTCGGTTACTTAACAGTATTAACTGAGGCCACAGACACATTTGGGGAATAAACTCTCCTGGAACAATCATTACGTCAGAGCAACAGTTCTCTGTGACATGAGATCCCTTGGTTAGAATAAATTCACAAATATGTGCCAAAAGTTTCTGGGTAACAATTACAGCCAAGAAATCAATTTTATTGTGGTATGGGTCAGACTATAAATTTAAAATACTGCTTTTATTTTTAGACTCTTGTAGTTTTATTGCTGTCTTTAAATTTCAAATGACTTATTCATAGACATATTATTATACTGAACATGTTCAAACATGGCTCACGGTGAAGGAAAGCTTTTGCCAGATGATGTCCATGCAACTGAAACACATCTAGAAAAGTGGTAGAGCACAAGTTCAAGGACCTCTCAATTGTGTCTGTTACAAATTTGATCAAAAATCTACTTCTCTGAATACACTGGACTCACCTCTTCATTCAATTTCATGTATTGGGAATATTCTACGTAAAGATGTCAATACATGCTACTACAAAGCTGAAAGCATCTTCATACAGACATAACATTAGATAGAAAGGCAACAAGGAAACCAAAACAAACAAAAGACAACTCCTGTTGGAGTCATTTGTAACCACGAGAAACCTTCTTATCCTATATGTGCTGCAAAGAAATTCATGGAGTTGGACAGTAAATCAGTTCTTCATTTAGTCCAAGAGCCACCACCAATAACACAATCTTGGATCAAATATTAGTAACTGGTTTAAAACTCCCAACCCTATACTTAACTACTCTGCCATTTAACTTCCTCACTGAGGGCACTCAATGCCACCAGTGCCGAAGTGTTTGAATTAGGGTTGTCTCAAGCACTGAATGTGATATTCCAAGACTTTTCAATTATTTTTCTTCTGAATGAAATTCAGAAACAAAACTATCTCCTCTCCTCTCTCTTCTCTCTCTCCATCCCCTATCTGCTGCTGAAAAATGAGATGTTTTATACTGTGGTTCACATATTTTTTTAAGTTCTAATATCACAAAGGCGTGAGAGGAGGGATGCACTATCAACCAACTCTGAATAAATTTACCATATTCACTTAAGAAAGCATGACCTGGTTCTAAGATGGAGCAATCCAATGGTCTCAAATCTGACCATAAATTAACAACTGAAACACGGAAGAACAAGAAAACATTTTCATTAGGAAAGACACAAGATGCAAAGAAAAGCTTCAAGATGTTACCTCTGTTATATCTTGGGGAATACTTTTTCTGATGTATTTGTAGAGGGTATTGAATAATGCTCTAGCTACATTTATGGAAATAACTTTTTTAAATACTCTAGGTGCTACCAGTTTGACTTACAACATAGTACACAATACAAAACAAAAAGTATCTGGGATGAAATTGAATAGGATTTCAAAACCTCACATGTAGCTCTCTAAGTGTGTTCTCTTCCTGCAGAGAGCTGAGGAAACTTGCCTTTGGTCAGGAAAGTAAGGATTCCCTAGCTTTGTGTTTCCATTAAAGTCCCAAGTGTAAGATTTAAAATAGACTATTTGCTCAGCCTGCTAAAGAGCTACTTTTAGACTGTGCTACCTGGTAGTGGTTATAGATCATAACTTTCAGAGTGAGAAGAAATAACTCAGAATCCTGGTCCTTGTGTTTTGTCATTTGCCCTCTTTAAGTGACAAGGGCATACATAAGGAGACAAAGTTAAACCAGGGGGTACTTGACATACAATGGGCCCACTGTGACAGTCTTCGAAAATAATTAGTCAAGTGAGATGAACATGCAAATTTAGACGCATGATTCAGGTTATCTAATTTTTACTATCCTTAACCTATAGCCCAACACTGAGTTACTTACCTTGCCAACAAGGGAGACACTATTATCCAGCTTACCTTTCTGCTGGCTTCTTCCTGCCACCTTATAGTTCGATGAGGCTGCTACCTGAATCCTTCCCTACATAATCCTTTCCTTTTAATGCTTGGCTGGCAGATCTCACTCAGATTTCAGCTGACAGTATGAGTTTGGGTTTTAATTTTGCTAATGGGCATTATTTACTACTGTAATAAATGGTTGCATTATAAACTCCATTATCTAACATAAACAAGGAATAAGTATTCTGAGTATCAGATATTTTGCTAGCAGATTAGTGTCATCAATGGATCCCTCATATTCAAATAGAAATAAAATCTGTTTAATGATAATGATTTTTATACTCTGAAATACTGTTATGACTTGGTAGCTTATTTTCTGTGTTCCCCACATAGAACAGAAGCCCTCCTGGAGAGCGAGAGCTCTGTGAGTCTTGTCTGCTGCTACACCTACCTGACCCACAGGAGATACTCAGTGAGTATTTGTTAAACAATGCATGGGAGGATGAACTTAAGTCAATCTTTCTTATTTAGAAAGTTATTTAGAATTTTACAATTTCTTAGGATTGTCACGTACCATATATGCACAATTGTACCCATTAATAAAGTTCTAATGAACATGGATTGCTAGATGATGGAGTTTCTTGCATTTCCATTTTAGCCAGTTAAAACGCTGATTGAGCATGTCATTTGTGCTCTGTACTTAGTTGCATGAACAGGCAAATAAAATGAAGTATGTGACTAATCTCTTACTCCCTATGAGGTTCCAGTCCCCCACCTATAAAATAAGAAGTCAGACAAAAACTCTGTCCTTTCCTTTCAGCTCAGTTAAGTCACTGGCAGAGGTCAGAACCCTACACTGAGGTTACACTGAGTTGGATCCACTGAGCTGCAGAATCATGCGGCAAGGTGTGGGTACCAAAGCCACCCTCAGTATCAATCCCCCCGTTTAATAACTTTCCTTTAAGGGAAATACCTGTGGACAATAGCCCTACAATGGACTCAAATGAAGTCTAACCACAGACTCGAGCTAATCACACGAGTGCAGTGCCAACAGCAAAGCTTCCAGACATGATGAGCTTCCTGATGTACTCAGTATCACATTTGGCATTTTCTCACCAAAAATGCTTGATCTGACCTAATCAAGCTTTTAGCTCTAACTTCCATTTATAGGAAGCCCTCGGGTAGTGGTACAAAAGGATACCATGAGAAAATAATCAAACAAATCTTGAATTTGGAAGAAACTCAGCTAGTCTTTTTAACAGTCAATGCCACGGAATGGATGAGAAAGACAGAGAGAGGGAAGAAGGGAGGGAAGGTGGAAGGGAGAGAGCAGGGGGAGAGAACAGGGAAAGAGAGGAGAGAGAGAGACTCAGATATAATAATCAAATATAAGACGTGGTTCTTTATTTGAACCTGGTTTGAAATACAACAGATATAAAGATATTTATTAAATACTTATTTATTTATGGGTATTTATGGGGAATTTGAACTGTGGACTGGGTATTAGATATTAGGATATTATCTTTAGTTTTATAGAACAATGGTGTTATGGGTATGTGGCAGAATATTCTATTTTTTGAGATTATGTTGAATATTTATGATGAAATGTCATAATGTCTGTCATTTACATTAAAGTGGTTCAACAACAACAACCAAAAAAACCCCAAAGATGGAACAAATATGGCTACACGTCAGCAACTGCTAAACTAAGTGGGGCTGTATGGATGTTCATTGTATTATCCTTCCTGATTTTCTGTATGTTTGAAAATTTTTCTAATAATAAGTTTTTCAAAAATGTTCACAGGTAGCAACTTCTCAGGAACTTCCTTCATGGTGCTGAGGGCTTCTAATTAAAATAAAATTTTAAATATTTCCACAAACCATCTTCAATGAGCAACTTGAAAAAGTCGTAACAGACAAAAGCAGTTATAATGACATACATCACAGGTGGAAATCATTTTTGTTCTTAAGCCAGTTTTCTAAATTTTCTTTTTTGGAAAAGACTTTTTCAGTTTACCTTTTAGAAATGAAAGATCCAAAAAAAAAAGGCTTATTTGCCTCAAGCTTGGTCCCTTTTAATTGACAGAAAACCTCTCCACATACACCTCATGCAAACCTACTTCAGCTTTGCCTTCCTAAAACTAGCTTTTGTCTCTGAACTTTACAGAGCAGTTGGAGCTCTTTAATATTTTCTAAGAGGAACATTTCAAACAAGCAACCCCGCAATTTATTCACTACTGCCAAGAATAAAAGTAACAGGTTTCACCACGAAGGCCTTCCAAGGCTTTGCAGGACTTTAAGGCAAGCATCACTCATTCACCTGCAGCTTTGCTCCCTTAATGCATCTGTCATTTGTTTGGCTCTGGAGGAAACTATTTGATTACACAAAATTCTTTTAAGATCAAGTTTAAAATCTTAGCCACACCGGGACAAGTTGCAAAGCCTGCCAGCTCGATGGGTTAACACTTGGACATACTGAGCCAAGGACAAAGATAAGGAACAACCCCAGGTTAAAATCAGAAGCTTGTAGAACTGAAAAGGAATGAGCGTAAAAGATGCAAGGCTTAGCTGGGCCTTTCTAAGTGCTCCACTTGCCATTACCACATATAAGATGATTTATTCCCCTACTTCTTGCAAATGAGTGCAATACCCTAAGGGGCGCTGGTAAGCAGCGGTAAATGCAGAAGCCCCCAGCACCGGGAGCATCCATCCACCACTGTGCCACCCATGCATTCTGAGGTTGGCAAGCAACCAGACATCTCTATGTCCCTCATTTCCCACACCTGATTGCACGAAACATCATTTTTAAAAGCCTTTAAATGAAGCAGATGTTAACCCCACTCATTCCACTTTACCAGGGAACATGTCAACGATGATTTTTAAAATGCAAAAGAAAATGTCAAAGTATTTTGTTCCCTAGTTAAGAATACATCTGTGGAATAGGAGAGAGGAAATACATAAAACACTCTATGGTCATTCAAGAAATAATTATAAGGTATGTCAAACTACAGAAAATTGAGCAAGCACTAAATTAAAAAAAAAAAGCAGGGGGGATGTCTTATGTCAAAAATGGCTTTTTCACTCACTCATTTCAAAAACAAGTTTTGAAAATTAAATTTCATCTACCAGCCTAGAACAGAACACATTAAGGCTTGACTGTAATGCCATTATCCACGTGGCAGCTCTCTTTCTTTTCTGCAACTACATTAATTGACAAGGAAGCCTTGGGGCTCACCTCCCACAGAGCCTTGAAGTCCTTCTGCTCGATGCGGAGCAGTTCACTGCTCTCCCTCGTAACGATGGTCGCATGGCGGGGCGTGTTGTCCAGAATGGACTCTCCGAAGGCTGTCCCAATTCCCAGGGTACAGATGGTCACTGCATCCTGAGGATCCCAAAAATTGGTCATGAGAAAATTAAACATTTAACTGAGATGGGTGAGCGGTCTTTTCTGTGAATTTAAGTTTAACTTATACACAATAAGCACTCAATTCAACTGCACAGTTCATCAAATTTTGATAAATATATACACCTGTGTAATCACCACCAAAATCAAGACATAGAACATTCCTATCACCCTGAAATTCCCCTCGTGCCCTTTTCCAATCAAGACCCTCCCTTCAGAGGTAATCAGTATTCTGATTTCTATCACCATAAAGGAGTTTGGCTGATTTTAAAACTTCATGTATAAGGAGTCAGACAATATGCCCTTTTTGGTGTCTGGCTCCTTTTGCTCAACATGTCTCTAAGATCCATCCATATTGTGTCATGGATCAGTAATTGTTTTCCTTTTACTGACGAGTAATTTTCCATTGCATGGGTATGCTACAATTTGCTTATCCATTGTCCTATTTGTGAACATTTGGATTGTTCCTAGTTTAGGAAGATTATGAATAAAGCTGCTGGCAACAACCTTCTTCACGTCTTTTTGTGGACAGTATTATCTTTTTATATGACTACTTTCTGCTTTAAGAAAAAAGAAGGGAATTTTTAAAAAATGAACAGATTTTTAGTGAGACAGTTACAGTTACAATAGTTCAATAAGAACCTAGATTGGGGAGGCTGGTATGTCAGCCTGTCTTGAAGAGATGAGGAAACTGAGGGTGAGGGTGGTTGATGAACCCAGCCCTGGTTCACACAAATACTCAGTAAGGCAGTCAGATTCAAACCACAGCTATCTGACTATAGAGTCTAAGCTTTTTGTATCATGCTGCCTCCTGCAGCCATAATAGAGTAAAAACAGCATCAGATAATGTGCAGTGTGTCCGGTTTATAAAATGCCATGAAATCAATGATTTAAAAGTTTCTTAAGGTATACTAAAAAAGTAATTTCCAATCTGCATGCAACATTGGTGACAATATTTGCATTTAATCCTAACTAGTTTCAAATAATGCAAAAGCCACTCAAAGCCACCTGGACATTAATTTTGCAGGGCATTATCAACTAACGGAGATACACAAGGGTAATCCTCTGAGTCAGAAAACAGTTTTCCTTTCATGCATCTAAGACACGATAATAAGCAAATGTTATTAAGATCAAGTTAGTGACTCTGTAATCACATTACTAAGACAAATGCCCATAAGAATCTAGATCCTTGAACCACAGCAAATTGCTTCTGCCCAGATATTACCAAATAAAATTGTGTTTAGGAAAATAAAATCAATAATAACTCAGAAAAGAATAAAAGATTGGGGGGGGGGGGCAGGATGTAGGAATAGTCTGCTAATAAAGTTTCCAGAAAGGCAGTTGCAGACAAATTCAGTCAGAAAAATATCCCCAGAACCAAAATATCAATATTCAGTGAGTTAGGTATCTCTCAGTAATTTTTAGACTCTAGTAAAAGCACAGAGGGATTACAATAAATCTCAGACTTCCATAAATTCTCTAGAATATCAGGTTCCCTTGAGAATCCTACAGGCCTACTTTATCATCTGCACCCTTTAGAAAGACTTCTTTTGCCTAATTTGCACCTTCAGTGTAAAATTCTATTTTAAAGCTTGACAGGTATGGAACCATTCATTTTACTCCTGCCACTGTCCATGTAGCTTAAATATCTAAGGTTATCCACAAAGCATAATGCAAAGGTATGAAAATCTGTTACTTGTGAGCTAGTTGTAGATTTTTTTGGATTATAAACAGTCTTCTCCTCTCTCACCCCCTATCCCTGGCTCTGCAGTTTGTCATCATAAGGTATACAAAGGAAGACATGGGCTGTGAAAGTCACATGAGCCCAGCTTCTTGCTAGTTAACAGCTCTTGTGATGGACAAAGGATTGAAAGTATCTTTGGCTCTCCCCTGGAGAGTTTAACAATTACCCATGCATTACACACCTAACCACAGTAGTCCTGCTAGTGCTGCCAGTACACTGTCGGTCTCAAGGGTCAAGATCCACGTCTTGATCTCACGTGTCAAGACCTCTGCAAGGAGGCACATCAAGCATCTCAGCCCATTTCCAATGTCCCTCACTCTCCTACCAGAACTGAACATAGAACCTGTCCTTCCCACATTTCCTGCTTCATCCACGATCTTCTTAAGTTTAAAGACAGGGAGTCACAAACACAAGGTAGGATCTTAAAGTTAGGACTAGAAAACCTCACCTGGAAGGAGAATTACTTCTAAGTTCAAACTTAGCTTTCAGCAGACTCAGTATTTTTAGGACAAATGTACTTAGAAATCGGAATGGATTTGGGAAATATGGGACGGGCACTGGGAAGAGGCAGGTCCTAAGAAAAACATTTTCACTCTAAAGATTAATCACTATCTTTATAGTCCATGAATGTTACTTTTTGAATCCCAGAGGTTTGCAATGTGCTTAGAAGAAAATTATCCAAAAGAAATGAGCAATCCAGTGTTCTCTCATTTAACAGAGCCAGGATAGGTTGCTCAATATGTATACTGAAATGTAGGTGAATGTGAGTCACTGTGGTGGGAGCCCTCTTACTTTGGTTCACACGGACATCTAACCAGATCCCTACAGTCAGAATTTCAAGCCTGAACTTTGGCAGATAGGCTGAATGGATGCCTCTGCCTGGGGCTGGAAGTGTGCATTTCTGAATGTAATATTACTGTTTCTTTAAAGTTCACACATATCTAGGGGCACCTGGGTGGCTCGGTTATTTAGGCATCCAACTTTGGCTCAGGTCATGATCTCAGGGTTCGTGGGTGAGAATCCCGGGTTGGGCTCTGTGCTGACGCCTGGAGTCAGCTTGGGATTCTGTCTCCCTCTCTCTCTCTTCTCCTCCCCCCCTCAAAAATAAATTTAAAATTCCTTAAATAAAAAAGTTTACACATACTCTAGAGATCTGCTCATGTCCCCATACATGTTTAATAGACTATTCTGATTATTTTATTGTCTGCTCATTCTCAGATTAGTGTGCAGAAAGGCCACCTGAAAGAAAATAGTGACATAAAGCCTGAAAAAACTGGTCAGTACCAACTCAGGGTATGTAAAATATTAACAAAAACAAATAAATGTTCTATTTTGATAAGATGGCAATTTACTTTAAAGATGTTGAAATATGAAATGTAGATTTAAAACTCTTAATGTCTTCAACACAGGAAGGTAGATTTAACAGATGCTGCTGGGGTCCTGCCAGACTCCTCCCTACTCCTCACCTCACCCCTCCCCTAAAGTCATTGTAGCTTTCTGGACAGTTGTCATACACACATGCGGCTTCCTCTCTCAGGCATCATCGCCATTGCTCCACCCGTGGGCCAAGGGCTGGGCACTTGATGCCTGCAAGGGGCAACCTCCACCAAAGAGGCATGAGAGGAGGAATATAAATACCCCAGCTTCCTAACCCTACACAGTTTCGTGGAGAATTGCCTGAAAGAGTGAGCCCAGTGGAATTCTTAACACACTTTTATTGGCTTTCCCTCCTACCATGTCTCACTTCCCCACTCCCTTACAAGGCTTCCTGGGGTCATCTTCAAAAATAACCACTTGCAGCTAAATCTTAATCTCTAGGTTGGCTTCCAGGGAAACCCAAAACAAGGGAGTGAGTTAGCCAAACATGGTTGTGAGTCCTATGTTGTAGTGAGACCTCTGAGGAGGCACGGGGCTGAACCGCCATCCCCGGAGGGACTTCTGGAATAGGGGCAGAGACCAGCTTCTTACTTACTGCTTTGCAGCAGACACATAGCAAGTGCAAGGTCCCCTGGGTGACACATGGGAAGACTGCCTCCTGCTATTAGTACAGCATATTGGGTCTCTGAGGCCAATTCGACTATGTAACTAGGGGTGATGGGCGCTCAAAAAGGAGTAACCTGTGGCATGTCACTGACATGTCATCTCGTTCCTTTCTCCAATCTAATGCAACTCTCTTTTGCCTATCTGTCAACCTGGTCACTCCTCATATCTTCTAAAACACTTACTAACCCGCCTGCCCTTAATGGTACACATTCCACAGTGTGCCCGCATGTACATGTCTCCACGTGTGTGAGTGGAGCACCACGTGCCATGCACTGAGCCGGGCGTCTCGACTGTGATGCCTTATTTATTCCTCACAACAGTTAAATGAGATAATGCATTTAAACTGCTTTACGCAGAGTCTGACTCAAAAGAAATGCTTAATAAATTGTGGGTATTCTTATTGATGGAATATTAGAACAATTCTGCAACATCATGGCTATTTCATAGGCTGAGGAACATCAGGCCCAGAGATGTTCAGGGATGTGTCCAGCAGCATGGCTAGTGAGCAGGCATTGAGACTAGAACCAGTAAGTCTAATCACCTTTGCATATATCTCTTCATATCGTATGAAATGTAAGTACTGCTTGCCAAGGATCAGTAGAAAGATCAATTAAAGTAATAATTAAATCCACAAAGGTGGGGGGTTTTTTTTCAGTCAATCTATATATTTATTTATATATATTTATCTCTATATATTAAGTCCCAGTCTCCAAGAAAATAGAAAAAGCCCTGCTCCCTCTCTAATCCTCCTTCCAGAGCTGGGATCCACCTGGCCCTCAACAAGAGGATCAAATCCATCCCAGACTAGGGCACCAATCCTCTTAACTCATTAGGAGAAATGAAAGCAATTATTAGTTTTCCTACTCTGATGCTGTGCCCCGGTTTCTAATAAGGGAGTCCCTACCTCAGTGGAAGAACTGAGGTACTGCCTTTCTGCATCTGTGCCTTAATAACCTGCCTGGTATCTTAATTCTTTTCAAACGGCCAGCTGTCTGGTTCTGACAGCTCCAGCCCCTCCCCTACGTCCTCCTGGGGGCCCCAGCCCCTCTCCAGCACCCTTCTGTGGCCAGGCCTGTTCATCAGCACACTTGGCTACCCACTTCCCTCACTGGGCCCACTTTCTGACTCCCTGCTCATCACCAAGTTACACCCCATCATGTTACCACTAGTTAGACCTAACCCAGTCCTGCACTCTACTAACCTGGGGGCCGTGCTGCTCCAGTGTTCAGCCACTCCCATGTCCTGCCTGCATACCTGAACATGGCCTCTGATAGCTCCTAGCTCCACCATAGGTGGCCTGCAGTTTCTGAGCCTCCTCTGCCCAGCTAAGCACCAACTGAAGTCGTGAACATTATCCTGACACAATATGTATTTCACTGGCATAGGTAGTGTCTGGTTACCTCCATTCATAAAAGTTCATGTTAGGTAGGTTAACAAAAATGTCAATAAAGTCTCCCTGATGGAAGGCAGGGAATATTAGGCAAAGGACACGAACCTGGAGGCACGGAGCGTCAGAACACTCCACGCTTAGCGGGAAGTCTCCCTGGAAGCAGTGTAGGGACAAAAGCACAGCCCCCGTAGACCTAGAATCACAACTCTTCTCTGCCAGTTATTACAGTCTTGCAGCTTTGGGTAAAATGATCTCAAGGAAGCCCAATATCCTCATTTATGAAATGGGCACAAGCAGGATTCAATATAAAGACAATGAATGACACACAGAGTTCGGTATGGTTCCTGGCACATAGTAGATGCTCCGTAAATAATGGAAAACAGTATTTCTGACTTTCTCATATTTATACACACATTGAGGTTAACTACATTTCTAATAAGCAAATCATATTTTTCTATTACTTAAAGAAAAGGGAACCTCTATATTCATTTTGTGTTATGAATGATGGTTTTTCAACACTTAAATTCCAAGTCTCTCTGTCTCCCAGTCTGGATGTCAAGTGGTTGGAATGATCTGCAAACACTTCAGCTCTCTGGGGGAGCTTGTATTCAAAGGAG
Organism: Suricata suricatta; assembly: GCF_006229205.1. Taxonomy (NCBI): domain Eukaryota; kingdom Metazoa; phylum Chordata; class Mammalia; order Carnivora; family Herpestidae; genus Suricata; species Suricata suricatta. The sequence goes on from NC_043702.1 coordinate 57,631,163, forward strand.
CCCTTCTGACGAATCCTGCTGAAAATCAAAGAATCCTTTTGTGCTGCTACTAATCACCCCTTAATTTATCTGCTTTGTACGTCTGAATTATGATATACCAGGTTTTCTTAAAGCAGGTGTTTTCATATGAAGCATTTTATTTGTTTGTTGCGCTATAAACATAGCTACACTATGAAAATAGGAATGGTGTTAAGAAAGTCAACAGCTGTGTATCACTGACGTCACAGGTAAAAACATGGGCTTTGCAAATATCTACACGCATCCACTTACATCCACTTACGCATCTATACGAAATCCAACTTACACTAGTTACAGTCTGACAAAATTTAAAATAACTAACAATCAACAAAATAGACATAAGAATTCTCTCTGATAAGCACATCAAGGTTTTTCTTTAACTGTCCTTTAACTTCAAGGGGTATCAGATTTTTTAGTAAGCAGATTTAAATCACTGTATTAATAGCTCAAGAAAAGGTACCTGTCTTGTGGCATATTTATTATTTTGAATCCATGTTGGGTTAACATTAGTGAAAATAAATTGGTCCTTTAAGTCCACAGACCCTGACACATAAATTCTTACAAAGCAAATACTTTGACAATTTTTATTTTAGGACTATAGGCAATACTTGCCATTAAGTTTGGTAGGGCTTGGGTTTATTTATGAGCTTGAATTTAGTACTGGAATTTACAGAGTGCTACAAGTCTTTTTAAAAAATAAAAATTTAATGGGACCTAAACTCTGAATTTGTCTAGACATTAAATTGTTATGTGCTGTCTGAAGAATTTATTGCCAAGCACAAAGGTAAAATAGTTCCAAGTCAAATGTGTTTTTTCCTAACAGACAGCAAAGACAGATTTGTTACTTTTACAGCACTTCCCTGGACTGACAGTGTTAGACACAGCCTAACAAGATCGGGCAAGCTGGCTGCGGGAAGTGTCGATGAGAACATGAGAAGGGACTGGCATTAGCATCCTGATAACTGAATCAGGGAGGCCAGCTTCATTTCTGCAGAAAGCCAATCTGTCCTGCACTGCGGCTCAGCCCGCATCCACCCAAACGAAGAATTACACGGCAACAAAACTAAAGAGTGTGTGGATGCCTTGTGCCGGATGCTAAATAAACTCCTGATCGGTTCCTAACAAATAACATGACCTGAGCAGACAAGTAATAAGAGATCATAAACAACCATTATGGACTTGGCACCTTCCCCATTTCATGGGCTCATTAACTGTGCTCAGAAAATGTTCCCTGAAGACAGCAGTGTTCTCTGTCTGAAAACAATGGGGTGAAACAAGAGTAAATGAGAGAATCAGGCTAAGACAGAGAATAAGAGAAAGCTACATGATAGAGAAACAGGTCTGTCCTTCAAATTTCATAAATAAAAATTCAACACAACAACATCTTTGACGTAGAGACAAAGAGAAGGCAAATAAGAGCACATTTTACTTTTGGGGGAAGTACCAGTGAGAGATCGTTTTTCCAAAATTGGACTAAAAATTGCCAGAGAATGTTACAGGAGCAGATGAGAGGGCAAGTGCCAACAGCAGCCCTGGTTCTCTGATCTCACAGAATGGCTGAATCACAGCCTTGAAAGTTGTCATTCTAATGGAGTACACCTCCTGCTTTCTCTAGGCCAGCACTGCCCTCTTGTGATAAAACAAGAACACTGCAGTCATTACAACTGGCTGCACGCCCCCTAGGCAACAAACCTTTCCTTCTGGAATTAGTAAGGAAAAGTACGAGAACCCCTGCTCTGCGCCAAGCTTTGTGCTTTATATACATGGACTCATTTAAGGTAGGAATTACTATCCCCAACTTACAGGTAATCTAACTTGCCTAAGGTCACACAACAGTGAAGTAACAGAGAAAGGATTTCAAAAGAGGTCTGATTATAACCACTGTGTGTTGCATTAGGTAAAAATACTTTAAATAAGCATCTGTTATATAGATGTAGAAGTTTTAATGAAGTAATACACCATCTCATTATCTATTTTGCAGCATGAACTTTTAGTCACTTCTCTTCTTTACTGTGACAGGGAAAATATACTTTTTTGGTGCAAAGATTAACTTTTAAACCTTATTTGTTTCTAGGGTTTAAATATTTACCAGGCCAAAAAGGCCCTTCACTTATGAAATCTGCAGAGAAAAATAGGACCTTCTCTTCCTTTATCTCTCTCTCTCTCTCTCTCTCGGAAACACACTTACACACCCAGTTGAGTATGGCTGCCTATATATTGTTTTTATGTATATTACTTACTATGTATAATTTATTCCAAAATCCACTTTTCACCCTAAACCCATTCAAGTACATATAGGAAAAGAATATACTCATAGCATTATTCATTCTAGTGGGAACATAAAACCTCTAACTTTCAGGCCATGTAGTTAAATAGGCACTCAAGACAGGCAAGTTCTTGAGCACAAGAGTTCAGCTGTGGATGTCTGGGTAGGCTTAAGTAAGAGACTGAGGGTGGGGACAAGAATTAGTGGAAAAAGGGAAGATTAATACTTGATAGAATCTGTGCTGCCAAGTAGAAACCTATGTGAACATGTGAACGAGCTGGGATGCTGGGCCAGTGGTGTGATCTGTGGGCGGATCTCCTTGCTGAGCACTCTGAGTTTCAAACGGTAACACAAACAATGTGCAAGGCAGGAAAAGTGCCTAGAAAGCTGGGAGGTGTGCCTCTGACAATTACATAAGGACATGGGATACAAGTGTTTTGGAAGTAGGTTTTGTTTACGGAGCAGAAGCAATCCAATGTACAAGAAGGTATTTCCAAGGACAGCCGTCTCTACAAGTTCATCAAAATAACAGAACAGTATGTATTTCTCAGAATTCTTAGAACAAACACAGTTTTGAGGCCATAGCAAAAGAAATGAAAGCAATGTAGCACCAGCTCCACAGACTAGGGCCTATCATCTCTCTCTTCAACTGGATACTTTGGTCTCTCCCCTCCAGTCCATGCTTAAAGATTGGGGGGACTCACCTGAAGGGAAAGTAGGAAAGCAGAACAATGTTGGCTTGGGGCTTTGCCCAGAAATGCCTGTATGAGAGGGAGAGAAGTCAGTTCCAACCAACACTCAGTAGGATTGTGCACCACTGTCTGATGTGCTCTGAGTTGGGAGCAGACTCACAGGGTGAAACCAAAACTGCCTGCAAAGTCATGCCTCCCCAATTGGCAGACTTGTGACTTCGAAACTGACCAGGTGGACCGACTGGAAGTAAGCCATCCGCGGTCCCCACAGTCCCATGGCTTTTTGTCTCTAGCCCCTCCTCCTAGGAAAAGGACTGAAGTTTTTTGTTGTTGTTGTTTTTATACAGTTTATTGTCAAGTTGGTTTCCATATAACACCCAGTGCTCATCCCAACAAGTAAGGGCCTGAAGTTTATATTACCACTGAGTGGAATGTTTTTATATTAATACTTTTCCCAAATGTGGAATCAACAGCTTTCTTTGTCAGAATCTTAGGCACCCGTGATCCAAGGGGCAAAGAAGGATCTACACACCACCATCACCCATGGACACTGGGAGCCACTTGGGAGCAAGTACCTTTTGAAGACCCCTTACAGACATCCACACAAATGGTCACACATGCTGACCAAAGATAAGGATGATAAGTGCAGAGTGCTGGATTGGGTAAGGAAGTCTTGGGGAGTTCCAGCTTATGGTTCACTATTATGTCATCTTGAGCAGATCACTCATTCGCCTGGGACTTGAGTAAGTTAGATACAGTTGGGTCTGCCTACGAGGGCAGCTCAAACCAAACAATGGAAGCGAAATGCTTTCTAAATGATGACCGTTACTACTACTATGCTTATAGGATACCACTAATGGGAAATAATAACTCCCTCAACCTGGAGTCCAAGGAACTCAAGAAGAACCTACAAAACCAATCATAGAGAAGACAAGATGCTGTCTTTTTTTAACCCAGGGAGCAAAAACATATAAGGGAATGATGAAAAGGCAGAAAAAATAGTACAATATTAGGCAGAAAGGTAATATAAATTTATGAGCCAAATAAAACATTTATGCCACTGTATTCTTCAAATGTATGTATAGTTATCTCTTCCTATCACCATATAAAAGAAAAGGGTGATTTTTTTCAGGAAAAAAAATTTCATCAGATCGATAATGCCTAATAAATGTATGACATAAAAACACTATATCAGAATCTGTGAAGGGTTTTATTTCTTATGTGCCCTTATTTCAATTACTGTCATCACCATCCACGTCTTCATCCAAGTCAGGACCCCCACTTTCTTTCAGCCCCCATACATCCCATCAACCCAAACTCTCACCCTATCACCCCCACCTTGTACATAGTACCTCGATCTCCCTCCCCTATCACCCAAATGTGTCTACTCCACCCTCTAGCCTAGAAACCTTTGGAAGGGATGGACCATGCTCATTTAACTGATCTAAAAGGTGGTGGAAGGAGAACCCCACACCCCAGTGGCAGCCCAGCAGAGTTTAAGAAGTGGGCCTTCCTTGACATTCTGTCTCAGGTGGAGCAAACACCTGCAAGGTGGGCTTGGAGATGAGAGGTGTGGAGCTCTGAGCTGGAATCCGCGGGTGGTTACCGGAGCTGCAGCGAAAAGCTTCTCCCCACATTCAGTATTATGCTTGGCACCTACATAAACATAATGCTCAAGAACTTCAGTCTCAGAATCGCAAAGAACTGGCTCTGATACGTAATGAATGAGTGACCTTGGGAGAGTTATTTAGCGTCTACCTGTAAAGTGACACTAAACAGCACTAAACAAGGGTGGGGAAGGGATATGTTTGTAGCCTAGTCGCCAATGAAAAAATGCTTGAAAAGTGCTTTTCACACAGTTACCTGTAGTGGGCGCTCCATTACCATGATCTACTCCTGCTTTTATTCCACCATTCTTGCTCAGCTGACACCCTGCTGAGGGCATTAGAGAGTATGTCTGAAATTCAGAGATAAGTTTGGGAATTTATCAGCACCATCTCTGATTTCTGACTCGGATGAGAAGAAAGGCCATGAAGAGACTTGATAAAAATAGAGGGGCAGGCTAGCAAGACACTGCCCACTTATAAAGATTTCACTCTTTTGTGCTGTTATCTCCTTTCTTTTTTCCTTCATTATCTTAGTCTCTTAACTTTTCTTCTTTTTTCCTGTGTGAGCAGCAGGAGGAACATGACATTTGGAATAGTCAGACCTGACTCAAATCTTCATTTGGCCATATACATTTGTATGACCCAGGGAGATTTGCACCTGATGTTGTTGAGTCTTGTTTTCAAGCTCAGTTGTAAACCAGGACATGAATGCCAAAAGATGAAGTCAGTTAATGCACACAAAATCCCTAGCAAGTATAACGCAGTGAAGGCACTTAGCAAAGCTGTTGCTGGTCTCAAGCGGTAGGAATTGTAGGTCTTTCCTTGCTTTTTCTCCCATGGCCCATTACTCAACTCTATTTCACACCCCACTGAGGTAGCTGATGGTTAATTTTACATGTTGACTTGACTACGGCAACCAGTTTGTTTAGTCAAACATTAGCCTGTATTTTGATATATTGCTAAAATATCTTTTAGACATCTTTAACATTTATGATCTGCAGACTTTAAATGGAGCAGATTATCCTCCATAATGCAGATGGGTTTCATCCAATCAGTTGAAGGACTTAAGAGCAAACATGTTTCTCTTGAAGTCTCTCAGAGAAGATAGAATTCTGCTTCTAGACTGCAACACAGGAATTCTGCCTAGGTTTCCAGCTTTCAGACTCAAGACTGCAACATCAACTTTTGCCTGATCGCCAGCCTGCTGGCTTGCCATATGGATTTCAAACTTAACAGCCCCCACAATCACATAAGCCAATACCTTAAAATAAATTCCTGTCTGTCTTTTATTTGTTCTGTTTCGTTGGAGAACCTTGACTTATAGAGAGAGCTATTCTGATGGACTTACTGATCACTCTGATTTGGCCATATTACTTACTAGTGGGCAGAGACCCAGGGCCCATCACAAGGCCAGCACAGATGGAAATTGCTTTTTTGTTTCTCCCTGTCAAGCAACTTGCCATGGGAGGAGGTTCAGCCACCTTGCTCATTCTCTTTATTTTCTTTCTCCCATGTGGCTATAACCATGTCCTGCGGGTGACTGTCTGAGCTGGCTGGCAGGCGGGGCCCTCTGTGTTCCTCTTCTCCTCTTTGGAGAGTTGGAGAATGTAGAAGTCAATGAGCTTTCTCTTCCCTATATCTTAGTGATATAAATCAATCCAGAAAACCCCGGTTAGACAATGTGGGGTGACATACACAGGAGGTAGTAATCCAGATCTGATATACGGCTAATAACTCCTAACAACTTAAGAGAAGACCAAGCCCAGCTTGGAAATTGGGTTTGAGATCAAGACCACAGCTGAGGTTAAAAGTTTATTATGATTTTTTAAACTCCACAGCTAATAACAAAGTGTTTCTCATCTGTTCTTGCTAGGACCCCATGATGAGAGAATTGGTCCAGGGCAATTTTCCAGTAGCGTCTGGCCAAATACTATTTTCATACCATCGAAATCTCATACCAGCTTTGAACACTTGATGTGTCAGCACATTCATGCTGATGTTATTTATCATCCCTTAGGTACATCTGCTCTGCCTTTCTCCTTCTTCTCTTTCCTCTCTGTTTTCCTTTCCTTCTCACCTTTCTCCCCCTTTAATTCTAATCCTCCTCCCCTTTCCTTTCTTTCCTCACCATCTCTTTTCAGTTCTTCCCTTCTCGCCATCATCACTCATTCACAGCCACCTGGAGGAGCAAGGAGAGCCATTCTCTACTAGGCCCTGTCCCCTCCACACCTCCACACAGGTGACAGACACCTGGCTAAGGTGAACATCAGGAACAGTGCTGGACAAGGAGCCTGAGGATACCCACCAGGTCAGGAGTCTGCAGGCAGAAGGTATGTAGAGATAAGAGACATGGGAAAATCTGAAAAGATGACAAATAGCAGAGAGAGGGAACTTGCATGAGTCATCCCATTTTTTTTAAGTAGGCTTCACACCTAGTGCAGATCCCAATGTGGCTCTTGAACTCATGACCCTGAAATCAAGACCCGAGCTGAGATCAAGAGTCAGATACTTAACCGACTCAGCCACCCAGGTGCCCCTCATTACATCTCTTTTGAGTCCAGCACAGAGCAGTGTCTACAAGCCTGTGTCCAGGTGCTGAATCTTGGTTCCCCTGATATCTACATGTTACTTGGGGCAAGTTATTTAACCAGTCAGGGCCTCAACTGCCTCAACTGCAAAACAAAAACAGCAATATGACCTACCCCATAGGGTTGTTGTGAACATTGAAGGAGTAAATAAAAACCTATCAGGTGCTTAGAACACTGCCCTAAACATGGCAAATATCCAAGAAGTGCTAGTTGTTCTCAGTCCATTGAGAAAGTGAGGCAGATTACAATAATAAAAAAAAAACTCACCTCTCACCATGGCCTCTAAACTCCAGGAGATAACTGGCTCTATGAGAGAGGGAAGAGGGACAGTACCTACAAGGTTGAAAGGCACAGGTCCCAGGAAGGTTCTATGTAGTGATGCACAGAAAAAGTATCTATGGGTTAAGCAGGATTGGGCCCTGGCCTAAGACTCTGCTCATCCATAGCAGTGGGAGTAATATTGGCAGCCATATTCCAAACTCAAATGCCCACCTAACCAACCATCTTTAGGATACTTTTCCATTTTTAGATGGTTGGCTGCCCACAACTCCAATATGTACACATGTGCCTGAACATTTTTAATCTGAGACTTAGTGTACCTTAAATGTTTCTCACATTTGGAGTACATTACATATGAAAAAGGCTTAGAGACACTGTTTTATACATGGTATTTGGCTATAGGCTATTTGTCCCTTTAGCTTATGCATAAATTTTTCTGATAATTCTTTCTGATTTTATAATTAGCCAATTGCCTTCCTGCAGTTTTTATATGAATCATGAATATGCAGATAGAAACCCTTGGCCATTTTCATACTGAGGCTTGAAGGTGGCCTTTAGGGGCTATTCTTTTGAGATTCAAAGTTCTTGACTCCAAACAGGAAAGCTCTGTATATTTGGGCCCCACAGATAAGGATGAGCAAAGGTCATTGCGGAAGAGTCTGGGTCTAATTTTAAGTATTCACAAATATTGGTGGGGAAAGGAGAGAAAATGAGTTTTATCTCTGGGATGCTAAGCTCCTCGGAGGTCACTAATGAAGATCAAGTAAGCAAGTAGCACACTTTAGGGGGAAAAATATATTACTAGCCCTTCCACATTTGAGAAGATGAGGAGGAGAAACAGAGATTTTCAGGGAGACTGCATCAGGCACATTTCCCCTGCATCACTGCAGCACCTCAAGGCTGATGAGGCATCACTTCTAGGACAAAGAAAAGTCACGATACCAGAAGGAGGAAGGATCTGAGGAGACACCCAGGAAGACTTGATTCTCTATCCCCTTTGCTCGCATTTCAACTTACACAATAGCAATACATCACTGTGCAACTGAATTGTTTGCATTTCCCAACAGACAGCAAGCTCCTGGAAGGCATGTGATGCGTTCTTGCACTTTGTGTTCCAATACTTGTCACTATACTCAAACCATGAAAACATACAATATATATGCTTCTTGAGTAACTTTATAACAGAATTCAACAAACATTTGTTGAACTCCTTCCTATGGGAAAGAGACAATTTTGAAAGTTTGAAAATGTAATTTTGATGGCATAAAATATATAGGCCTAATGTGTCTTTAAAAATAACACTAATAAATGCTACTTAAAAATTAAAAAAAATAAAGTATCCTACCTGGTGGCTGCTGGTCTCAGATACTTTAACATCCAAAGACCCTGCCAGGACAGCATACCAGTTTGTTCCAATATCACCCTGGCGAAATACTGAAAAAGAAACAGTAAGGTAAGTGTACCAAATATAAGTTGGTTTTACCATATGACCACTGGTCATTATTAGGCATGACTTGGATTTAGCAAAGCTTACCACCCTTCCTCTATCTGTTCTCATAAAAGCATGACATATTTCTCTTTTCCTCATCTTTCAACAAAACTACATCCTATTTATTCTATGAGTGAAGTGACTAAATAAATCACATGACAATTCAGTGGGACAGTTGGGCTCTGGCAAGGCTAGCGCTCCTTGCACAAGAGCCAGCTTCTAGAAGCCATTATTATACTGATGACATGCTGCAGACAGACAGGAACAACAATGACACCCTACACAAGTGCACTAATAAGCTTAAGAGGAGGGATTAAGGGATTTATATGTGGCCTCTCCAGTAACTGCTATTCCCAGGCCTTGTCAGAGACTTTTTTAAGAGTTAGGGTTTTGCCTTTCATGGACTTTTTGACCCCCAAAGACATTCTCACTTGTCAATTGATTTTACATTACAAAATGGATCATGGAGGGTTCATTTTGAAAGTGCCCTTAAGAAATAGAATATAGAGTCTCATCCCCAAAAGAATGAAGTTTCTGATATCAATAAGAAAAAGATTATTCGTTTGAAAACAACATGTATAGATGACTTTTAAATATAAGTATGACTATGTATGCATGTATACACGTGGGAAGACATTTTGAAGGGTACACAGTGTTATAGAAATCTCTGTGTACATGATTTTTATTTAGCTTGTCTTCCAAATTGTCTACAATAATACTGACAGACCCTGTTGGTCTCCCACTCAGAATCATACTTTCCCCTCCTCTTCTCTAAGTTAACACAGATTTTATACAAGTTTCCACCCTCCTCCATAGGACTATGAGCTCTGAGCATTGGGTTTCTTCCCTAGTTCCACTGGAGTAATCATGATTGGTCCAAACCAATCACAGTGATCCCATTATCTTTGACGGTGATCAGTTTAGATATGGGCATATGATGCAATTCTGGCCAGCAAAACAGTCTGGGGGACTTCTGAAAATGGACACAAGAAGAAAAGCTACAACACGGTATCTTTGTACTGGCATGTGATGGGGCTCAGGGCTGGCTACCCCAAAATACGCCAAAGTGGCATACTGATTATTTTGAATTAAAGTTACTTGAAAAACAGCCAGTGCAAGGACATTCTGACCCTCTTCTCTGTACCCCAGAAAGCAGGAAATACGTCTCCTAGGTGAAAGGTATCTTCCTGCACCAGGAGATAGACATTCTTATCACCAGAGAGAGAGAATTCAGGGCTGAGAAGGCTTCGTAAACAAACTGTGCTTAGTTTCTTCACAAGTTAGTACCCAAGTCTAAGTTTCTTTGTTGTTGGTTTTCTACAAACTTAGCGCTTCTTTATCTAAACAGTATATAAACAGACTTCTTCAGTCACTTCTTAGGTCCCATATCTGTGAGACCACTGCATGTACGAAATTAAATTTGTTTTTTTTTTTCTCCTGTTAATCTGTTGTGTCAATTTATTAGACCAGCCAAAAAATCATTAAGGGTAGGGGGGAATTTCCCCTCCCAAACATGTAATACCTCTAATTGCTACAGCTGTCAATCATGTAGGTCAAGTCTGAAAACAAAAGCCAACACCTGAGGATACATAGCAAAACGTATACAAAAACAAAAACAAAATGGGAGAGCCATGTGACCTTAGTAAAATCTTTGAGTCACTTAATTAACTAACTCTAAAGCCATCCTATTTCAAGACTCCTTGAATATGAGGAATTAAAATTTTTCCCTCCTTGAATTTTCCCTCTTGAATAACTGATATTCAAGCCAGTTAGATGGAGGTTTTCTGTTGCTGCAGCATAAAAGTGTCCCAACAGATGAAAAAGCATTCTTTTTTAATGATAAAACTTTTGTTTACTTAAAAAAAATTTTTTTTAATGTTTATTTTTGAGATAAAGAGAGAGAGAGCACACAAGCTGAGAGGGGCAGAAAGAGAGAGGGTGGCACGAAATCTGAGGCAGTCCCCAGGCTTTGAGCTGTCAGCACAGAGCCTGACACAGGGCTTGAACCCACGAATCGTGAGATCATGACCTGAGCCGAAGTCAGAGACCCAACCAAATGAGCCACCCAGGTGCCCTGAAAATATTTTTTTAAAAGCAGCTGTCACTCGATCATTTACTTCCCCTGCCCCTTATTCACAACCTGAAATAGATTTCACTCAGATTGACTCAAAACATTACTATTAACATTAGTTAAGGGTCCTTTTATCTTTACATAATATCCTACTGTCTCATGTATTTCTTGGGATAAAGAAAATAACTATTTGAGTTTCTAAGGATGTAGCTGAATATATGAATCAGTACATCCTTCCACCTCCATCTTCCAAGCTACCCTGGAAGATCCATTTATGTGCTGTGAACAAAGTTAAGAAAATGCCCACAGGGAACTGAACAATCAAAGTAAAGGGAAATGTCAACCTAATACCTTTGGTTGAAGCTCAAATATTTGGCACATAAATACTCCGTACTATCTAGCCCCATAGGATAACTGCAGATGAGCACAAACCACACATTGAAAAACTCCACAGAAGCTGCGTTTCTTACATGTTATTCCTTTCTCCAGATTCTCATAGTAACCACATAAACAAATCTGATGAAGGAGATTTGGGTGAAATTTCTCAAAAGCTTTAACTTCTTTCAGCCTTGTAAAGATAATATCCACATCCTCACTGGATCGTTCCAAGGGTCTATAAAGGGGAGAAAAGGCACAAGAAGCTGTATCAATAAAGATTTACTTCAGTCAATATGCATTGTGTGAATTATATTCAAATGTATGCAACCATCCCAGTTACAAGGTTTTCATTGCAAACATTTATACATTTATCCCCATCACAGGTATTTCTAGGCTTTTCTTAACTATTCACCTTCAATCACAACTATTACAGATGGTACGATACTCTGACTTATAGTAAGGAATATAGTGGTGTCTATCTCCTATTCCTTACATATAGCTCCTAAAACTCTTGTGATTTTCTACATAAGAGCTATAGGGGCATCTTTTGTTATGATAGTTGGTCTTTTGTCCTTTGTTCCTGAGATATTTCAGAAGCATAAAGGTAAAATGGTGTCTTGCTATTTATATCAAGACCCTCTCTTTACAACTGCATTTATGTTACTAAGGTAACTTTTGGAAAAACCCCTAGGTAACCCAAGGATGGAGGCTGGTTGCCAAGGGAACCAACCATGTGATTAGAGGGTTGAAACTTTCAGCCCCACCTCTTAACATCTGGGGAGGAATCTGGAGATTGAGTTCAATCACCAAAGGCCGATGATTTAATCAGCCATGCCTCCATAAAAATCCCTGAACTGTTGGGGCTCAGAGAACTTCCGCATTGGTGAACATGTGAAGATTTGGGGTAAATGACATGCTGGGAAAGATTGTGGAAGCTCCATGCTCCTTCCTACACCTTGCGTTATGCATCTCTTCCATCTGGCTGTCCCTAAATTATATCCCTTTATCTAAAAAAACAAAACGAAATAGCAATCTCGTAACAGTAAACTTTTTCCTGAGTTCTATAAGCCACTGCAGCATATTAATCAAACCTGAGATGGAAGTCATAGGAACCACTCTGATTTATAGCCCACTGGTCAGCACAGGTGACAACCTGGACTTGTAACTGGCCTGTGAAGTTTGTCTGAGGGGGCAGTCTGGTGGGCTGAGCCTGTTACCTGGGGGAGCTGATGCTATCTCCAGGTAAATAGTGTCCCAATTGAACTGAATTGAGTTAAACTATAGGAGACTCAGCCAGTGTCTCTGAATTGCTTGCTGTTAAAAACCCACACATCAGTATCAGAAGTGTTGGGTTACCATAGTAGTGGAGAGAGTGAAAGAAACACAGGAGGAGTTTTTCCTTTGCAGATGGCTAAAGCAGGAATCAGCCTCTGAGTCATGAGTTCAAGCACCATTCAAGCTTTTGGGTATTGCTTAATGCTTTAGAAGCATCAGGATATGATAAGATACATGGGAAAACTCAGGTTTTATTTAAAATTGAAGTCACAAATCCAAATGTCTGCAGGGGCCAATCAGATAAATCAAGCAGGTAAAAAGAGCCAAATATAAGGGGAAAAAAATCTCTACTATATGAAAACAATAATGAAAGCACAGAGATAAATAAGAGCTGATACTAAGCCTCAATGTTGGCAATACTATCGGGAATGGTGGGGATCAGAGGGAACTGCAGAGATGGAACTGCTGAGGGGAGCAAGTCTTCTTTGGCTGTTTTCCTTATTACCGGTTTTCTGTGGAAACATGGGCCCAGATGTTGTCATATCTTCCAACTGTTCAAAGAAAGATATCTAGGGGCACCTGGGTGGCTCAGTCGGTTAAGCGTCCAGCTTCCGCTCAGGTCATGATCTCTCGGTTTGTGGGTTCAAGCCCCGTGTTGGGCTCTGTGCTGACAGCCAGCTCAGAATTGAGAGCCTGAAGCCTGCTTCAGATTCAGTATCTCCCGCTCTCTCTGACTCTCCCCTGCTCACACTGTCTCTGTCTTTCAAAAATAAATTACAAAAAAAAAAAAAAAACCTTCTTACAAAGAAAGATATCTAGATCTTAGTTTACATTTCTTAAAAATTGTGTAGACCACACACACACACACACACACACACACACACACACACACAAAACATCTATGGACTACAGCCAACTTGTTGACCGCCATCTTGTATTCTCTGCATTAAGATGAACCAAAAAAACACAAACAAAAATAGAGTAGTTTTACAGATTATATAAACTGTTTCCTTTCTTTCCTTTAAGCAGTTTTTGAAGTCTGTTCCTTCATTATGCTTTGCAGGATCATATGGTGTCCTTGACAGGTATTTCACATTCCACAGAAACCATCCAGCCTCATATGTGTTCTGGCGACTTCTGGGATCAGAAGAAATGAGCTAGTCAAGGACTGAGACAAGTAATTCTCACTGAATACCCATGCACTTCCCTGAATTTACCATCCTCCCTTGCAATTATGTTGGAGCCATGCTGCAGCTGTGGACTGTGAACAAACTAGCATAATCACTTCTGAGATGAGACTGTACTAGAGATGAGATCGTGAAGAGTCACAGGATGTCTTCCATCTCTCCTTTCCTCAGTCACAACTCTGCAGTGTGATGAATTGAATCATGTCCCTCTCATAAAATATGTTGAAGTCCTAACGTCCACTATCTGTGAGTGTGGCCTTATTTGGAAATAAGGCCTTTGCAGATGTAATCAACTTAATATGATGTCATACTGACAAGGGCGGGCCATAATCCAAGGACTGGTGTTCTTATAAAAAGAAGGAAATTGAGAAACACAGGAAAGATAGCCATGTGAAGGTAGAGACAGAGATTGAAGTGATGCATCTAAAAGCCAAGGAGCCCCAAGAATTGCTGGCAACCACCAGAAGCTAGGAAGAAAGAAGGAAGGGTCCTCTTCTAGACCATCAGGAGAATGTGACTCTGCCCTACTAACAACTTGATTTTGGACTTCCAGTCACCAAAATGTAAGAGGATACATTTCTGTTTTTTAAATCCACCTAGCTTGTGGTATTTTGTTTGAAGGTCCTAGGAAACTAATACAAAGAAATGTGTTTCAGATGTTATAGCCACAACACGGAGACTTTGTGTAAGTGACAAATAAACCTCCATTGGGTGAAGCTACGGAGATTTGGGGTGTGTGTGCAGGATTGGGGGATTGTTACCACAGCATCACTTATCAGCACCTAGACCAACACAGTAGTCAGGACTGGATGCACCAGAGTTCCAAGAAACTTGGGACATTTTAGGAGGAAGGCAGATCCCACCATGAGAAATGACCATTTCTGGAGAATATGAACAGATGACCTGTCACTAAGGGGAAGACCTAAACTCATGAAAGCTTACTTAAGTGGCTCTAAACCTGTCTCCATCACACTTTCAGGTCCAAGAAAATTAAACTCAAAGAGTGTGCCCACAACCTTGGCTCCCAATTAATCTTAACTGAAAGTTCTCAGACCATGCTTCCCAGAAAGGAGGAGAGGAAGTCCTGATGCATTAGTGCCCACTTTACGAGATAACCAAGTTCCAGGAAGAGCTGGAAGGTTTGCAGGCTAGATTAGGGAAGGTACAGCCATCAGGACAAGTGCCTCTTTCTACCTATTGGCCATTAAAAAAATTTTTTTTAATGTTTTTTATTTATTTTTGAGAGAGAGCACGAGCAGGGGAGGGTCAGAGAGAGAGGGAGATGCAGAATCTGAAGCAGGCTCCAGGCTCTGAGCTAGCTGTCAGCACAGAGTCTGATGCGGGGTTCAAACCCACAAACTGTGAGATCATGACCTGAGCAGAAGCCGAACGAACACTCAACTGACTGAGCTACCCAGGTGCATCCCTATTGGCCATTTGTTAGGGCTTTATCAATTCCCTACCAGAAAATAAGTTCCCAGAGTGAAGGGGCTTTGAAACAGGGGCTAGAACTTGAACAGTTAATCAAGGGATACAAATGAATTTCAATAAGTTTCTTTGTGTCCCCAGTGAGAATGCATTTCACAGGCATCGAGGGTGACAGCAACTGGCAGAGGCACCCCTCAGTGAGGAGCCATGCCAGCTAGGCACACTTCACAGGAGGCAGTGTTGGCACCAGCAGGGAGTCACACCCAGACACAGCAAGCAGTCATGTGAACTCCATGGGCTGCTGCCACAGCAGCACTGGCACTGGCCTGCAGCTCAAAGCAATGACCACAGGAGGACTCACAAGGACCAGATGAGCTGGAAATTGACTGGGTGTTGACATGGTGGATTCTACTTAGTTACATAGGAAAAAAGATAAGCAGAGATTAGAATCCATCTTCCATTAAAAAGGAAACCAGCATCCCATTTTTGCACATTCTCCCTAGAGCGTGTCTCCTATTAGGAAGACAGACAGCTTAAAAACATTTTTGGCCCAACATTCTCCAGAAGAAATAGAAAGCAGAAGAAAAATGTATGTACTTCCATACAGTCCAAAACAAGCACAAAAGAACTTAAAGATTCGTAACAAGGCCAGGTGACCAAAGACGCTTGAAAAGACAAAGTTAATTTGAGATAATCAGAATGACTTTGAAACCTCTCTTCCTGATACTTTCTTCAGGCATTCCCAGATGAGGTCCTTATAATAATGTCTCCCACTGTTTAAACACTGAAGTTGCAGAAACAATGAAAAACAAGGTTTTATCTGTCATTGCTTTTACTGGGTACTCCATGGAAAGCAGAAAATTGCATTCAGCAATTTTAGTTAGTTAGTTAGTTAGTTAGTTAGTTAGTTAATAAACTAACATGTTTACCATCCCACCTCTCTAATCTACCACTGGTGATAATCCTTGTTTGTCCCTCTTCTCTTGTGAATCCATAATTTCTCAATGCCACATGGATTCTCCTCTCTGTAGAGGTCATGCTTGATACTTCTTTTTATAGATTCCACAGCACCCAGTAGACAGCCAAGCCAGCAACAAGTCCTTGGTGTGTGATGGGGATGCTCTACGGTGACCTCAAAATAACTCTTCTTCTCTCCTACATCTGTACTGCACCTGCACTTCTATTCCCATGCAGGCTGCAGCCGCAGCCTCAGCCTCCCCACATGCAGTAATTCTATTCAATGTCTTTCAAATCCACGCCCTCCTCTTAGTTCCTCCTGCCACTGCCTCACTTCAGTATGAATAAAAGGTACATCAAACTTGTGTTGGGACATGAAGCTGAACAGCATGGCAGTCCCCTCCTAGGAGGCTGGAGAGCTCGGTTCCAACTAATAGCCAGCATAAGTATTTTAAAAATGGTAGTGGCATGGTGCATTTCGAAAGATCACCTTGGCAAGTAGAGGCAGATGTGAGGGAATAAAGACCAGCAGGTAAGAGACCAGTTCAGAAGCTCTTGCAGTGTTTCAAAATGATGATGTGGACTTCTCTAATTATAACTCACTCTAGGATCCTTTCCATTCTGTTAATAAATGTGTACAGCTGCTCCCCCAAGTAAAAGTAAGTGAAAGCTCCAAGTTCAGAGAAGTTCTTTTCCTTAGCCTGGCATATGACACCCCAGGACCATTTTATAAATCGCTTAAAATAAGAAAACCCTCACTTTGAAAACATCTTCAAAAACAATAGAAAAAAAATGATTTACCAAAAAAGACACTGTGATAGGCAGGATCTTAGATCAACCCCCAATGAATGACCCACATCCTTGTATAGTCTCCTTGAGTGTCGGCAGGAGCTGGAATTTGCTTTTGGTCCATAGGAGCATGGCAAAAGTATAAAGCTATTACTCCCATGATTATGTTGTCACAAAGGTAAAGAGATTTTTGCAGATATAATTAGGGTTCCTAATCAGTTGATTTGAACTGAATCAAAATGGAGATTTTTTTTTTTCCCAAGTGGGCCTCACATAATCAAGTGAATCATTTGAAAGAGAGAAGAGGAAGTGGGAGATTCTTTTGCTGGCCTTGAAGAAGAACGCTGCCATGTTGCAAGAGAGCAGCATGGCAAGGAATACGTGAGACCCCTGGCTGGCAGCCAGCAAGAAAACAGGGATCTCAGTCTTAATTCTATCAACACTATGTGAGCTTAAAAGATGTCCCCAAGCTCCAAAGAAGAACACAACCCAGTTAGCACCTTGATTTCCACCTTTAAGACGCTGGGCAGAGGATTCAGACAAGCATGCCCAGGATCATACCCAATGGAAATGGCAAGATAATAAATGTATGCTATTTTGAGCCACTGTGTTTGTGGTAATGTGTGGTAATGTGTTCCACAGCAATAAAAAACAATACAGATAGGAAGTTATTTTCTCACATTGACTTATTACTAACTTGGGGTTCACTTTCTTCATGAAGCTTTTCCTTACAATGTCTCTCTTCTCTGAAATCCAATTGATAACGGTGCCTGAGTGGCTCAGTGGGTTGAGTCCAACTTCAACTCAGGTCATGATCTCATGGCTCATGAGTTCAAGCCTGCACTGGGCTTGCTGCTGTCTGCACAGAGCCCATTTCAGATTCTCTCTCTTTCTCTCTCTCTCTCTCCCCCTCCCCAGCTCAGGTGCACATGCCCTCTCTCTCCCTCTCTCTCTCTGTCTCAAAAATAAATAAACATTAAAAAAAAAGACATATGAAGTCCAATTGGTAACATATCTTTTTGGCATCTTATCTCATTGTGTTAATATTTCATGTTTCATGCATGTAAGTTTTGTCTTCTTGGAGATACTGCCATTCATTTATTCACTTGGTAAATCCTATTTGTGTCTCATCTTCTATAAACCAGTGAATCACTGTTTTCCTACTTGGTTTTGATATTTTTCTTCTGTGGTTCTTCAGTTCTTCCAGGATGAATTTCAGTCTGTCATTAAAAACTTTCTAAATCAGATAGCAAGATATGATGTTAACCCATCCAAAATGCACAAACTAAAAATATTTCTGATAAAATATATGATTATTTTAAGTACTGTATAAATTGTAATGGTAAATAATGCCTATTTATCAGTATCAAAAATATTTTACTAAAATATATTTATGATCCTCAGAGGAGTGGTTTTAACACTTAACTTTTTAGCACACCTAACTTTCAAATTAATGGCATTCAAATATTTGCAGTATGAATTATCAAAATCTCTGAATTAAAAAATTTGTTTATGTTTTATTTATTTTTGAGAAAAAGAAAGAGACAGACAGTGTATGAGCAGGGGAGGGGCAGAGAGACAGGGAGACAGAATTTAAAGCAGTCTCCAGGCTCTGAGCTGTCAGCACAGAGCCCACCCCAGGGCTCAAACTCATGAGCCGTGAGACCACGACCTGAGCCAAAGTCAGACACTTAGCTGACTAAACCACCCAGGCACCCCAAAGTCTATGGAATATTAAATCACTCTCCACCAAACACATGCTTTCAGGAATGCACATGCATTTCATTTATCCATCCAGTAAATTATACTGCTTTCCTACTGTATATTACGTACCTTTCTGAGGAGGAGCAAGGGTGAATAAGACGACATCCCTACCCACACGAAGCTCCCAATACAGTGAGGAAGGGAGTCATGTACCCCAAGTTAGAATACCATATGAAAAGTGCTGTAATGAGAGTACTCATAAAACTCTGGTCTGGACCTGATTTTACTGCACAGAGAAGGCACACAGGGAACCACAGTCAAGTGTGCAAGGCATAACAAAGGTTCTGAATTCCCAGTGCTATCTGCATGCATTATGCAATGTGAAAGCTTAATATGCTCTTGAATCTTAATTCAGTCAATTTGGGATTATCTAGGGACTAATTAACCAGTCTCTGGATTAATCAGAGCACAAATAATAACACATACACATTTGTGAGACAAAATGTGTAATAACCATAAAATTAGCAAAAACATCTCCCCTTAGATGACTTCTGTTGTTTGGCTGCATGATAATCAATATTTGCAAACCCCCTGCCATGTAGAAGGCCACCCCCTCATCAATCTGCTGAGTAAGCCTCTTGGTGCTAACATCAGCAGAAGCTTTGAGGGACCTCTTGGGACAGCAATTCTAACACCCAAAGTCAGACCGATGGAGGTGCAAAGTATGGGAAGAGGAAAGGGAAAGAATGGGGGGAGGCAGAACTGCTCTCTGCCCAGCTGCCTTCCTACAATTATAAACAGAAGGCTCAGCCAAGAATTGGGCATACTAACAGACTATAGTAGTACTGTCAGCTTGTGAGAATGTATAGAATGCTTTATTTCCTCAAAAACTTCACTTATATTTTTTTTTAATTTCCAGATATCTTTTGAAAATCAGTAAATGTATTTTAGAACATTGAGTGTAATGTTAACTAAAAGACATTTGTATTAAAATGACTTTGCAGTTTGTTTTGACTCATTTTGTTGTAACAGTAACTTAGGGTTCAAAGAGCTATTCCCCTCACTTCATAAACTGCTAAATCCAAGGTAATCCATGTAAGCCTCAAAAATTATAAAAGGCTACAGAAGCTATTATTATGACTAGTACCATCATCTTCCTCATCATCATTAGCCACAAAGATCTTTTAAAATAAGTATTTAATGAAAACAAAGAAAAAAGTACTTAAAAACATGTACTATTATTCTCACATGCCTTTTAAAGCTTTTATAGATAGGTATACATGTATGCTTTTCTCTTTTACTCTCTAGTATTACAATAGTAAGATCTCAAACACTATGTACTTGACCATCTCAGCCTTTTTATAACACTAGCTAACTTTTCAAAGAGCTTTAAAATATTTGATCATAACAGCCCTGTTAGATGAAGCAGGTATCATGAACCCTATTTTACCAGCAAAAAACATTTGACAGAGGTTAGAATGAGTATTAGTATACTAAAATCACGTATATTTGCAATGCCAGTGATGACATGGATGTATCAAAAGTCTTTTAAAACTCAAGATGTTTACCACTTATCATGTTATCATTTTAATTATGATTATTAACCACTTAGACTATTGAGATGTTTACTCTTTACTAATTACAAGTTTTACCAACAATGTCAACAAAATTCAGAATGAAGGTTTTGAAAATGCATTCATTCAATCTGCAAATATTTACCGATATTTACCGAGTGTCTGTATTGGAGGAGCCTAAGGCACTCCGGGCATGGCTCCTGCACCAAGGAAGTTAAAATTGAGTTAGCAAGATTTGCACACATACAGCAATTACCAAGGCAAAACATGGTAAGCAGCACAATTAAAATAATAAAAAAGGAACAGGAATTAAGAAGTCATCACTTATGAAGACATCATTGAAGAATCAAAGTTCTACAAAGACGTCATGAAGGCATTATTGAAAATTCTTTCTAAAATCAGTTCTTCCTCGAATTTTTCTTTTTATAACTCTAGACCCATCATTGTTTGGTCATTTAGTCCTAAAACTCTAGTATATTGCTACAGCTCTTAACTTGGAAACTTGCTGAATGACTCTTCTCCCTCTGAGTTTCTTACCCACCAATACACACACACACACACACACACACACACACACACAGATACACACACAGGCACACAGGTACATATGGAGATGCTTATACACACAGACACACACACAAATGTACAAATGCGCATTCACAAACACACATATACACACTTAAAAAGATTGTTGAACAAATTCACTCAGACTTCTAAACCTTTCCTTAGGCCCATCTGTATATTTCCCTGTAAAAGAACCCTTCTAAGTCCATGTAACCAGAACCTCCCTCCCTCAATATCTAACATCTGATCAGGTTCCTCATCCTCCAGCATCCCCCAGGTGATACGTGATCAGCCTGGTCTTCAGCAAGAGTCCTATTAGATCATTTTAGCCAAATCCCCTCTTACCTCTGATGTTTCCTCTTAGTAATTTTCCACCCACTAACACCCCCCCCCCACCAACACACACTGCTTTTTGGCTATAAATTCCCACTTGCGCAAGCCGTACTCAGAGTTGAGTCCAATCTCTTGCCAACTGTAAAATCCTGTTGAGTAATCTGATACCGATTGGAACAGTCATATATAAAGTCTGCTTACCATCCTCAACAAATGTGAGTGAATATTCTCTTTCTTTAAACACACACACACATACATATGCTCACACACACACACAGACACACACACTCACATATAGCTCAACTCAATCAACTGCCAAAATTCTCTCTAGGCTCCTAATTCTGCCCATGTTCAGGGTGACTCTCAAAAAAAATCCCCTTGATGGATCCTGAGACCCAAGAGTAACCACAGCTTTTTATCCTCACAGCTAAGACTGACTGTTACAAGCACACCAAGACCTGTGTGACCCTTCCAAAATATGGCCTGCACATCTGCCACCAGGGTGCAGAGCACATGAAGTCTGCAAATTCCTGGCCCTCATGCCTCCTGTTTAGAAATCATGGAGGCGCCTGGGTAGCTCAGTCAGTTAAGCCTCCGACTTTGGCTCAGGTCAGATCTCACGTTTGTGGGTTCGAGCCCCGTGTCAGGCTCTGTGCTGACAGCTAGCTCAGAGCCTGGAGCCTGCTTCCGGTTCTGTGTCTCCTTCTCTCTCTGCCCCTCCCCTTCTCATGCTCTGTCTCTCTCTGTATTGAAAATAAATAAAAACATAAAAAAAAAAGAAATCAAGCCTGCTTGCTTTTATGTATGAAAGAGTGACATGAAAACTGCCTCCTCAGTGTCCCAAATAAGAGAGTTTTGACTGCAGGTCACTCTGGACTATGATTGTGGCCCTAGCTTAGCAACAGGAGGGGTCAGAATAGCTCCACCTCCCTTTCATGGACGACCACTCTGTCATCCGTCCCATGGTGAGAGAGATGCCAACTCTGGGCCCAGGGCAATTCGAACAGCTAAAAAGCCTGCATTCAGGCAGAGGGCAGGAATAGCCCTGCTAATATTTAAATAATGCCAATCCTGCTGTTAGTGAGAAAAGAAAAAGATAAAGCTTTTTGACCAGGCTGCAATTTGTCTTATTACAATTAAAATGAAAATATAGGGGTGTCTTGGTGGCTCAGTTGGTTAAGCATCTGACTTCAGCTCAAGTCATGATCTCACGGTTCATGAGTTCAAGCCCCACATCGGGCTCTCTGCTGACAGCTTGGAGCCTGGAGCCTGCCTCTGATTCTGGGTCTCCCTCTCTCTCTGCCCCTCCCCCACTCATTCTCAGTCTCTCTCGTTCTCAAATAAACATTAAAAATGAAATGATAAAATCAAAATACAGTGTAGCCCAATTTTAACAGGCCCTTTTTAAAAATCTTCTCTGACAGTACAATGAGTATCTAAACTCAGTATAGGATCTTCATGCTGACCATAAGTCTCTCTACAACATAACCCCAGCCATAGGTCCAGGATCCCAGCCATTTTGGTTACTGGACCCCAAAGAGCACACCAAGTTTTCATATTTTCTCTAGGTAATACCTGCTCTACTGGTATTAAGTTAAAAATAATTTGTGCTCCTTAAACTTTTAAAATGGCTTCTGGCATGACTCAGATAACCAATGCTTCTTTAAAATGCTTCCCAGAATGTAAACTGGTGCAGCCACTCTGGAAAACAGTGTCAAAAAATTAACAATATAACTCCCCTATGACCCAGCAATAGCACTGCAAGAATTTACCCAAGGGATACAGAAGTGCTGATGCATAGGGACACATGGTACCCCAGTATTCATAACAGCCATTTCAACAATACCCAAATCATGGAAACAGCCTAAATGTCCACCAACTGATGAATGGATCAAGAAGATGTGGTTTATACATATAATGGAATACTACATGGCAATGAGAAAGAATAAATTCTGGCCATTTGTAGCAACATGGATGGAACTCGAGGGTGTTATGCTACACGAAATAAGTCAAGCAAAGAAGGACAGATGCCATATGTTTTCACTCATATGTGGAACAGGAGAAACTTAACAGAGGACCATGGGGGAGGGAAAAGGGTAAAAAATAGTTAAGGAGAGAAGGGAGGCAAGCCATAAGAACTCTTAAATACTGAGAACAAACTGAGGGTTGATGGAAGTGGGGGAGAGGGGAAAAGAGGTGATGGGCATGAAAGAGGGCACTTGTTGGGATGAGCACTGGGTGTCATATGGAACCAGCTTGACAATAAACTATAAAAGGGGGAAAAAAACATATAGGAGAAAAAAAAATGCTTCCCAGTTAAGTTTGAACTGATGGCTTTTCTTCTTTTATGCAATTTTCACCAGGATAAGCAGAGGCTCTCAAAACTCATTCCACAGTACTTAGTACTACACTCAAATTTGAGATGACTGTTTAAAAAAAAAACTTCCACTGCTACAATTACATATTTGGAGAGCCCTAAGAGCTTTAGGCCATGAGGATTACAGAGAATGGGAATCTCTTCAATCAGAGCCTTCTGATAATCTTTTCTTAGCTCTATATCTGGGCAACCAGAGGAGACCCATGAAGGAAAAAGAAAGGAAAAATACTAAGGAGATAGAGAGGCAGGGAGGACATTACTTTATCTAGAAGTAGGATTCTCAATCTTTTATCCTTCCCAACCCGCCCAAGGCACAGGATCACGCCCATGAGAAGCAGTGAAAGGGAGCACATTTTTAGCAGGGAGTTTTGAAAACACCTCCCCTTACTGGACCAGCTGGCTGGAAATCTCTGGCTTTAAAAGAGAAGGGGGGAGGCACATGGGTGGTTCAGATGGTAGACCATCTGACTTTTGATTTGGATTCAGGTTATGATCTCACGGTTCATGGGATAGAGCCCCATGGAGCCTGTTTAAGGTTCTCTCTCTGTCTGCCCCTCTACTCTGCTCTCGCTCTCTCTCTCTCTAAAAATTAAAAAAATCCACTGGGTGTTACATGGAAACCAACTTGGCAAAACTATTATTTAATAAATTAAAAATTTTAAATTTAAAAAATTTTTTAAATAAAACAAAATAGAAGCGGGTACAGTACTATAATGGTGGATACTCTAGCCCCCATGCCCCACTCCAGTCACCTATTTCCTTTGGAACCTCCTCTTCAACCACTTCCCTCTTACTCCCGCTTCTCCAGAAACACAGGTGTCTTTGCTGCACCTTGAAGGCCTCGGCCTTCCTCAGAGCTTTTGCGATGACTATTCCTTCTGCCAGTGCTGCTCTTTCTCCAGATCCAGGCGTGACTCATCCCTCATCTACCACAAGTCTGAGCACAAATTCTCCTCTCACTGACTGTGCCCTGCCTGCCCAGCTTACCTCAGTCCTTTCAGCACTACCTAACCCATTTTCACCCAACATCCTTTTCTTTTCTGTAGCACTTAACACTTACTAACATAGTATTTATAATAATAACAAATTCTTATTTATTTTGGTGATTGCCTCCACTGGAATGTAAACTTTAGGAAGGCAGGGATTCTTTTTTTCTGTTTGGAGTATACTGCTATAGCTCCAGTACCTTGAATAGTGTCTAGCAAAGAACACGGCTGAAGAAGAAATATCCTTTCGTGCTTGTTGTATTTGTACGTGTGCGTGTATATTATTAAAAGTTACTAGTATTTCAAAAGTTATTAATATCGTACAGAAAGTTAGATTACACTTTGGCTAAGAAACTGTCAACAAAAATTTTGCTGTTCTCTACCCTACTTACCAAATCAGAGTAGTAATGAATCCTCAGACTACTAGTGTTCTCAGTGAAAGAATGCACAAAGAATCATTTTTTAATAACAGCTTATGTATACACCGAGATTTCTTGGAGGATCCATTTATATTTTTTCTTCATGTGACCCCATGCTAGTTCTCAAAACCAATTAAGGAAACCTAAACATATAAAAATGTGGTATTACTCAGCCTTTTCTGAAGGTAAAGAACAAAAATGAACTACTAGGACCTCATCAAAATAAAAAGCTTCTGCAAGGCAAAGGAAACAATCAAAAAAACTAACAGGCAACCGACAGAATGGGAAAAGATAGTGGCAAATGGCATATCAGATAAAGGGCTAGTATCCAAAATATATAAGGAGCTCACTAAACTCCATACACAAAAAATGAATGATCCAGTGAAGAAATAGGCAGAAGACCTGAATAGACACTTCTCCAAAGAGGACATCCGGATGGCCAACAGTTACATGAAACGATGCTCAGCGTCACTCATCATCAGGGAAATTCAAATCAAAACAACACTGAGATACCACCTCACACAGGTCAGAGTCACTAAAATGAACACATCAAGGGAATATAGATGCTGGCGAGGATGTGGAGAAACAGGCATCCTCCTACACTGTCGGTGGGAATGTAAACTGGTGCAGCCACTCTGGAAAACAGTGTGAAGGCTCCTCAAAAAACTATCGATAGTCCCCTATGACCCATCAATAGCACTGCTAGGTATTTACGCAGGGGATACAGAAGTGCTGATGCATAGGGACACATGTACCCCAATGTTCATAGCAGCACTTTCTACAATAGCCAAATCATGGAAAGAGCCTAAATGTCCATCAACTGATGAATGGATCAAGAAGATGTGGTATATATATACAATGGAGTACTATATGGCAATGAGGAAGAATGAAATATGGCCATTTGTAGCAAAGTGGATGGACCTTGAGGGTGTCATGCTAAGTGAAATAAGTCAGGCAGAGAAGGAT
>NC_043702.1:57657209-57688596 GCF_006229205.1 Suricata suricatta
GGGGGGCACTTGTGGGGAGAAGCACTGGGTGTTATATGGAAACCAATTTGACAATAAACTATTTTTAAAAAACCATATGGGAAATGGAAATAATGCCATTCTAAAGCTATATGCCAGAAACAAGGAAACCGGTATCATTTTATAAGGAGGTACACTCAGAGAAACCCATTAAACAAGGCCCAAATTCAAGATGGTTCTAAACTAGAATATATAACACAGCACCAATACCTACACGGCAGCTTATTACTCTTGCTTGGAGATACTCATGCTGCTGTAGTGGTAATTAAGCCCTTTGGCCCCACAATCCTTGTAACGGATAAAAGTATATTTAAGTCAGGAGAAGTCAGGCCTAAATTGTACCTTAATTGATAAATAACAGATGGAATTAGAAACACTAGTAATGCAAACATACTGGGTGAAAACAGGACTCTAGTAGATCAGAGATGAGATTAAGAAGGCTTACATGGTCAGTTCTCATAAGAAACTAGAACTCAGGAAGACTAGATAATAGAAGAATTCCAGGGCTTTCAGTAAAGAACCCAAGAAAGGACAGAATAAAGAACTTAGCATGTGGGTACCATTTTGACCTAAAACCAAGGGTTTTCAAGCCAACAGCCAAAGAAAGCCCTATAAGTATCTTTAGTCCATTAGCAAAATCATCTCTATTTTTGATGTGGCACTTTGTTGCTTATTGAACATGATGTAGAATGGCAATTTATGTTTTTTTAAATATAAGAAATTTTATATTTATTAAATGATTATTGTTTCAGTATAAAAAGAAGAGAACTTCTATTTCTGCTATAAGGGAGTAACTGGTGCCAGACTAACCCTCCCACAATAAACAACGTAGAAGTTTAACAAACTTATTTCTGGTGGAGCAGCTGCTTTCAGACATTGAGCTAGGGGCACCTGATAGGCTCAGTTGGAGGAGCACGCAACTCCTGATCTCAGGGTCATGACTTCAAGCTCCATGTTGGGTGTAGTGATTACTTAGATAAATAATTTTTTTTATTTTAATGTTCATTTATTTTTGAGAGAAACAATGAGACAGAGCACAAGTGGAAAAGGGGCAGAGAGAGAGCAAGACACAGAATCAGAAGCAACCTCCGGGCTTTGAGTTGTCAGCAAAGAGCCTGACACGGGGCTCAAACCCACAAACCATGAGATCATGACCTGAGCCAAAGTCAGATGCTCAACAGACTGAGCCACCCAGGCACCTCTGTAAATATTTTTTTAAAAAGACATTAGGCTAACAGGTAACATAAGACTATGATCACCAAAAGAAGGGGAATAAGAATGGTAATCCACCCAACAACTCTGACACTTTGCCTGTGGACACGTTCTGGAACACAGGCAGAGAAAGAGAGACCAAGTAGAACATGGAAACTTCATGGGGCTGGTGGGGCAGCAGTTAGGACCAAGGGATACTAACGTGTCTGGAATCTGCAGAGAAGTGAACCAAAGAGCAGGTTCATAGAAAGAGCTCCAATATTCAGCATAGGGGTCTTCTTGAGTCATTAACTGCAAATGTGCAAGACAATACTCATGGAGAGGATGGGTAGACAATAGTTCCTAAGTAACAAAGGCTGAATGGAGATTCTGAAGGTCCCACAGTGCTAATAAATATGGCAGCTATGACCAGCTAGAGTAGACAGATCTCAGCAATCACCTGGACATTCGACCGACACTCTTGCAAAATCCATTCTAGCCCAAGACCTAGAACTACCCTAACAAGGCTCAAAAATAGCTTCAATAAAAACAAATGATTCATCAGTACATTAACTACTCATGAAAACAGAAGCCGACAGGCTTTAAAGAAAGTAACAAATCCCAGACTTCCAGGATCAGAGCTCATAATCTCTAGCACACAATCAGAAATTACTACATATTCATGGAAACAAAGAAGTGACTCATAAGCAGAAAAATGTCAAGAGAAACAGACCAGAGATGACCCAGACATGGTGAAATACCAAACAAGGACTTTAAAACAGCCATTGTAAATGTTTATGGATGTGTAAGAAAAGATTAGCATAATAAGTGAACAGATGGGGAATATCAGTAGAGACATGGATATATAAATAAAAAGCAAATGGAAATTTTGAAACTGAAAACTACAAAATATACAAAGAGGAAAAATTTCAGTAGATGGGCTTAAGAGTAGATTGGGTACTACAGAAAAACAAAACAGTGAATCTTAAGGCAGGCAGTAGAAATTATCCCAACTGAACCATGAAGAGAAAAAAAAGGATATAAAATAACAAAGATTAATTGACCTGCAGAAGAATATCAAGAGTTTAATCTACTTGCAATTGAAGTTTCAGAAAGAAAAGAGAGAAAATAGAAAAGAAAAAATGCAGATTGAAATTTTTTCAAGTAAAAGGCAGTAAATACCCTCAGTTCTAAAATCTCATGTAACAAAATTTCTACTTTATAAAGTGTGTTAAAGATAGCCACAAATGCTTTCTCATTACCTCCATCAAGAATTGGGACTTACTTCGCCTCCTCATGAATCAGGGCTGGCTCTGTGACCAAAAGAACATGGTAGAAGTGATACCATGTCACTTACATCAGCACTACCACTAACAAGTTGTACTACCTCAAACAGTGGCTTAACCTCTCTAGTTTTGGCTTCCACATATCCAAAAGGGAGCCATGAGGCTAAATTACCTCTGATTCTGTCCATTTTTAGAAAAGTCTAGAGAAATTATATAGAATGCCAACAAATAAATAATGCTCTGCCTTATAATTACTTTGCAGCTTAGAATCAAAATGCCTTGACCAAATGAATACCTAACTACCTTGACCAAAATAGGACTGGGCTTTCCAGATCTATTGGTAGGTCAAAATACACTCAGGAATTTGGTTGGAATAATGTTTTCTATATGGTATAGCTGGCTACGGCCTATAAATTAGAGATTATGTAGTATAGGGTCCTATCAGCTGTTTTATTAAAATAAAGGCTACTTAGCTCACAGTAGGATACATTTCCTACAGAGATAGTCAAATTCTCTTCTCTTTCACAGTGCTTAAGTTTTAATAGTGAGTAGACTGTTAAATAAACCTAGAGTTGACAAGCAGAGAAAATACTGAATATTATTTTCTGATAAATTTTTGTTAGACTAAAACCTTTTGTCATATCCACCAAATCTAAGACACCTATTTCCACAGTTCCAACATTGCAAATGCCAAGGAGAACAGATGCTTTGAATTTCATTATTTTTGGAAACAGCTTCCGGTACCCCTTCAGAGTGTAAAATGGCCAAATCAGCCTTCACCAACACACATTTCCAGCATGTCTCACTGCAGAGGATGAAATACCCCAGGCAGCAACTCGATTTGTGTGCCAAGGACATATGGCAGAAATTATGACTGGTTAGAGATGAAGATTCAATTTGACAGTCTTTCTTTGTACTGTTAGTCATTCTGGTTTTCAAAGTGATCAGAATTAACAGGCCAAACCAAATAGGCTGGTGCCTAGAATGCTGGGTTAATAAAAAGAAAGCTAGCCTTGCATATAATTTCAGGCAAGGTTTGAATTATTGCACCCAGGAATTATGTCTATCCAGGCAATAAGAGTTCCCAAAAGGCCAGTGGCTGGCTGGTACAGTATCAGAAAAGGGCCTTGTTACAGTCGTGTGTGGTCCATTTAATAACAGGATATTGTGACTCTCTGTCTACTACACAGCTCTAGTTTAAGAGATCCTAACAGCCTTCCTAAATGCCAGAAGGTGGGTCCACCTCTTCTAGTGCTCCTGTAAGGAATAGGGAGGCCCTCCTCAGGGACAGCAAGAAGTAGATTCTCATATTCACACTAGTTCCAAGTCTCTGAGCAAGCAAAATAGGATATACCTTTGTCCCACAGATTTTTTTTCGCCCAAGCAGAGATAAAGAATTCTGAATTTCAGTCTCTAATGTCTTATATTCATCAAATCCTCTGCGTGTGGACCAAGTGCAAAGCTTGGAATTATAGGAAGAATACTCTGATTATGCCCTAAAGGATCTTCTGATCTATAAGGAGATGTAAGATCTTTGTCTAAATGATGATGATGCAAGGATCAAAGCAGTGTTGTGGGTCTACATAAAGGTACACAGATGTCTGTCTAAAAATTCCTGGGGGTTCAGAGCTAGATGAGACAAGAGTAGAGAAGGCTTCACAGAGAATGTTTTTCTTCCAATTCTCAGCTTCCCACAGCATTTTAGCTGAAATTTTAGCTGGATCATGGAAAGTGGGCAAAAATTGCAGAAGCACAAAGAGAAGTAAGTTTCTAGGCAACTAGGTCATAAAGCATAAGCAAAGGCATGGAGATAAGGAATTACAGGCCAAGAATAGCCTGTCGTTCCAACAGTTTGAAGTTCCAATGGTTTCTCAAAAAGGAAAACTGAGAAATAAGATTGGAACTCTATGGGGGCAGGGCTGGAATACCAGCTGATGAGGGTGCAGACTTTATTCTGCTAACCATAAGGAACCAGTGGAGATTTTAAGGACAGTGAAAAAACTAGTGCCATCATTTGAAAAATCCATCTTCTCACAGGGAATGGACTGGAAGAGAAGGAACAAAAAGTATAGAGACTAATTAGGATAGAGCCCTAGGGCTCCTTATGTAACGTTCATTCAGGCATGACAATAACCATAACTCTCTTCTCCTTCTCTCTCCAATGCCCACTTGGAAACAGTGTGACCCTAAATCCAGTTTTCCATGAGGCAATCCTGGGTCATACCTATAGTTCCAGTGAAATTATTAATACTTCCTCATTCACTCTAAAAAGTATCCTAGTTTGTACAATAAATTATATACACACCTTACTTAGATAACCTTTCTCATTGGTAACTCAACCTCTGCAGGTGCTTTCCTAGGGACCAGGAACCAATGTGCACAATTTGCAGCCCTCTCCCTTCCTTACTCACCAAACAATGACTATGTGGTCAGCTTACCTCCCTCCCCTCACTAGGTAATCCTCATTCTTCTGGCTTTTGAGCTTCTGCTGCCTTGTTCTGCCGCTCCAGGGTGGTGGGGGCAGAGCAGGATGCAGCTCTGAGCGCAAAGGCGCAAAGGCGCTGGGGTTGGGAGAATGGGGGTGGGATGGCAGAGAAGGCACAGAAAGAGGACACAGGGACTCTCAGGGCTAGGGCAGGGAGGAGGACAGGGCCCTCCAGCTGTTGATGAGTAAGATTCCAGACCTTTGTCTTTTCCCAGCTGCATGGGTCAGTAGGTGTGTGAAGATGATGGAGGGGTACGTGGAATGAGGAAAAGTAAAAATGAGGCTTAAATGCATAGAAGTAATCCTAATAATAGTCATTTACTTGAACATCATATGAACCATTGGTCTCTAATTACACTGCTGTCAAAGGGCAAATGTGCAAATCATGAAAGGTGCCAGATCATTTTTATTATAGTCTTATTTGACTATAATAGTAATCTTTCTATATGTGTTTACAGTTATGGTGCATTACCTATGTTGCATGACCACTTGTTTACAATATTGAGTCCTTCTCACATTAATACATCATCTTATACAATAAAAGATCTGAATTTCTCAGGCACGTATGAACTTTTATAGGGGGAAAAATGCAAAGCCAATAGAAATGATCTTTGAAAAGCAATGTAAATGCCTAAAAAGTGGCACTACATGGGGACACGATTACTAAATGAGTAGAATACTCCAGCCATTCAGATGGAAATCAGTTTAATGAGTTTCATTCAAGAAAGATCAAAAAGTGGTTACTGACATTTCCTGGAAGACCTGGGTGCTGAGCAAATTCAGGAAGCAAGTGCTTATGACAAATTAGTAATTAAAACAACTAGTACAAATAAGTAAAAAAAACACAAAATGTTTTGGTAAGAAAATAAATTTGCCTCTTCTCCAAGACCACGGGCAACTTTAGCACACAGACCATACATCTGACACTTGGGTTGCTTAAGCAGATTCCTGGCACATAGTAGGTGCTTTGTTATTCACATATTCATCCAACAAAGACAGTAGTATTTAATGAATCCTTAATTCATTAAACTCATTTTATAATGAATTTTAAAATAAGTTTTTACTCTATTTATGTTGATGAAAATCAAATATGTTGAGGGGTCCCTGGGTGGTCAGCTGGTTAAGCTTGTGACTTCAGCTCAGGTCATGATCTCACAGTTTCTGAGTTCGAGCCCCACGTCGGGCTCTATACTGACAGCTGAGAGCCTGGAACCTGCTTCAGATTCTGTGTCTTCCTCTCTCTCTCTGCCTCTCCCCTACTCATGCTCTGTCTCGCTCAGAAATAAACTTAAAAAATTTTTCTTTTAATTTTTAAATTTCTTGAGATTTTTAAATTTTTAGAAGAACTTAACACATGAATAGGGAGGAGATTTCTGGTCTTCCATCTCGGCCAAAGTCAAGTTTCCTCATGAAAACCAGTAGGCCATAAGTATTTTTACATGCAGTAAAAATACCACACACTTGGTACTTTGGAGCTGTGCGGAATCCCCAGAACCAGCACTGCAGAGCAGAAACAGTGAGCAATGTCCTTGGCAGGAACCGACGATGCTATCGTCACCAGTGCGTACAGCTGGCACTCTTCCGCCCGAGTGTTCACGCCAGGAAGTGTGATTTCTTGATGAATCCATTGAAGCTTTTATCTTCCCCCTTTTGGCTGCAAAAAACCTACTGGCTTTCACAAACTAGTGCAGCTTCCTACTGGAATTGTTTCGCATTTCTTGTATGAATGATTATCTGTTGGTGCATTCATTCTTTCCATGACCTTGAGCTCACTGGCTGAAAAATCTCCCAAGATTTCACCTGGTAGAGATTTAGACCCATCTGTTCACACGCAGTGCCTACATTTTGTCCCTGTCAATAAAAAAGTCATGCATCAAAACAGCAGGAATCAGTGAAGACTGTGGCACCTCATGTTACTCTTTAAGCTTTCCACAATGAACCTGAAAGCGAAGGTGCTGGCACACTGAGGCCACAGACCGTTACTTGGTGGTATGCACAAAAGTAGATCTTAAGAGCATAAGATGTGTTTATATGTCTATTGCAGATAGATGTTTTATCTTTGTGGAGATACAAATGAGCCCAAACCTTTTTATATCTTGCCTGGGAAAACCCCATAACTATAACTATGTAAAAATATGACTCTTACAACAATATCCAATTATGCATATTTTGAAGGAAAGTTGCCAGAAATTTTTGTAGCTAAAGGCAGTAGACTTGGCTAGATGCAACACAATCCAAATCAAAACCAAACAAGGAAATCCAGAAATGGCTTGTGGCTTTCCTCAAGGATGGTTTCAGAATTGCCTTGAAAGGTAAAATCTGTACAAGGGGGGGGGGGTAAAATACACTACCAAATAGCTATGTTCAAATTTTTGGCCAAAAAAGATGGAGACAAACTGAAGAGATGTGCTCCTATTAGACAATTCCATCAAACCACAAATTGACCTATGTCAAAAGGCATGGCGGTACTGGCTGAAAGGCAGAGGTGAACATGATTTTTGGTCAAGCAGTTAGATAAAAACAGGAACAGAAATTAGATCCCACAAAAGTTATAATGATGTAGATTAAGCATATATTGACATGAACAGTAACTGAGGGTTAAAAATAAACACATGAATAAACCAGCAATACTTGGTTGTGAATTTTCAACCCTACATCTTAGGGACAGATAACAATAGAACTATCAGGAAGCCTGAGGGTTGGCAGAGCTGGGTTGCAGATTCAAACCTGGGAGTTCCAGCAGATGCATAGTTAAATCCATGAGGAATATGAAATGGTTCAGAGAAAGTTACCTAATAGGAAGAACAAGCTGAAAACTGAACTCCAGAGAACACTATTTTCTTTCTGCTGTCTCAGAAAACAAAGATAACAGTGGTCATATTGCCAGCTTTTTTTCTCAACACCTTAGAAGTAAGGGTCCATAGACATGGAAGGTGCAAGAATTTTTTAAATTTTATCTTGGGCGCCTGGGTGGCTCATTAGGTTAAGCGTCCGGCTTCGGCTCAGGTCATGATCTCATGGTTTGTGGGTTCAAGCTCTGCGTCGGGCTCTGTGCTGACAGCTAGCTCAGAGCCTGGAGCCTGCTTCGAATTCTGTGTCTCTCTCTGACCCTCCCCTGCTCACACTGTCTCTCTCTTCTCTCAAAAATAAATAAAAACATTAAAAATTAAATAAATTAAATTTTATCTCAAAGTCAGCTATCAGTGAATATCAAACACAAACAGGGAAAAAGAAAAAGAAAGCAATTAGCAACAAGAAGCTTGAAACATGAAAGAAGGAATTTATTGAAAGAAAAAAGAGGAACCCACACATACAGGCACTAGCATGAAGACAGGGTTCATATAGGCTACAGGAGAGTTAGAAGATAAACTGACGGAAGCTGAGAGTGGAGGGGTCTGCAGGAGCTGAAAACTACAGAAGTAATGTAACATAAGGACCTACATAGGTTACCTGAGTTCACCAATAACTAGCTCACAGGTAACCTTTGCCAGAGTACCTTCTGTGGAAAACTGAGAATAGTGTGAGTCCTTAAGTACACACACTTTATTTTTGCACTTCTCTATGGCATACTTGCCTATCACATTTTCACATGAATGTTCATAGTAGTTTTATTTGTATCAGCCCCAAACTGGGAATAATTCAAATGTCCATCAATGAATGCTTGAAGAAACCAATTC
Organism: Suricata suricatta; assembly: GCF_006229205.1. Classification (NCBI taxonomy): domain Eukaryota; kingdom Metazoa; phylum Chordata; class Mammalia; order Carnivora; family Herpestidae; genus Suricata; species Suricata suricatta. The sequence continues at coordinate 57,665,867 of NC_043702.1, forward strand.
TATATATCCCATGCAATGGAATACTAATCAGAAATAAAAAGATATAAGCTGTTGCTACATATAACATTGGTAAATCTGAAAACAGTTATGCTGAGTGAGAACAAACATCCACAAAAGACTACCTATTAAGTGATTCTACTTATATGAAACTCTAGAAAATACAAACTAATCTGTAGCGACAAAAGCAGATATTAAGCGGCACTGAAGAATTTAGGGGGTGAGGCATATGTTTGCTATCTTGATTGTGGCAAGTTTCACAGGTGAGACACAAGCCAAAATTTACCAAATTGCATAAATTAGATGTGTGTACTTTACTGTGTGACCTTCTACCTCTAAAGCTGTTTTTGACAGACATATAAAACTGAGAATTCGTTTCCTCAAATGAACTAAAATAAGTTATAACAAATTTGCAAAAAAATCTTTTTAAATTAGAAATGATAAGGGACAAGAACTCTAATTCATATATAGCACTGAAACTCAAAATGACCTTCAGATCACAGTCCAGGAAAATCCTGACCTTCTGCAAGTCTGGCTATGCACAGGGTTCAGAAGTGACAACTACTTGCTGTCCTCCCCTGATGCTCAGAGCCCAGAACCCAAGGTCTGAAGATTACAGAAAGTTTCTTACCAATATGCAGATTCCCCACGAACACCAACAGCCCACTCAGCTATCTCTCCCACTTCTACCTGCTCACAGTGGCGGCCAGAAGGTAAGAGAATGGAACCCAGTGCACAAGCAGTAGACAATCAACATCACCAGGTTCTCTGTGTGACTTTGCTAGACATACCCACATCTGACACTCCTCAGGTCATTACAAAATATGAGGAAGTCATTGCCATAACTGGACCCAGACTTCACATACACATAGGACTTCATCACCCAGCAGTACATACTCAGCATGGGCATAATCACTTTGATCTCAGCTACCAGCCTCCCCAGGGCCATGCTGATCTGGATCCTCCGGATTGGAGACTAAAAGACCATCCTGGTTCTTTCTCTCCTGAAACAAGTGAAGTAGAATTTGGGTTTGCAGAATATTTGGACAAATGGAACAAGCCAATTCTTCTCTGAGTTTTACTATCACTGTCTGTACTAGATTGAATAGTGTCTTTCAAAAGTTTATGTCCACCTGAAACTCAGAATGTGACCCTATTTAGACATAGTGTCTTTGCAGATATAATTTGTTAAAATAAGGTCAGAACGGACTACAGTGGACTCTAAATCCAGTATGACTGATGTCTTTATAAGAAGAAAAGAAGACACACAGAAATAGACAAAGAGAAAAGTCCATGTCACAATGGAGGCATTGTGGAGGCATTCCAGAAACTGGAAGGGTGCAGTCCAAGTCAAGAAATGCCAAGCAAATGCATTGCTAGAAAGAAGCAACAAAGGATTTCCTCCCAGAACCTTTAGAGGAAGCATAGCATTGCAGACAACTTGATTTTGAACTATTAACTTCAAAAGCAATACTGTTGCTTTAAACCACCCACTTGTGGTAATTTGTTGCAGCAGCTGTACAAATAAATACATGGTTACATAGAAATTCCCCATTCCAGAGCAAATGCTCAGACCTTTGTTCACTGCGGGTTCAACTCTGATAAGGCTGACCAAATCGCCCTGAGCAAAGTGTTCATGGATGTGCTTCTTCCATGAAACTGAAAGCACTCTGGACAGATTGAGCTTTTTGCCAGTCTCCAAGGCCAAAAAGGAACACACCTTAGACAGATGCTGCATCCATACATCATAAAGTACAGCTCTCCAAAGGAGTCCTTGAGAAAGGGTAGGTCAATACTTTCTGGAGTTCAGCCAGTCTCTTAATTTAAGATAATCTTAAATTAAGATCTTTTCCATAGGCATATGACATAAAGACCCCCCAGCTATATCCCGCAGGATCTGGACTAACTGCTGTCCTTTTATTGGACAGGTGAGATCACATCTTCCACCTATACCTATCTCATCTACCACATCTACCACCGTTTGACTGAATTTCCACTAAAAAAGTCAAACAAAGTAAAGGTAAGGAATTCATGGATCAACACAGGGTTATAAGAATTGGGAGACAGTACTTCTCCGGGTTCCATGTTAACTCAACCATCAAATAAAATTTTATCTATGTTGTATAGGAAGTATGTAAAGAGACAAAGTGTGTTTACTGGTGAACAAGGAAGTTTTGAGTGGTAATGGCATGAAATGGTAGTTGGTATTAGTATTTACAAGTGGAGTAGTATTTTCACTAATTTATTAGCATGATCAAAAAATACCAAAAAGGAATTAGGAATATGTATACGTTCAAAACTTTAGAACATATACCAACATATAAAGGTTTAAAAAAAAAAACGACAATATTTTCATTACATAAAAACATAAAAGTCAACATTCATTCTTTTTAAAAAATTTAATGTTTATTTATTTTTGAGAGAGAAAGACAGAAAGTGAGTGGGGGAGGAGCAGAGAGAGAGGGAGACACAGAATCTGAAGGAGTTCCAGGCTCTGAGCTATCAGCACAGAGTCTGACATGGGGCTCAAACTCACAAGCGGTGAGATCATGACCTGAGAAATCATCATTCTCCCCTAAATATCATTTCTCTCACTGATTTTAAATATTTTTTTACTTTAATTTTCCAAAGTTTGATTACATTGGCATGGATTTTTTTGGGTTTATCTTACCTGATTCACCAGCTTCTCAAATCTATAGGCATATTTCTTTTGCCAAATTTGGTAAATTTTCCGCCATTGTTTCTTCTAGTACTTTTTAAGCCTTCCCCTCTCCTCACCCTCCAAGATACCAATGGACATGAATGTTAGCTCTTTTGTTATAGTTCCACAAGTCCCTGAGGCTCTCCTTTCTTCAGTCCATTTTCTCTCTGTTGTTCAAATTGGGTAACTTCTATCGTTGTATCTTCAAGTTCACTGACTCTGTCCTCTGTCATATCCATATCCATATCAACACTAGAGCCATACATTGAAATTTCAATTTCAGTTGTTGCATTTATTAGTTCTGTCCATTTGGTTCTTGTTTATTTCTTGTATTTATTTGCTAGGTCTTTTTTGCTTACACATTGTTTTCCATTTGTTTCAATTATGTTCATAATTGCTCACTGAAGCATTTTTATGATGGCTGCTCTAAATCCAGGTGGGAAGGGCTTCTTCATTACAGTTAGGCAAGGGTCCAAGTTTAGGCTCCACACTCAGTCTTCATCAATGGGAGTGGAAGTGAGCCTGCAGTGTTTTCTGTGGTGTTTGGCTAAAGTAGGGCAAGGATTATCTAAAACTTGTTCTATCTTGTTAGGCTACTCCTTTGCTTTTCCTCAAAAAAACAGGCTTTTGTCAACGTTTGTTTGTGTGTTTGTTTGTTTTTTTGACCTGTGTCCTTTGGCATTTCTGGATTGCTATCTACTCCAGGATCCAGTCTGGAATATACAAGGCAAAAAGAAAACTCAAGGAACTCAATACGATGTCTTCTTCAGAAAGAGAAGTCCCAAGCCAGTCTGCCTTCTTCTCTCCACCTTTCAGAGTCTTTTTCTGTTTATTAAATATATAACATCTATGTTTACAGTTGGAAGAAATAGGAAAAACTGAGTCCCTCTGTCCAGAGCCAGAACTGTATAGATGTCTTTTTAGCAGCATTTTTGCTTAGGTAAACTGGTAGTTATAATTTCACAACTGCCATATGTATCAAAAGCAATGTGCACCAACCAGAAACTCATTTACAGAGGCGTGCTTTCTCCTGAGAGGAGATGTTTCCAGGGACATGGCAACCAATGAGCCATATGTTGTTTATTTGTTAAATACTTGCCAACTCTGGCTTTATTGATAATATCACTTCTGAGTTTCACAGCAGCCCGCATGCCTCAGCTGTGAGAGTTTGCTTCCTTGCTGTTCAGTATTTATCACGGTGATGTTGACTCCCTGTTCTTTTCTCCATCTGTTAGGGAGAAATAACACCCTATGTTTTCATAACTGCATTCATGTTATTCTACCTCTTGAACTCTGCACCTCCATACCTTGAGTTTTCATCTTTCTTTACATGGACTTACCCCATTTACCCACATTTTAGGCAGATGCTCTCATCCTACTTTAGGCCTCAGGATTTGCATTTGCCCTGCACTTTGTGTGTGAGATATTTTATTTTTGTTTTCAGCCCTGCTATCTTCCTCACAACAACATTCCAAGAGACCTGGCACAGAGTCTGCAACCCTCCCAACAATCATCAAGGCTGGAAAAGTAGACCTATTAGCTATGTCATCTGTGAGATACAAATCTTCAAATACAAACCCAGGCTGTAGTCTTTCTTCATCCTCATATTTGTCAACATGACATGAACTATCTGAATATTTGAAAACATCTTACTCACCTTTCAAGATATATTCCACATTTTCTTTTGTTTGTTTGGTTTTGGATTTTTTTTTTTAAGTAGGCTCACACCCAGACTGGGACTTGAACTCATGACCCTGAGATCAAGATTTGCATGCTCTACCAACTGAACCAGACAGGTGCCCCAATACTCCACATTTGGTTGTTTTCCTCCTACTTCATTGGTCACTCCGATTCAGCTTCTTTTGCTGGTCTTTTCATCTCCCCCTAAATTCTTGGTAGAAGATGGCAGTGCTTAATCCTTGGTCCTCTTCTAACACTCACTTCCTTGATATTCCCCAATTTCAAGGCTTTAAATATCTATGTACTAATGATTCTCAAATTTATATCTCCAGCTCAGACTGGTCTTCTAAACTCCAGAGTCACGTATCAAATTTCCAGTCAACATCTCTAGCTGAATGTCTATTAGACATTTCAAATTCAAATTGTTCAAAACTGAACTCCTCAGTCTCTTTAAATATGCCCTATACCTAGCTTTCTCCATCATAACAGATGGTTCTACAATCCTTCCAATTTCCCAGGCCAAAAACCATCAAAATATCTTTGACTACTCTTTCTCACACATTCCCACACTTATTTCATGTCTTACTGGTTCTACTTCCCAAATGCTTCCTACTTCTTATCATCATCTTCACTGTTGTCACTCTGGTCCTAATCACCATCACCTTTCTCCTGGATTACTGCAGTAGATTCCTAATAGTCTCCCTCTTCCCACCACTGTCCCCTCCCCCACACCATCTGCTCAACACTGTAATCAGAGTGATCCTGTAAAAATGGAAGTCAGGTTAGATCATTCCTCTGCTCAAAACCCTTCAGTGGAGGGGCGTCTGGGTGGCTCAGTCGGTTAAGCGTCCAACTTCAGCTCAGGTCATGATCTCGCAGTTTGTGGGTTCGAGCCCCGCATCAGGCTCTGTGCTGACAGCTAGCTCAGAGCCTGGAGCCTGCTTCAGATTCTGTGTCTCCCTCTCTCTCTGACCCTCCCCTGCTTGCACTGTCTCTCAAAAATAAATAAAAAATATTAAAAAAAATTTTTAAAAACCCTTCAGTGGCTCCCTATTTCACCCAGAGTAAAGGCTGAGGCTTTTATAATAGCTCTCAAATCCCTATAAGATCTGCTCTCATTCTCTATAGAGTTCCTTTCCTAGTCTTTTCCTTGGTCACTACAGTCTAGTCACAATAGCCTCTTTACACTCCTTGAGCAATCCACACATGACCAACCCTGGGGGCTTTACACTGGCTATTCTACTGCCAGGATATTCTTGACCTAAACATATGTTTGATTAACTCCCTTGCCTCCTTGCTTAAATCACAATTTCCCAATGTACCATATGCTGACCAACCTATTAAATATTACAATCTTCCCCACCCCCACTAGTACTCTTGATCTCTTATTTTCATTGTGCTTTTTCCATAACACATATATTTCTTTCAAGCATAACATGTAACTCATTGGTTTATTATGTCTTCTGTTTTTTATCTATCTCCTCTATTAAAATATAAGATCTCAGAGCAGGGATCTTCTCTTGCTTACCTAAAGAATCCTAAGCACATAGAAGGTGTTTTCTAGGTATTCAATAAATATTTGCTGAATGAGTAATTAATCTCTTTACAGTAATGCCTCAACTATTCAAAAGATATTTATCCAGAAATCTCAGTTATTAAGAAGAAAAATCAGGGTGCCTGGTTTAGCATCTGACTTTGGCTCAGGTCATGATCTCATGGTCCACGAGTTCAAGCCCCGCATCAGGCTGTGTTGACAGCTCAGAACCTGATGCTTGCTTCAGATTCTGTTTCCCTCTCTCTCTGGCCCTTCCCTGTCTACATGTACTCTCCCTCTTTCTAAAAAAATAAGTAAAGATTAAAATATTTTTTAAAAAAAGAAGAAAAAGCATAGAAGTGAGATCATATATCAAATAAGATTTCTTACATTTTTTTATGTTTTTTCTTCATTTTTGAGAGAGAGAAAGAGAGACAGCGTGAGCAGGGGAGGGTCGGAGAGAGAGGGAGACACAGAATCAGAAGGCAGACTCCAGGTTCTGAGCTAGCTGTCAGCACAGAGCCTGATGTGCAACTTGAACCCACGAACCGTTAGATCATGACCTGAGCTGAAGTCAGATGCTTAACCCACTGAGCCACTCAGGCTTTATATAGCCAAAATGGAGGCCTTACAATATTAAAACTCTGAAATGTATACACTTTGCTTAGAAGAGAAATCCTCAGGGGCACAGTAGATATACTCGTTCTATACATACACCTCCAATAAACGTGGATAACCTAGATTCTAAATCCAAAGGCTTAGAAGGAGGTTATCATGTTTGTGCAAAGGAAAGAGACAGGACAGACACCTACAGGGCAGCAAGCAATGAATGACAGCTTCTGGGCATGAGGAAAGAGAAAGGCAAAGGAAACAAAAAGCAGGCTTAAAAACAAAAAAGGAGAAAACAGCACAGGGGTATTTGGTGCTGAAACAAATCATCCAGATACTTCAAAATCACATTATAGCACAGGGTACCAATTTATGTTCAATACACTGAGCCTCAATCACCAAGTAAAAGAAAAATTATATTCAGTATGCTTAGAAAAGCAATCATATTAAATATCATTTGTGAATACCATTAAATACCATTTCTACCAGAAGCATTAAATTACATCAAGTTTGAAGGACTAATAAAAATAAATTTATATGAAATTTATGATGCTAGATAACTGAAGACTCATTGTAGATAACTATACTGTTTGGCTTTCTGCCATTTGTTTATTGTTGTATATCTAAAAATTAATCTTGTGTTCTAAAACAGATCAGCCTCATCAACTTGAGGATTTCATCAGGTTTGCAGCACTCTGAGTAACTTGAGGTTCTTATAATTTAGAAACCATGTACAGAAAACCTTTAATGGGACAAAATTCATGAGAAATGTACATCCTGGGGAGATCTGCTAGGATTCGGGCTACATTAGAAGGTGTACATCTGGACGATGTGACTCAAAAAGAGCCACCAGGCAAATATTCTCATTGTGTTTCATCTTAATTTCCTTTAGGTTAAAGCTTTGACATCTCTAGATATCCTCTAAATATTAAACTCTTGAACACATTAGCTCAAATTACTTTATCAATTGTTAGGGAGTTTGTGACTGTAAGACTCTAAAGAAAAAGATACAAGATAAAGAAGAGAAATACAGGGCAGTGCCCTGCCATTCTGTGTCTGCCTCCAGGGGTGGGCCAATGGGTCTATCCTACTTGTCCTATTTGAGAGATTAGCCTTTGAGGGAGGTATAAGACAGAGCTCGGGGGGGGGGGGGGGGGGGGGGGGGATGTCAACCTGAAAAAGCTAGACAGAGAGGAAGACAAGAAACAATCCATGAGGAATCACCTGGGCAAATCCAGTGGGTTGACGATGGTTCCTCACATGGCCCCTAGAAGCTCACTCAGAGTGGGAAGAGCAGTGTTAAGGGTAAGAGTTGGAGGAGACTGTGATCCCAGCAACCCCAGGGCACTTGAGGCACTCAAAGCAGGTGCAGGCAGGCAAGGCAGAGTGCAGTGAGAAAGCAAAGGGCTAGGAAGAGAGACTGGAGCACACAGTTCTCTGGTGCTCTACAGCGACAGGTCATCTTCACGGCGATGCCCAGGGCTGAAAGGACTTTTTACAAGATCTTACTTAATTTTAACTCGACATTTTGATAGTTCAATAAAAATTTTTTATTACGAGGCCTTTTTTTCCTTGCACTACCTAGTAATATGCCAAAGAACATACTTGAAACACCATTATAATCGAAAGTGAATGGGGTTGCATCCCATACTGGTCCCTGGCACTTACCAGCTGTGTGACTCTGGACAATATAACTTTTCTAAACTTCAGTTTCCTTATTTGTAAAATATGGATATAGCACTTATCTTATTGTCTTTTTCTTTTAATGTTTATTTACTTATATTGAGAGAGAGAGAGAATAGGAAAGTGGCAGAGAGAGGAAGACAGAATCCCAACCAGGCTCCACACAGCCAGCATAGAGCCTGACCCAGGACTCAATCTCACAAAGCACATGATCATGATCTGAGCCAAGAGTTGGATCTTAACCAAGTGAGCCACTCATGTGTCCCACTATCTTATTGTTTTTATGAAAATTTGAAAATATATATCAAAAATCTTAAATCTCTTCACACACATTAACTAATTTAGTCCTCTGTGTGTCTCTAACCTAAGGAAATAACTCAAAACATGGGAAAAGCTTAATATAAAAGGTTATAGCATTATTGGTAACTGCAACAATAATTTTTAAATGTCTTACTTGTTCAACAAGGAAAAACTTAAGCTGTATGATCCATATAATTTCAGCCAATAAAAATTATATTTATGAAGAGTTTTAGTAACCTAAGAAAACGACCAACCTGTAATGTTAATTTTAAGAGGCCTTAAATCTTTAAGTATGAGCCCAAACAAGTTAAAAAAAAATACTCAGAAAAAAATACTGTAGGAAAACACACTAAAATTTTATGACCGTTTAATTCCCAGTGATAGGGTTTGTAAAAGTAAATTAATAATTATAAGGCAGAAATTCTTTGGCTTGACCCCAATTAAAATTAGTATAAATCATAGTACATTACCTTTCATGAGCTCCTGTCAATTTCTTCTGGGAAGAAGACAGACATGTTAATACATGCCAGCTGGAAACACTCTCAGAAAGAAGCAGAGAATGTGTGTATTGTCAGCTCTCAGCTGCAAGCCAGCAGCAGCTCTCACAAACCAAGGGAAGAGCAGGGGATGGGGGCAGAAGCAGCCGTGTCACATGTCACACTAAGGAGCTATGCTGCTATCGCATACCTGTTTTAGCATCTAAATGTTGGTGGGTTTTATTGATTTTCTTTTTTTTTTAATGTTTATTTCTTTTTGAGAGCGAGAGAAAGACTGAGGGAGGGGCAGAAAGAGAGGGGGAACAGAGGATCCAAAGTGGGCTCCGTGCTTGACAGCAGCTGACAGCACAGAGCCCAATGCAGGGTTCAGACTTACAAACCTTGAGATCATGACCTGAGCCAGTCGATGCTTAACCAACTGAGCCACCCAGGTGCCACTATTTGTTTCCTTTCCCCTTATAATTTCCTTCATGACATATTTTCCATTGTTTTAAATCTCTTTTAATTCCTTCAATATAAATCCTTTGAGATAAAACTCCCATCAGTGACATGTCTGCTATATAATCATAGAAACAAGTAGCACTGAGCACATGACATCAATTTTATGCCTGGGTTGCTTGTGCCAATTCAAAAGAAATAGATTCAAATGCTATTCCACTTATTAAAATACTTTCCAGCATTTTAAAAATCATTCCATCCTACTGTCTTATTTTATTACTCCTCACTCTCCCTTCTCCCTAATACTTACACTCTTGCCCTAAATGTGATGAATAAAATATACATATTTTTAAATTATTTCAATTTGCAATTTGACTACTTTTGATTTTTGTTCAGATAACCCAAAACAGTATCAGACTTCAGCAGTGTCCACATTTGATTTCTGCAAGCTCCTCAAAGAGGCAGCATTATTGCTCATTTTACCTGTGGATTATTTAAGGCTAGGACTTCTAATGATAGAGACAGAAAGCATTAGTCAACTAAACACAAAGGTGTTTTTTTTCATGAGCTTCACTTTGATATGCATAATTTGTTGAATGTTGAGTTCTAAAATGAACCTCTAAAGCTGTTAAGATAAATATCCAAAGAAGTACTGAAAAGGTAGGAAGCAAAGCAACAGAGATAATGTGAAATTCAATTGAGGAAAAGATAAGGTGCATTCACAAGCTGATAATGTACAGTTACAGCACAAAGAGATAAAAAAGCACAATAAAATTGTACTCCCATTCAACCAGCTGGCATCCAAGTCTGTCTATGCTTCAGAGGCCTGCTTTCTGCACAGAGCTGCCTTGTTATATGATCCCCTTGCTATTTTTCTGTAATTGCACCTTTTTGTATCAATAGAGGGCTCTCCTGTCTATGCTCTGATGATCTGGATAATTAAACAGAGACTCCTGATCTAAGTATTTGAATTGCTTTCAGTAAATAAAATGTAAAACCTGGTTACTGACTGGATAGCTCTAACTCTACAAATCAGATCTTTAAATACCATCAGGGAATATTTACAAGTCCACTGCATCACCATATCACCACAGAGACTATTCTCAAGTTGTCTTCGTTTTTGACAAGAAAAAATCTACAAGTATATTATCATATCATTCAATTAATTGATGAGAAAAATATGCTAAGAATTCAATAAAGAAACATTATCAAAAGGCAGATGGTGGAATAATGACAGAAAAGTTGTTTAAGATAGAGAACAAATCCTCAAAACAAGAAACTGTTGGGACTTCTAAATACCCAGGACCATTTTCTTGCTCTGGTATAGTTTTGTGAGAGGCCTGTTTTAGAGAGCACTGACCCCACAGAGACACCAGACAAATCCATCACTGATAAAAACTAATCTGGCTAACTATGAAACCCAAAACTCTTCTCACTAGGATGGGAATGTTGAAACCACTCAGTCAAATGTCAGCATCCAGTCAAAAGCACATACACAATATCTTTTTTTTTAAGCTTTTTTTTTTTTGAGAGAAAGAGAGAGAGAGAGAGAGAGAGAGAGAGAGAGAGAGAGGGCATGCATGAGCAAGGGAAAGGCAGAGGGGGTAGACAGAGAGAATCCCAAGCAGACTCCGCACTGTTAGCGCAGAGCTGGATACAGGGCTCCATCCCTGAACCGTGAGATCTTGACAGGAGACGAAATCAAGAGTCAGACGCTTAACCGACTGAGCCACCCAGCTGACCTCCAATATCCTTTTATCTCATTTAAATAATCATATTTTTGCTGATCCATATTACATTCATCAGTTCTATTGGGTAGTTTTCTTTTTCCTCAAAAATCATTATTAAAAGAAAAACAGCTTAAAGCTATTCAAATAGCTTTAAATAATAATATTTAAAGGATAAACCAAAATTTGAAAACTTACCCCTTTCACCATTTTCTGAAATTATCTTTAACTGTAGTATATATTGCTTCTGTATAATAGACCAAAACACTGCTATAGGTACTAATATATGGTATAATATAAGGTACTTCCTCAAAATAAGGCCTTGTTACCAAAGAAAAGGCTGGCATCAGCTTTTATCCAGCTTGTGTCCTTATCACAGGGACTAAAACACCTCATTCGCCTATTTAGTAAAGTGTGGATTACACTGATTTAAATTCATACTAGGTGGCCTCTCAGTTCATTCAAGGTCATGGATCAGATGTTGCTTTTGCGGAAAGAACTCACCACCCTCTGTAAAATAACATAACGCCTAAGTTTCTTCTTCTTCGTTTTCCTTTGCTGCTCTTACTGCTTGCTATCTGACTTTGTCATATAAAATTGTCCATCCCCTTACTCCATCACTCCATATCCTCTTATCTTTGGCCTCCTAGCATTTATTACCACCTAGTTTTTCCTGTATTGCTCACCACTGTATTCCTTACCACCTTAAACAATAGCACATAGTAGCTACTCCATCCCTAGCATGTGCCAACACATAGATGCTCAATAAACAGGTTTTTTTTTTTAAGGACTGACTGAATTGATTAATGATTTCTCAGCTAGTATTTAAATTCATGAGGTCACAGGCCTTGTCAGTTTTTATTACTAATCTAACCCCAATAAGAATGTATGACACTTGGAAAGCAGAGCATAAAATCTCTGAATGAATGAATGAATGAATGAATGAAACAACAGGAAAGTAGAAAACTAAGATCGGATCTTTTTCCTACAGCACATTTGGGTTAAGGGAAGAAGAGAGCGGAAAGCAGAGAGAAGGAGACAGGTAGAGGAGTGACAAGGGATGCTAAAGATAGAACTTTCTTATATTCCAAGTTGTTTAAAGAGTTGAGAAAGAAAATGTGTAAGATCCAAGAACTCAACTTTTTCTATAATATGTTCAATAAGTAACCAACCAATGACTAGAAGAATCAGTTTGTCAAAGCCTGAATACCAGGCAAGACACTCATGCTTTCATTTGGGATTTAAACAGAATTGATATGTCATATATAATACCAAGAATCAAATTATTAAGTTCCAAGTAATGTCTGCTTTCCATCAACATTTATTTGTTTTCAACATCTCCAACAGGTAAGCCTTTTCTAAGACCTTTAAAACTTATTTCCCCATTCAGTTAGATAAAATGGAGGTTCTTGAGCTTTTCACCAATTTATAGCAATCTGTCCTATTTAATATGCTTCCATTTCACAATTTTATTCCATGAAAGAGTTTCCAGAAAATTATATTACTCATTTTAAGATTGCTTCACTGCCATTAATACCGTGGTAACAGTTAAAGAGCATGGTCACATGCTCTATGGCATAATTTATGGTCTTGACCAACATTTATCTCTGTGTTAAGAGTGACACCAACATTCCTCCTTGAAAATATGCTCTTACTCCCACATCCTCACAGAGAAGCCACCATTTAGACATGCATCCTTGTTTGGCTGTCAAATGAGTATGTAATTTTCCACCATGTTTGGCAGAGTTCAAAGGCACGTTACTCTTTACCTAACACATGACGCAAAATATCAACATTCCAGGTCTATTGGAAATATTACTTCCAAGTCATTGCTGCTCAATTAATTATCAATAGCTCAGATATGAAAAACTGTGTTTATGGAGGATTTTCTGAAAGAGAAGTAATCCATCCATTTCTAAAATATCTTAAAGTCTATCCTGGAATTAAATTAGATGATCAGAAAGCTATATTATTATGTTGGCACCGTAGGAAAAAATACTCTCCTTTAATGTCTCTGTGGCATTATGCTATCATGATATACTGAGAGCCCAGTGAAACCCACTGCTAAATTCACTGCTGGGATATTGTGGAGGACACTGATCATCACGTTGCACAGTATCTTTTTCATGAAGTTGAAGGGGTCAGCAGTTCCCAGTATCAGCTTGAGTAACTGTTCTCTGGAAGAAATGGTCTTCATAGGTAAACACCAAATAATAAAATAACTATGCTTCCTTCCTTGTGTTGACCTTAGAAATCATAGCTTTAATACTTATATTAGAAAATAATTTTTAATTATTTAATTTCCATTTTTAAGAAGACAGGAAAAGAACAAGTTAAACCTGGAATAAGTAGAATAAAGGATGGGGGGAGCATAAATCAATGAACTTCTCAAATAATAGAGAAAATCACCTTAAGTTGGGATTTTTTTTAAAGAGTAAAAAAAACTGAGAAGCTCCTAGCAAGAATGAACAAGAATAAAAGAATGTAGGGGCACAAGGGTGGCTCAGTTGGTTGAGCATCAGACTTCAGTTCAGGTCATGATCTCACGGGTCATGGATTCGAGCCCTGCATCAGGCTCTGTACTGACAGCTCAGAACCTGGAGTCTGCTTCAGATTCTGTATATCCATCTCTCTCTGCCTCTCCCCTGCATCCTCCTCTCAAAAATAACTAAACATTAAAAAAAAGTGGACACAAATTAGTGAGATATGAAGGAGAACATCACTACACATTTCAAGGACATTGAAAGGATAACAAAAGAATAGTATAAACAACTCTATGCTAATAAACTTGATAACTTAGATAAAATGGATAAATTCCTTGAAACAACTCATCAAAACTGATACAAGATGAAATAGAAAATCTGACTAGCTGTATCTATTAAACAGATTGAATTTATTATCAAAAAGCTTCCCAAAGAGGCATCTGGGTGGCTCAGTCAGTTGAGCATCTGACTCTTGATTTTGGCTCATATCATGATGAGCTCCGCTCCGCTCTAAATGTGGAGCCTGCTTGGGATTCTTTCTCTCTTCCCCCTCTGTCCCTCTTACCATTTGCACTCTCTCTCTCTAAAATAAAAAATTTTTAAAAACTTTCCTACATAGAGAACTCCTGGTCAGATGATATCTATAAAACATTTTAAAAGAAATAAAATCAATATTATACAATCTCTTTTTAAAATAGAGGAAAGAAAAAGGAGTACTTCCTGATTCAAGGAAGTTCATTCTCACCCCTCTTTTCAACTTTGTCCTGGAAACTTTAGCCAATGCAACAAGGGTAGAAAAATAAATGATAAAAGATTTAAAGATCAGGAAAAAATAAGTAAAACTTCCAGTATTCACAGACAACAAGACTGTCTACATAGAAAATCTTGAGGAAACTATAAAACAACTGCTAGATTGAATAACTTACCCAGTATTACATCACTAATAAAATCAAAACTAGAATGGCACCTGGATAGCTCAGTTGGTTAAGCATCCAACTCTTGATTTTGCCTCCAGTCATATCTCATGGCTTGTGAGTGTGAACCCTGCATCAGGTTCTTCATGGAAACTGCTTGGGATTCTCTCTCACCCTCTCTCTCTCTGCCCCATCCTGTGCACTCACTATCCCTCTCTCTAAATAAATATATAAACTTAAAAAAAAAAAAGCTAGAATAGTTCCCAAACTCTTAACCCCTACATACTGCTCTCTACTTAGAGGACCATGAGCTCTACTTACATTAGTCCACAAATCTCAATGTAGGCATATACTTGGTCTTTGTAGTCTCGTTCAATGATTTGGAAACAGAAGTTCAGAAAGATTAATAACTTAACCAAGATCACATGGCTAAGATGAGAGTGACAGAATTTGAATCCAGATCTGGCTGACCCTAAAATAAGCTGATTTGAATATATCACATGTTCCAAATTGGAAGAAGGAAACAATGAGAGGATCCAGATTAAGATGATAAGGCCATGATATAATGTAGTAGAATATAAAGGCCAAGAGAAGAATTGGTGACTGGTTAGTAATAAAAAGGGTCCTAGGAAAGGTCAAAGTTTTGAGAATTAGAGTAGTGTCAATAAAATAGGAGTAAGGAGGAGAAACCAATGGAGTGGAAGACTAAGAAAGATGAAGTCCATTTTAGACAAATTGAGTATCAACTTATTTGGTTAGGCAGTTTTGACAGCATATAATAGAAAACGTATGTGTCTTTCAGCAATGAAGCAAAATCTTTCCTAGAAGCCTCTGGCTGAATTCTGCTATGTCCCATTGGCCAGATCTGTGCCACATAGTCACCTAACCTCTAGGGTGGCTAGGAAGGTTAAGTATTTTGTTTTTCCAACCCCTATAGCAGAGGTAGGCAAAGACAAACAATGTCTGCCCCAAAATATGAATGGGGTATTAATGTGGGAATATCCAGTGGAGAGACAAAAATGTATCTGGTCTAGAAGATAAACCAAGGATACAGGGTTTAAGGAATCTACATAGTTAAAGCACAGGATATGGAAGGGTACTCCAGGAAAGAGTATGTATGAAGAGAAAAGAGGGTAGTAACAGCACTTTGTTTCTCTTTTTGTACAGCGGAAGGAAGCAGCTGAGTAAACACAGTAACCAGGTGCCTCCTCTCCAACCAGATTGTTTGCTTTCGTTTGTTTGGCTGGGTCTTTCTCTGTCATCCTCCCCACCCAGTCACTTCCATCCTCTTTCTCTTTCCTCAGTCTCTCAGGACTCCCAAAGCAGTCTCTCCACTCCCTTTCTCTTTCCCTCATCTGTGAATTCGAGATACTGGAGGGAAAACTCACTCTTCACCGCCACTGTTCAAGATGCATGAAGAGGGATTTAAATCTAACTAACGAAAAACTAGTTGCCTTAGGTTGGAATGGTGGTCTGGGGGGTTGGGGGCAGAGGGGAAACAGCTACTATGTCAGGGCTATTAAATCTTAAGAATTCATAGAAAATTAATAAGAAATTGAACTAAAAGGAATCTGCCATCTTGCCCTCATTGGAATAGCCGGAGTCTGTTTGGGGAAATACAAACTAAGACAAGCTGCCTCTGCTGAACATCACTCCTCCTCTGGACTCTTTTGGGTTCCCAGGCTATGTTCAGTAGACCAGGCCATAGGGCCATGGGTGTGATGGCCTAGGCACCCTTCTCCAGGCCCACTGCTCCATGGGCACACCATCCATTTAGGTGCTTCCAATCTGAGTCAAGTTCTGGCTGACCCTTTCCTTAATGAAAATTCTGAATTTAACCCTGATTACATAATGGGTTGTGTTGTCCTCTAATTGCTCCACATATATATGCCATGTGCTCCAATGTATTTGAGGCTACAATGAGATGTCCCCCAAGAAGTTGCAGATAAGACAGTTACCAAGCATTAAACTTTAAAAACAATATATCACTAACATCATGAAAAGCAATCATGTTGCAAGTATGTAACACTTCTATGAAGTATTGTTGCCAGAAAATCACATCTAAATCCAATCAAGCTCTAGATCCAAGGAAGACAAGAGAGAGGGATGCCTGGGTGGCTCAGTCGGTTGAGTGTTGGACTTAAGACTCAGGTCATGATCTCGTGGTTCGGGAGTTGGAACCCTGTGTAAGGCTCTGTGCTGACAGCTTGGAGCCTGGAGCCGGCTTCACATTGTGTCTCCCTTGCTCTCTGCTCCTCCCCCACTGATGTCATGTCTCTTTCTCTCTTTCAAAAATAAACATTAAAAAAAAAAAAAGGAGGAGAGAGAACCCAGAGATTAAAGAAGATTTAGGCACCTGGATGGCTCAGTTGGTTTAGCGTCCATCTCTTGATTTCAGCTTCAGGTAATGAGCCCAGACTTAGGGGATTGAGCCCCACATGGGGCTCCATGCTGAGGCATGGAAGCCTGCTTAGGATTCTCTCTCTCCCTTCTGCCTCTCTCCCTGGCTCACTCTCTCTCTTTAAAATAATAATAATAATAAAGACTTGAGATATTATCAACTATACAGAACCTACATGGATCCTAATACAAACAAATTGCAAGAAAGAAAAAGTTACGTGATAAATGGGGAAATGTGAACGCTGGATATTTGATTATCTTAGAAACTAATGTTGAATTTTTTAATGTGTGATAATGGTATTAGTCTCTTCATAAAGAGTTCATGCTTTTTAAATATATACTAAAATATTTACAGATAAAATAATGCTGTGTTCTGGTACTTGAACCAAAATAATTCTAGAGGCAGTAGGGGATGAATGGAGGTATAACTAAATCAAGGCCAGCTGTGAGTTGATAATTATCAGAGGGGGAAGGGGCTATATAAAAGAAACATATGGGTCTCTCTTATTTTTGTATATTTCGAAATTTTCCATAATAACCTTTTCCAATAATAGATTAGAATGGAGCTACGCAATGTCAGTTTTTTTTTTTAAGTAGTCACATCTGCCCAAAAAAACACAGAAGTTTTGGCAAAGACAGATGCTCACGGTGCCCACCCAAGACTTTGCCAAGGCAAAGAAGGCTGGTGCAAAGACTTGCTTGCAAGGTTGCAGAGGCCACTCTATCCTTAAGGAGGAGGATGCATTTAGCCATCACACCTTCATCCCATAAGTACCTTCTAAAGTCATGGTGCTGCAGTGAAACTGAAGATAAAACGAGGAATGAAATACAGAAACTGACATCAAGGGATGCCAAAGTGAAGTAAATAGGAAATTGTGACAAAGTCTGGCTTATGAGATTACAGTGTTGGACAAAGTGTGCTATGGGAGCACATGTAATGGTCATCTAACTGGAAGAGGTGACAGCCAAGCTGTCCTGAAGGATTCCCAGAACTATCTTCTGATTATAATTCAATTCCTGGGCTCTGTCACTCTAGGAAGATAATGAGCTAGCGAGAAGTTGTAAGTGTCCTGATCTCCTGGCAGCTTTGCTTCTCACTGTGAATATACAACACAGGCTTCTGGGAACAAGTGGATCTCCCACACAGCTTGCCTACAGAAGGAGTACATAACCAAAGGGTGTGAGTGCCCACCTCTCTGATCTTATTTTCAAGTTAATGAACTGTCTCTCTGATTTTAGTCTCTTAGAGTTTTGTACCTCTGTATATGTCCCTGGAAAAAAATGTACTAATTCTTGATGTACTGAAAAATTAAGAATCTGAGATTGCAAAACCAGCTGAACCCTGAGAAGTCACCAGGGTAATGTCAGCCCCTTAAGATGTGCCTGGGTCTGGGTCAGCACCAGCCTTCCCCAGCGATAGCTTTCTTCTGTGTGCTTCTTTGATCTTCAGTATTCCTTAAGGGTGGGACATGTCTGATGCTTCTTTGATTCTGAGTTATTCTCTTTCACCATGCAGGCCTCAAAGCATTTTGGTTTTTAACAGATTTGTTCCTTGATTTCTTTCACTTTGATTCAATCACATCAAAATAGTTAACTCAATATCTATTTGGGGATTAAGTCAGGTGCAATAGACACTGTCTATGATGCAGTTTTTAAAATGAAACATCAATTATTTTACTATGTTAACTTCATTTCCTACTTTGGCCTGTGATCACCAGCGGTCCTCAAAGAAGCCCATCAACTGAGGATGTCCCTCCAAGCTACCCTTCTAACTGAAGAATGAGAAAACAAAATATTGTGAACTCTTTCCCAGGAGACTATTTCTCTCATCTCCAGTGTTTCTTGGTCAATCAGCCAGATTCTTTCACCTGTAATAGGACATGGCAAACTTTTTCTTCAAAGATCCACACAGTGCGGGGTGCCTGGGTGGCTCAGTCGGTTAAGCCTCCGACTTCGGCTCAGGTCATGATCTTACATTCGTGGGTTTGAGCCCCGCATCAGGCTCTGTGCTGACAGCTCAGAGCCTGGAGCCTGCTTCTGATTCTGTGTCTCCCACACTCTCTGCCCCTTTCCGCTTGTGCTGTCTCTGTCTGTCTCAAAAATAAATAAAACATTAAAAAAAAAAAAAAGATCCACACAGTGAATACTTTAAACTCTGTGGCCATACAGTCTCCTACAGCAGCTACTCAACTCTGCCACTATCGTGTGAAAGCAGCCGTGGACAACAGGTAACCAAATGAGTGTGGCTGTGTTCCAATAAAACTTTGCCTATGGATACTGAAATATGAATTTGATATAAATTTAATGGGTCACAAAACATTCATCTTTTTTTGGTTTATTTCCAACCATTCAGAAATGTAAACACCGTTCTTAGCTCAGGAGACACACTGGCAGCTGGCTGACCTGCTCTCTGCTCCACAGTGATGAACACCGGCAGTGATTCACTATACATCTGGAGTATGGTATCTTTGAAATACTGCCTTACCAACCATGAGAATTATGACCTATAAATGGGCCTTAAATTCATAGGTGGCAAACTTAAATGCTTATGGGAAAAATATTTTCAGTAAAACTAAACAATGGTCAGCACAAAACAGGAGGCGGGTTACCTACAGCAACTGTCTAGGCGAGCTTAAGAACATTTTTAAGGCTTTATTTTCCTTGTTTTGTTTGTTTCAACTTGTATTATGTACATCTGTACTCATGCACTTTCTCCTTTAACTCCTTTTTTTATTTCCAACGACTGAGTCCCTCTTTTTCTAGTTGTCCACAACAGGTGCCACTTGATTGACGCATATACCCAAACTACATGTTGAAGCTATGGAAAACGTCCCCCAGCGTCATATCCCCACAGAGTACACAGAGGTTCCTTGTACCATCCCCTCTCTCTTGTGTGTGTGTTTTAGGCTTTAAAATGTCTGTGATTGCAAGTTTTAGAAAAATGCAGCACACATTCCTATGCTCTAGATTTGGTCACAAGAGGAATTTGCGGTTGGGAAGAAATTAGCATATTTACCACACCTGTGTGTCTTTGTTCACACTGCTCCCTCTGCTTGGCATGGCCTCCACAAATTCTCTTCCTCATAAAATTCCCTTCAACCTCCAAGGTCCAGGCAAAAACCTGCGGGAAGCATCCCTGCCAAGTAGAGCTAATGACTGTCCCCTTTGCATTCCCAAAGCATCTCATACATCTCCATTAAAGCACTCACCATTGCATTGTGGTTGGTTGTTTATGTACCTATCCCATTCTGGCCACCCATCCCCCAGGTCAACGGCAACTCCTCTTTTTCCCCAACCCCCCACTGCCCTCTCACAAAGCCCCAATGCCTAATACAGTACCTGGAATAAGGGATCAAGATCGCATTTCTCGGAAATACTGAGGGCAGTTTCCCAACTTCCATTAGCACCCTTAAACTTCCTCCTCCTCCACAAAATTAACAGACAATCTAAGTAAAAATGCAACTTCAGAACAAGTACCTCGAGGCCTTCTTAGAATGAGATTGCCACTCCTAACTGTTCTTTAAAGGAATTTGAACATCAACCCCACAGAAAAATGCAAGATTATCTTAACACCACAAAATAAAATATTTACATGGCACTTCCCAATTTTCAAAGTACTACTTTCACCCTTTGTTGTTGTTATTTGATCCACGAATCCTTGGTAAGACAGTTCCATCCTCATTTTTCAGACATTCAAGGAAATAAATGTGACATCTTCAAGATCAGAGGTGGTGACAGTTCTGGGCCTAAAACCCTTAACTTATTTATTGATCTATCCACTCTCCTGTAATCCATGAATGCTAGGCTCAGTATTTTTGGAGGTTTATTTTTCCCCCACCTTTGGTAGGTTGTTTTCCCTATTATGAATGGCGGCATTAGATTGTGGCTCTATGTTCTAAAAATATATTCCAAACAAAATCATTTGGGCAGATCCACATTATGAAAAGATGGAGTCAAATATACCCCA
Source organism: Suricata suricatta (assembly GCF_006229205.1). NCBI lineage: Eukaryota > Metazoa > Chordata > Mammalia > Carnivora > Herpestidae > Suricata > Suricata suricatta. The sequence continues at coordinate 57,686,797 of NC_043702.1, forward strand.
CTCTGTTAGTATGGCTCTATTCCACCATATGTACTTATTGACTAAAGGATTTCCAGTGAATTGCCGACTATTCAGAAAATGGCATGCCATGCATTTCTGAAAATAGAAATATGTAATCTATTATCTAAAAAAATTCACTCATGAGGAAGCACTACTATTTATAGGTCAAGTACAAGAGCTTGATTTTCTCTTCTTTTATAATTCATCTTTCCTAAACTATTAAATTTAGATTACTTATCACATTAGCAGGCTCTTCACTTAAATATGCTCTTAGTTCCTCCACATAATTCTGTATGATTTAACCATCACTTCAATTCTCTTACTATTTATTGCAAGCAATTCTTCTAATATTAGTACATATCATTTTCTAGTAAATAGGGCACTGCCTGCCAAAAAATCTTGCTACTGTGTGGTAATTGAAAGTAAAGATTATTTCTCAGATATATTAATTTTTCAAATGAGCCACATTTGGCTTTTTCTCAAATTACTTAATTCTTTTCAACAAAGGCCTGTAATAGTAAAGTATTCAGAGCATGTCACATTTAAGATTTTCAAGTTTGACCTGGTTAGGGATCTGCTAATTGTAAAAATTTCAATATGGCAGAGCCCAAAATATTTCACACAAATGCAAATAGAGATGTCATGCAGATAGCTGCAAGACATGAATCATTGCCCTGCCGCATCAAACCCGAAAATTCAGAAGCAGTTCACTCTGCAAGATCTCTCTGCTCAGTTCTTAAAAGTTCAAAAGCATCACCTTTTAATCAGGGTAATAAAGTATAATTGCTAACATACTGCGTACTGTTTACTGCTAAACCCACAATCTGGACAAACAGAGAATTACGCTGTCAGAGCCTGGAAACAATTGCAGTCCGCAATTGTTACAGGGGGGCACCCTCCTTCGATAGAGCTGCCGTCAGGAGTTAAGGATGTTTTGTGGTTTTAATTTTTCAGAGTCAGGGTCTTTCCCAGAGACGCAGACACTCGCGGGGCGGGGGTAGGGGGGCGGGGAAGCGGCCTCCCGCGTGACCTTCCTAACACAGACCTTGAGCAAGCGACTGCGGGGGCAGGAGTGGAGCATTTCAGCGAGGCACTTGCTTGACAGCTCCGCTGGGTCCCTCACACTTTGCTTTCAGGAACAAAAAAGGAATGTTACTCCGTACCTGCCCTTCCCGTCACCCCTCTTTAAAACTTAAATTACATGTACCCCTACGGTCTGAACAGGAAGGAGGTCCGAAGCTACCCTTCAGTCCCGAGAGGCCGAGCGAAAATCGCCCCCGCCCCCGCCCCAAGAGCGCAGCCTGCAGCTGCGGGCCGCCGGGTGGGCGCGCGCGGGGGGCCAGAAGGTGAGGGAGGGCGGGCTGGCGCTGCCCCCGCACCCCCCATGCGCTGCCTTTTCTCCACCACGTGCAAGAATCTCGTGCGGGTGGCGCGCGCCCACGGAAGGCTGGGGTCTGGGGGAGTCCCCCGGCCCTGGCCGGGACGCGGCCCCTCTCAGCTCCCCCCTCGCCCGACACCCCGCGCTGCGCCCAGGTGAGGGGCACGGGCGGCGCCGCAGAGCCCCAGCCCGGCCTGGGGGGGGGCGGGGGGGACTGCCCGAGCTACCTTTTATCCAGGCAGGCGATCCACTCGGCTGAGGAGGAAGAATGGGCGGCGTGCGCAGCGACCATGTTGGGCAGCGGCGCGCGGTGTCCCCGGCTGCGGCGACCTCCCGCGCTCGCTCTGCCTCCTCCTTCGCCTCGCCCGCGGCGCCGACCCGCTCCTCTCGGCCCGTCTCGCGACCAGCGCGGCGGCGGCGGG
>NC_043702.1:57688696-57694244 GCF_006229205.1 Suricata suricatta
GCCCGCAGCTGCACTGCGGCGCCCGGGGTGGGGAGTCCCGCGGTCCCGCCCGCTGCGGGGAGGGCGGCTCTTGGCGACCCAATGTGGCTGGCCACCTGCGACAGGTGGCCGCTCGTCTCGGGGAGACCTGGGCCGCGCCCCTCGCCTCAGGGCCTCGGAAGCGCGGACGGTGCGAAGGCGCCACGGGTGGGGAGGGGGGAGGGGGGAGGGGGGAGGGGACGGGGGCGGGGGGGGGTGAATGTCAGTGTATATATTTTTCATACAGCGAATGCCACTAAAATGGCTGCTGCCTCTCTGTTTCCTTAGAAACCCATTAGTCTTCCTTGGCGATTGTCAAAACTTGCTGGCGGTTTCTGGCTCACCTTTCCCGTTTCCCCTTTCAAAAGGGATGAGGAGGAAGGTTATCATGGCTTAGGGCGGGAACACCCACAGTAGTAGTCACCGATTGTGGAATCCAGGGGACAGCTTCTCCCGAAGGGTGAGGAAGACCTGGGATGGAATGGGGCGGTGGGCCGGGGGGTGCAGTGTGGGCATGTTGGAAGCAGGGAGGGGAACCCAGTGGGCTAGAATGGTCCCCAGTAGTGGTGACTGAGGGAATGACAAACCGAAGTCTCTGGCCTTGAACCTGGGTCCTGCTTGGGCTTCCATCACCTGCACGAAGAGAGAAAACAAGAATGGGGAGTGGTGGAGACACAAGCAGAACTGAGGTGTGGGGTCTGGGGGCCAAGATCCCAAATCATTTGGGCAAACTTGGATGGTTGGTCCCACATGCCTCTCTTTCCTTGGCTGGAGTGTTGGATGGGTGGGTTGTCACTTCAGCCTGTCCCTGGTAGGTGTGCACAACAAATGTTATGCCTAGAAGTTGTTCCGTTACGTTCTGCCAAAAATCAAATTAAGCTTTAACCGTCATTTAGGAATTTGGGGACAAGTTAAATATTTTGGACTACTACCAAACACTGCTTTGATACTTATGCTGTACATTTAGGAATAGATAATGGAGAAAGAGACATAACACCATTAACCTCACTTTGGTTTTTTTCTCTCCTACCCTGCCCTCACTCCCCTGCTCAGATGTTCAAGGAGACTGGAGAATGAAACAGCAGATGCATTCTGGGATGCTTTGTCCTAATAAAAGTCCAAAGAATTTGCTGTGTTCCCTCTGCTCGATAGCCAGGATCTGGTTTCAGACCTGCTACCTTATTCCCTCAGCCACACCTCCGTGCTCCGTGGTTGTCCCCAGTTGACCTCTATCCTGTTCATTTCTATCATGTTTTAGGTAAGTGACGTTTAAACTGTTACGCTAGACAAAGAGTACCAAAGGCATTTCTGTTGTTGCTTTTTTTTCTGATAGAGATATGAGGGAAGAAATGGGTCTCTTATATTTATTAAGATATATTTATAAAGAGCTCTTGAGAACATTTCAAGGTTACCAAATGCTCTCTCAAAATGCCTTTACTCAAGAATAAATGTAAGGAGATAGAGGGAAAAAAATGACTGCACATGATGTGTCATTACCAGAGTCTCTGAGTTTACATGGTTTTTGGCCATAATACTAATAATAGTCACAATTTACTGTATATCTACTAAGTGTCAGAAGCTATGCAGAGTTCTCTACAAGTGTTACCCCATTTAATCTTCAGAGCATTCAATGAAGCTGAGTCAGAAGGAGGTAAGGATAGGTTATAAGACCCAAGCTCATTAATGTCAGTTATTACTAGTTGTAGAACTTTGAATGGGGGCACTTGGGTGGCTCAGTCAGTTAAGCCTCCGACTTGGACTCAGGTCCGATCTCACGTTCGTGGGTTTGAGCCCTGTATCAGGCTCTGTACTGACAGCTAGCTCAGAGCCTGGAGCCTGCTTCCAGTTCTGTCTCCTTCTCTCTCTGCTCCTCCCCCTCTCATGCTCTGTCTCTCTCTGTATCAAAAATAAATAAAACATAAAAAAAAAAAGAACTTTGAAGGAGTTATTTAATGTCCAAGTTCCATTTTGTTCATCTGAGCAGAGGTTCAGGGTTGGGAATTTGAGAGACGGTTGAGATTAAGTTGCAGCTCCATCCTCTACAGTTTGACCTTAAATTACTTGGCCTAAGAACTTGTTTCATCATCAATAAAGTGGAGACATTAATGGTATTATACATGAATATGATGGTTATAGGAAATATAGCATAAGTTCCAGGTACATAATGAGTCCTCAATAACTCTTAGCTATCATTATTATTATTACAATAATATGTATTATATAATATATTATTGTTTTTATTTTCTATGTAATGCAGATAAATAGCATCTGCCCTCTGCATTTCATGGTAACCTAGTGACAATCAATTGATATCTGTTAACACTAACGGGCCTTGGCATCTGTTAATTATAAGTTTGGGCTGTGTGGGATATAAAGGATGCGTCTGCCTCCACAAGAGACACTAAAGTTTCCTGAGGACTATTTTAGACTTGGTCTCACAATCTTTTCTCCATTCACTCTATGCTTACCTGGTTCTGTCGTTCGTCAAATGAGAACAAATGTATACCCACTAAGTAGTTATTGTAATAGATCAATAGCACAGTAATAGAAGCAGAGTAGGCCCCACATTTTTCCAGTCCTGGGAATTCTATCATAGATTAGCATTAGGCATTCCCACATTTGTGTATAGGGAGAATCTGATTCACCCTGTTCTAGCTACCTCACTGGAAGGTGGGTTATGAAAACATATCCATTACTTTTGCTGGTGATACAATTTATTGAAGAAGCAGGACTTACCACCATTGCCAAGAAATTCACAAATTCTCTCCCCTGATCTGTAGATTCCAGGCCTGAAGTCAGACACGAATTACCCATGCCCTTGACTTTAGGGAACTGTTCTGTGACTGGCCCATTGGAGCCTTCCTTCACCCTACTTTTGGTGGTAGGAATCATAGCACAGCTCTCATCAAAAATATACTCTTTAGGAAATCCTCCTTCAGTTTCCACTTCCTAGACACTTATTTTCTCTTGCAATGAGAAGTTTTAGACTCATGGAGCTCATCTTTGTCATGTTTGGTATTTTTAAAAAATTTTTTTAATGTTTATTTATTTTTGAGAGACAGAGAGACAGAGCATGAGCAGGAGAAGGGCAGAGAGAGAAGGAAACTGTCATGTTTGGTATTTTGATTGAAGGCCTGCATCTTGGCACCTCACTCTGGAATTTCATATCTATCCTAGTTTGGTGCCTCAGGTGAAACTTGAATTTAGCATCTGTGACAGGCTAGTGAAAACAGAATCAAGCCTACTTCCTTTTCCTTACCTTCAATATTAATGCCTACTCAGCCAAGACAATTGCCTTTCCCAAGCAAGACTATTCACCTGGGAGTTGTAAGGACTACCACAGGAATACCACACTCATTAGGAGAGTGTAGCTCACGTGGTGTCTTAAGCTTTCTAAAGAAGAATGCGTAATTAAAACTATCTCCTTTCATGAAGATGGTGCTAAAGGCGAAGAAGGAAGCCCCTGCCCCTCCCAAAGCCAAAGCCAAAGCAAAGACTTTGAAAGCCAAGAAAGCAGTACTGAAAGGTGTACATAGTCATTAAAAAAAAAAAAAAGATCCACACATCACCTACATTCCAACAGCCCAAGACACTGCGTCTCCGAAGGCAGCTCAAATATCCTAAAAGGAGGGCCCCCAGGAGAGACAAGCTTGACCACTATGCCATCATCAAGTTCCCGCTGACGACCAAGTCAGCCATGAAGAAAATAGAAGACAACAACACTCTGTTCATTGTGGATGTCAAGGCCAACAAGCACCAGATCAAACAGGCTGTGAAGAAGCTCTATGACACTGACGTGGCCAAGGTCAACTCTCTGATCAGGCCCGATGAAGGAAATAAAGCATATGTTCGACTAGCTCCTGACTATGATGCTTTGGATGTTGCCAACAAAATTGGAATCATCTAAACGTGTCCAGCTGGCTAAATCTAAATATACATTTTTTTCACCATTAAAAAAAAAGCAACTATCTGATCAGGAGATGCCTATTTAAAACTTGGAAGATTTGTCGATTGGGAGAAGTATATTTGGATTAAAATCTTAAAACAATAGGCAGGCGTAGGAAAGTGGCTAACATTTTGGTTATGATAACAAAAATTTTATCAATAAGGCAAAGTCACAAATGACATATTTTTAGAACCTCAAAATTAAGCTTCTTTGTGAGTTTTAAAAGCAGAATTGTTTGTTTTTGGTATTTGTATCAGAGCAAGTAAGAGCCAATTAGAGAGGAATTAGCCATGTGGTTTTAATTGCACTTTCGATATATCCAATTTGGGGGCCCTGGAATTAAAGTAAACAATGAAATATTATGAAAAAACAAGGAAAAAATAGGCTTGGGATTATGTAGTGACTGCCTTCCAATTTCCAGATTCATAATGAACTAATGTAAAATTTTAAGTTGTCAGTTTTTATACTCCCTAAAAAGAGGCTATGTGTGGTAATCGTCTTCTATAGAAAGGTAAATTATATAGTCAAGAGACATAGTTAAAATGAACCTTCTAGGGGCGCCTGGGTGGCTCAGTCGGTTAAGCCTCCGCCTTCGGCTCAGGTCAGATCTCACGTTTGTGGGTTCGAGCCCCACATCAGGCTCTGTGCTGACAGCTAGCTCAGAGCCTGGAGCCTGCTTCCGGTTCTGTGTCTCCTTCTCTCTCTGCCCCTCCCCCTCTCATGCTTTGTCTCTCTCTGTATCAAAAATAAAAATAAAACATTAAAAAAAATTTTTTAATGAACCTTCTAAAAAAATATTATTCAGAGATAAAATAAATAACTTAATTATAGAAGCAAGTCCTAAAAGAGAAGAATATTATATTCTGGAGAAGGATACTGACCTCTATAAAGAAAACTGGTAGAAAAGACAGGGTAGTTCATATAAGAACCCCCTACCTAAGGGGAATTGGTTAAGAAAGAGTTTGAAAGCTCCACCTGGCCATGTTTTCCTAAGGGACAGTTCCTCCACAACCAAGAACTGTGAAAATCCTTGATAGACAAATCACTCTGGTCTAAATCAGGAGCAAGTACTAACCATGTTCAGCATCCCACTGAAGGGATTTTGGGGTGATGGTTGAGGGGTTCAGAGCTGACTGTTAAGAAAGAATTCTTGAAGACATCTTTGGTGCAAAAAGGTGATTTTAATAATGCACCAGGCCAGGATTTATGGGCAGAAAGAGCTGCATTGGGATTGTGACAGGTAACTGATTATACACCTTCAGGTTGGGAGCAGGTTAAGGATAGAGTAAGTCTCTAAGGTATTTGGAAGGAAGGTTTCCAGGACCTTGAGTGGCTAGCTGCTGTTAAGAAAATGCCATTTATAAACTTCAGTCATGAGCCCCTTCAGATGTACATCAGGGGGCCATAAGCTTGGAGTATGATTGCCGGCATGTGTCTTGGGGGGTTGAGATAAAGGAAGTTTCCAAAGGAATTGTTATATGTTAAAGTAGACTTACAGGGTCCCTGGGGGTCAGGATAATGCTAAGCCAAGATTCCCTTTTGCCCCTAGCAAAGTGTCACCGTCCAGCAGCTGGGCTCCTAGAG
>NC_043702.1:57694344-57725217 GCF_006229205.1 Suricata suricatta
TGCTGCATGCTTACCAGAGCCAAAGCCTTCCTCACCTAAACATGAATGCCCCCCTCTGTGTGGAAGTGTACTGTATTCCACTTGTTCAGGTTAAGTTGGTTAGACAGGCAGTAATGAACTTGGTTAAATAGTTTGGGGTGAGGAAAGTGTCATCACATCAGAGCATTAGTTTTAGGCCTATTTTCTAGTGGAGTATATCTATTTTGGTGAAACAAGCTACTGTCGCTTTTTGATATTATGCAAGAGAAATATAGTATATCATTCAATTCAGAAAATCTCTGTCTTTGTTATTATACATACTTTTCACATTAATAGAGAAAAATTAGCATGAAAACAATTTCAAGTGAATTTCAGCCACCCAACATTTGTTACAAACTCCTTTTCATCTGTAGTCCAACATGAGCTCCAAAATATTTCAAAAATAGGTTACTTTATTTAGCAGATTCTGTAGAGAAAATAAGCACAGAAATGAGTTTGTGACTAAAAATCTTATTGATTATATTAAGCCAAGAGCATGCAGAACTTGAAGGAAATAAACAGAATTGTCATTTAAAGTGAAACATAAAACTTTGGACAATAAAATAATGAAGAGTTAAGCTCTTTTGCTTAGGTGTCCCAATTTTTACATTAAAAAAAAATATATGGTAGTGCCATGCTACTACAGAAGATACATTTACTGGCATTTCTTGATTAGAAGTACTAGTTCAGTTCCAGAGGCAGAAAATAACTCAGGAGGCTTAGGAAGAGGCTTTGCCTCTGCAAAGACAGGAGTCTTCACCCGCCATGACTCTGCTGGGCAAAGGGGGGGCACGCCCTTTCAGCTCTCCAAGTTCAGCTCTTTACTCTGCCTGATGGTCCTGAGGCTTTGCAGCTGTGATTCTGGGAGCCCCTCGCCAACTCTGGAAGCTGCACAATTTAAAGCCTGAAAATGGAGCCTTCCCCTCAGGAGAACCTGACCTGTTTGTGATAGGTGTGTCTGTGTCTAAGATAACCCCACTGCCACACACTCAGCTACCTCCCAACAGGAGGTTCATTTCTTTACACCATTAATTCATCTAGTCATCCAGTCAGTAAATATTTATTGTGCACCTACAAATGTGCCAGGCACTATGCTAGGCACTGAGGAAAGAGCAGAGAACAGACAAACATCCTACGTGCATGGAATATTGTAGTGGGTCAAATATATATATAAGCAAATTAACACATAAATATATGTCCAGTAGGGACATGCTAAGCAAATAGGGGAGTATAGAGATGGAGAAGGGGCTTCTATTTGATATAAGTAGTCAGAAAAGACCTCCCTGATAAGTGACATCTGAGCAGAGCATGGGACCTGTCTGTACACCACTGGTTTCATCCCCAGCCACTTGCTCCTCCTCGCTGCCACAGCAGCTAACAGACTCCATGCAGACCCCTGTGGTTTTCCTGCCTGAGGGTCACTAACCACAGGTCTAGAACATTGGACTCCTCTCCCTCTCTCTGCCCCTCTCCCAGTTGCTCACTCTCTCTCTCTCAAAATAAATAAACACAATAAAAAAAAGAAAAAAAAAGGAAAATTCTTAGGACATGATATTAGGTGGAAAACTAGATGAAAATTGTAGCAATGTGATGTTACTTACAAATGCATATAAAGGGGCGCCAGCGTGGCTCAGTCCGTTAAGCCTCCAACTTCGGCTCAGGTCATGATCTCACAGTCCTTCGGTTTGAGTCCCGTGTTGGGCTCTGTGCTGGTAGCCTGGAGCCTGAGCCTGCTTCGGATTCTCCTGCTCTCTCTGCCTCTCCCCCACTCACTTTCTGACTCTCTCCCTCTCTCTCTCAAAAATAAAAATAAAGACACAAAATTTAAAAAATTAAAAAATAAATGCACATTAAAAATTGAGAAGCAAGAGAAAGGTATAATATTTGTATTAGAAATTATAGGGTTATGGGTAAGTTCTCTCCCTACTTCCCAAATTTTCTATATATTTTTATAAGTTAAAATGTCTAAAGTTACCAATTGCCATCAGACATTAAACTTGATAAAACTTAAGTATAAATTATCTGAATTTTTCCCAGTTCATTTACTTTCCACAATATTTTCATGTGAAATTTTCAAACCTACAGAAAAGTTGTAAAATTAGAACAATAAGTGCCTGTATATCTTTCACCTAGATTCACCACCTGTTACCACATTTGTTTTATTTCTCCATGTATAAAACACCCACATATTTTGTTTTCTGAACATTTGAGAGTAAGTGGCAGACATTTTGACACATAATCTTAAATATTACAACACATATCTTCTAAGAAAAAGGGCATTCTTCTAACTTCTATAATTATCACACTCGAGAAACTTAACATTGATACAATTCTATTATGTAACTTAAAGTTCATGTTCATATTTCTCCAATAAACCAAAGAAATCTCTTCTATATCTTTGTTCTGCTTTTTCCAAATTCAAAGATCACATATTGCATTATACCTTTTTAGTCTCTTTTGTTCTAAAACAACCCCTAACCAGTGTTTTTTTTCTTTTTTTTTTCAATTCCTTCATAACACTAACATTTTAAAAAAGATTCTAAGTCAGTTATTTTGGAGAAAATCCTTCAATTGAGATGTATCTCACTGTTTCTTCATGATCATAAACTACCTGAATTTATTGGCTAACTTACAATCTTATTTTGTGTTGAGAGGTATTACTCTTTCCCAAGCTGCCAATATTTTCATGTCCTCTGAACATAGGAAATCTTTAATGGGTTTTATAACAAATTAAGCTGATACTTTTGGTGGGTACACTATTGAATTCAGATATTTCCATCTGAAATGTATCATTTTGTCATCTAGAAAATAGTAATCAAGAACATGTAGCTTGGGGCGCCTGGGTGGCTCAGTCGTTAAGCATCTGGCTTCAGCTCAGGTCATGATATCACAGTTTGTGGGTTCAAGCCCCACATTGGGCTCTGTGCTGACAGCTCAGAGCCTGGATCCTGCTTCAGATTCTGTGTCTCTCTCTCTGACCCTCCCCTGATTGCACTATCTCTCTCTGTCTCTCAAAAATAAATTAAAAAACATAATTAAAAAAAAACACATGTAGCTTGGGGCACCTGGGTGGCTCAGTTAAGCAACAGACTTTGGCCCAGGTCATGATCTCATGGTTCATGGTTTCAAGCCTTGCATCAGGCTCTGTGCTGATCGCTCAGAACCTGGAGCCTGCTTCTGATTCTGTGTCTCCCTCTCTTTCTGCCCCTCCCTTGCTCACATTCTGTGGGGAGCCAGAAAAACGGAGATTAGCCGCCTATAGGCAGGGAAGCACCACTCCCTGTCAGGAGAAGCTGGAAGATCAAAGATCAACCGCCTGCAGGCAGGGTAGTATCAGCCCCTCAGGCGCTGTGCTAAAAACCCTGGTTTGGTTCCTTTTTTACTCCAGCCTTAATCCCTTAACCCTGTTTCCTAGCAACCGACCTAGGTCAGCTGCCTTGTTTTCCAGCCTGGAAAGCTTTATAAGATACGGTGTTTTCTCAATAAAGAAGAGGCTTGATCAGAAATGCTTGTCTTGCCTTCACTCTCTGTGCTCCCTGCCCTGCCTATTCTCACCCCCTCTCTCAGGACCCGCGTCAACTGACTAGCTAGACTGGACAACATTCTGTCTCTCTCTCTCTCAAAAACATAAGATAAACATTAAAAGTTTTTAAAAAGAACATTTAGCTTAAGACATGCAAGCACTTGAGAGCCACTGTAAGTAAACTAATTTCCACAGCGGAAATTAGAGGTCTGTCTGCTTTTTAACTACTTACAGCTTGACTAGGGAATGTCTCCTATTCTTTGTTTCCTTGTATTACAGGCCAGTCTAAAAGCCATACTGGGAGTTGCTTGGTCATCAAATTAAAGATATGTGGTCACAATCCTAGAAAATAAAACCATTTGCTTAGCCACTGCTCAGCTGAAGGCAGTATGTGTGCTTTCAATATTGTCTTACTAGAACTTTTGAGTCCTGAAAATACCTGATTTCTGAACTAAACAAGCAGAATCTAGACAGAAGGAAGTCTAAATTACATTTATATCTTTGCCTGTCAAAGCTGCCAATAAATCACACCATTTAGTATAAATAAAAGCTATAACAACAATGTTGCCTGAATAGTAAGTGCCTCCAACTTGAGACTTAAAAATCTGGGTTATATTTCTAGGAACAGCCTGCTGAAATTGCATCTGCAGACATTGGCTTAACCCCAGGGATGATGACGTTTTTTGAACACGGGCCATCACTCTTACCTCACTTGCCCATGACAGTTATTGCCAATTAATCACAGTGTTCTTTTCTATTAGCCTTGACATTGCCTCAGAAAATTTTTCAACCCAGCACTATAGGCAGCCACTCATAATAATTTTGAGTCAATACATCACATAAGGTCCTTATAACACTGAATAGAAACAAGAGTATTTTCTAAATCTCATCTAGGGGCACCTGGGTGGCTCAGTCAGTTAAGCGTTGGCTTCCGGCTTTGGCTTAGGTCATGATCTCACAGTTTGTGGGTTCAAGCTCCGCATCAGGCTCTGTGCTGAGAGCTCAGAGCCTGGAGACTGCTTCGGATTCTGTGTCTCCCTCTCTCTCTGACCTTCCCCTGCTCGTGCTGTCTCTCTGTGTCTCTCAAAAATAAATAAAAAACATTTTAAAAAATCTCATCTAGGTTTTAGCTTCTCGACTTCACCTGCATGTGAATGGCAAGAGCCTAGGACGGTGTTTCTTATGAGTGACCTATGGACAACTGGTAAACCTGGTTTAAAAAATCTCATAATCAGAGCATGTTGACTAGGTAATAGGACAAGGGAAGGAAAAGAGAGTGTTAGTTAGGGTTAACTATTTGTTGTGGTAAATTGATTTCAATCTATATAAAGCTGAAACAAAATACAAGTTCATTTCTTGCTATTAAATAATCCAATTCATTTCAGGCTGTGGTGATGGAAGTATGTGAGCTCCATTCTCCATTAGGTCTCCAGTCTGATGGAGCTTCTGCCATCTTAAACACCGGATCACTGTGAGCATTTGCATCTAACTGGTATAGGAGGAAGAGCATGGAGAAGCTTTGAATGGTCAAGCCTGAAAGTAGCTCACCGTAATGCTGCAGTATTCTATTAGCTAAAACACAAGTTACACCGCTATACTTAACTAGGCTGGGCAGGAAACTATAGCTCATGATAGGGCAAATTCTTCCCAATGGCACTATACTATAAAAGGGAACATAAATGTTTGGTGGTCAGCCAGCCATCTGGAACTTTTCCTTGAAACTCCATGGCTTCTTACAGGACAGAGGAATGGTGATAGTGCTAGAGCACCCCTAGCAGTAGGCCCCAGGCATAGTATTTGTCTGAGCCTTTTCATATACCCAGCCCATACCATTCAGCCCATATCATGAAATTGATGATAGTGAAAATTACTAACCCTTCAATGCATTACTGAAATTTTTGTGGAATTTTAGTCTCTAGGATATCTTTAAGATGCATAGAATAAGAATTCCATTTCTACCTATGATATAGAAAACCAACAAGAAATTATTCCCATCCTAGAAATAAGAAAAATTACAGATAAAAAACAAAATCATCATTTTTCTATCATCAGATAGCTAAGGCCATTGGGCAACTAGACAGCCTAGGATCCAAGGCCCCTCTAAGAATATAGGATACAAACTCTGCCTCACCTTTGGCAGAGTATAGGAAGAAGAGACGTTGATTGTCATACAAACACATAAGAGTTACCCTAAAATTCCTAACAAATTTCAGAAATTTGATTTTGGTCTAAAGGACAGTATGGAACCTCTAGGAGCCACAGATACAAGGGGAATCCACACTTACTTACAAGCTTTTCTCCACAGACCTCCACCGGTGCTCATGAGAAAGACTGGAGTCAGGGCAGGGAACCAGAGCAAATCTTTATCTGTGGTACAGGCTGGAGAAGGGGAGTAGGGTCCCTGTGCAAAAGTCACAAAGCCCCACTTAGATACCTTTCTAAAGGAAAGGCCTCAATCCACTGGGGGAGGGGCAGAAAGAAAGACTCACTGCATAGATAGTTTGGCTGCCATGGAAAGGAGAGGCAGAATTACTTAGAAACCCCCGCCCTTCTCAGAAATACAAGACTGAAGTTGAAACACAGTAACAGCCAGTAACACTAAGTAACAAGCAATAGCAGTCTACTCCTTGGCGTTAGGCAAGAATATAGAGAAAGTCACCTTTGTGGTGCAGGTACACAGGGAAGGCTAAAAGCCTAGGGCAGAGCAGCAACATTGAGAAAAATCCTCTAGTACCCAAACCCCAACCTAAGTACAAGCTACTACTATAGGACTTTGAAGCCAGCTGTCCACAGAAGCTAACCATTGCAACAAAACCCAATTCAACTGCTAATAAATGTATGTCCATTTCCAGGCAAAAAATCCGTTTATCTCTGTCACAAGTATCCTACATACAATGTCTGGTATTCAATCAAAAATGATGAGACAAATAAGATGAGGAAAAATAGCCTACTATCATGAAATAAAGCAATCAACAGAACTAGACCCAGAGATGACTCAGATGTTGAAACTAACAGGTAATTTAAACTATTATTAATATGCAAATTTTTCTAATGGAAAAGGCAGATAATATGTATGAGCTGATATGGAATTTCAAAAAAAAAATGGAAACAGTAAGAAAACATCTAAAGGGAATTCAGGAAATACAACAAGCTGGAAACAGAGATAAATAAATATTTCTTACATCGGACACCAAGTTAAAACCCACTGAGATGCTACTACATACCTATCAGAATGTTTAAAATTAAAAAGACCTGACAATACCACATGCTGGCCAGGATGTAAAGCACCTGGAACTCTCGTACATTGCTGATGATAGAAAATGATACAGCTACTTAGAATACTTTATAAATTACTTATATATCTACATATATAAGTAAGTTATATATATTTATGTAATACTTAGTGTTTTAAATTTTATTTTTTATTTTTTAAGGCTTGTTTATTTGAGAGAGGGAGAGAGAGATGGAGAGCATGAGTGGAGGGGTGGGCAGAGAGAGGGAGACACAGAATCGGAAGCAGGCTCCAGGCTCTGAGCTGTCAGCACAGAGCCCAATGTGCGGCTGGAACTCAAGAACCATGAGATCATAACCTAAACTGAAGTCAGATGCTTAATCAACTGAGCCACCCAGACACCCTGCTTAAATAGCATTTTTTAAAATAAAGTTAAATATACACTTGCAATATTGACCCAAAAACCTGTATGTGAATATTTATACTGACTTTATTTGTAATTACCAAAGGCTGGAGACAGCCCCTTGTCTTTCAGTTGGTAAATGGATAACCGAAGTGTGGCATATCCATACAATGGAATACTACTCTTCAGTAAAAGAAAAAACTACTGGTACACCCAGCAAGGTGGATAAATCTCAGTGCATTATTCTAAGTAAAAGAAGAAAAGCTAGAAGAGCTATATACCACATAACTCCATTTATAGGCCATTCTGAAAAAGTCAAGGTATAAAGACAGAAAACAAATCAGAGGGTGTGAGGGCTGGATGTACATGAAGGTCTTGACTACAAAAGAAATTGGGTAATGGACTCATTCTGTATCTTGAGTGTAGTAGTAGTGTACACTTCATGCTTTTGTCCAAATTCCTAGAACTATACACTAAAAAACATCAAACTGTTATACTAAAAAAAAATAACAAGCAACTGCATTTAAAAAAATACAATAAATGAGACAAGAACTCTGCCGTACATTGGTTTTTTTTCAATCCTGTAGTATACACTCTTGAAAAAATACCAGGAAGGGGGCCTGGGTGGCTCAGTCGGTTAAGCATCCAGCTTCATCTCAGGTCATGATCTCATGGTTCATGCGTTCGAGCCCCACGTCAGGCTCTGTGCCGACAGCTCAGAGCCTGGAGCCTGCTTCGGATTCTGTGTCTCCCTCTGTCTCTGACCCTCCCCTCCTCGCTTTGTCTCTCTCTCTCTCAAAAATAAATAAAAAACATTAAAAAAAAAAAGAAAAAAGAAAAAGTGCCAGAGGTGTCTCACTCAAGGTTGCCTCACAAGGGTCTGGTCAAGTCAGGCTGCAGCCATCTCAAAACCCTACTTGAGCTTAAGGATCCATTTCCAAACTCACTCACGGGAGCACAGCTTTAGTTCACCAATACATGGGTCCCTCACAACAGTTTCCCCTAAACTGAGTGATGAGACAGCTCAAGCAGTGTCTTTTATAAGATAGTCTCAGAAATAACACCATCATTTTTGCCATATTCTATTGAACAACTTCTGTATAAGGTAGGAGGGAACTCCACAGGTTGTAAATATCAGGAGGTAGGGATTATTGATGCTGTCTTGGAATCTGGCTATAATAGGTGGGGATCTCTGCACTTATAAATAACATATACCAAACCATATTCAGGTTTTAATTTTACTGAATTGTAAAGGATTCTTTCATAGAACTTAGAGGAACAGAAAACATTGATAAAGTGTTATTCCAACTAAGGAGAAACTCCTTAGCAACATGAAGATACCGGTTTAGTTATCTAGACTCAGAATCACAGTTTATTCAATGTCTATTTTTACCCCCGCATTTTAGATTTATTCAGCTGGTGAATGTGAAGAAAGGTCCATTTAACATTATCACAGGTATATGAGTAAATTGGAAAAACACACTTTTGAACTCACATATATAGCAATTCCAGTAATAAGGAAATAGTTTATTAAATTAGAAGATTAAGCCAACCTAATCAGATAGTTTAATAAGTGTCTGTTTTAGCCACACCTGCAAAAATGGTATAGGCTGAGAAAGTGAAGGTGAATGTGTAAGCCAAGTAAACATTTAAAGAAATCAAAGCCCTATTTCTTTTTTAAAAATTGTTTTAATGTTTATTTTTTTTGAGAGAGAGAGAAAGAGAGAGAGGGAAGGAGAGAAACAGAGTGCAAGTTGGACAGAGGCAGAGAGACAGAGACACAGAATCCAAAGGAGGCTCCAGGCTCAGAGCTGTCAGCACAGAGACCAATGCAGGGCTCGAACTCACCAACCACAAGATCATGACCTGAGTCGAAGTCAGACCCTTAACCACCTGAGCCACCCAGGCACCCCTGAAAGCCCTATTTCTTACATAGTTCCACCACCTTTTTATTAATAAGCATGCCACCTACACACCTATATTTCCTAAATCTCAAATGCAGATTTTCAATTTTATTCATTTTTTGCTACTGGATTGAATTTTTTAAAATTATAAATGCTTTATAAATTTGTGGCAATTTTAAAATAAATTTTAAAATAAAATACAATGAAGTGTCTCCTACCATCTTAAAATTAGTAATCACATTTATGATATTCTAGATTATAATATGTACATTTATTAAATGCCTAGAAAAATAGCATGATAGTTTATTTATTTCATCTATAGGTCATTATAAAAAGAATACATATTTAACCATTAAAGTCCAGCCCTTCAAAGCTTCTTAAAACAAATATTTTTGAGATGATTGTGATCTTGTCTGGATGTTGTCATCACATTCTGGTTTTTATTATACTACTTTTTGGCCAGCCAGTTAACATATAACAGTTTTCATTTTTTCCTTGTGGAAATAAACTTTCACTTAAAGATGGAAAGGTATTAAAAGCACCGAATAGTTTTCTACCCTGTTTTGTTTGCCCTGTGTCCTACCCTACTGATTCGGTATTCGGTCAGAAAGCTGGTTGTTCTGTGAGGAAGGCACTGGCCACATAATGTTTCAAGCTTATGTCTCTCACAGAATAGCCCAACCAGGTTTTGTGTTCCTGGGCTGACTAAAAAGTTTAAATAACATACACTGTGGGGCTGAGAGGTCTCCATTATGTTCTTCAAATTGGTGGTTGATATAGGAGCTGTGTGGGTTTACAGGGGATTCGTTTCCGGGTCTTCAAATTCTATATTATTCATGTTTAAATCTGATATGTCTGAGAACATGTGCTTAATCAAGGCACTGCACCCTGTCTCTCTCCCAGCTTCTCATTTCCAGTCACCTCACCCTACTTCATAAAATAAAGGCAAACTCCTCACTCACTTGGAATCCCAAGGGTACAAGGGCCTCCAGGGAAGCCAGTTTGATCAGAGCAGTGATTTGTGTCTCAGCTGGATAGTTTCAAGAAAGAAGAAATAAAAATTCCCACAAGTATTTCTGTGTTTTCAAGAATTCCAGACATCTATTGCGACTGAGTTAGTATTTTATATTTTCTTGTATATTCATTAGGACTCGTAGAGAAAATTTGTAACTAACTCTTTCACAAAGATAATTAGTTAAGAACAATCTATATTCATTTTTTACTCAATGTGAAAATGCTTGTTCTTATTGGTCAGCCACTTCCTAGCAATTTTATCCTGTGATGCGCTTATCAGATGTATATTAGCTTAACAAGAATGGTTTGTGGATTCTATTGTAAACAGTCATTAATACAATTTTTGAAAGTCCCATGCATAAAAATAGCTAGTAATTTATTTTTTGCCATTAATTTCGACAGAATCCAGTCACAATCTAGCAATAAGTAATATATATCTGTTGATATATATATATATATATATACACTAATTTAAAAGGAAAAAGAGAGTGGGGCACCTGGGTGGCTCAGTCACTTAAGCATCCAACTTCAGCTCAGGTCAAGATCTTGCAGTTCATGGGTTCAAGCTCCATGCCGGGCTCTGTGCTGACAGCTAGCTCAGAGCCTAGAGCCTGCTTCAGATTCTGTGTCTCCCTCTCTCTCTGACCCTACCCTTCTCATGCTGTGTCTCTCTTTCTCTCAAAAATAAATTTTAAAACACAGGAAAAAGAGATCCACCTCATTAAGAGATACAATTCTAGTAACACTTTATTATGTTTAATAATTATTAAATTTAATAATACATTTATGCTATTACATTCAATTCTATCTAATAACTATGATGATAACTTAAATCCAGAAGAAAATTTTAACATTCAGCTTTATCAATACAGGAAGCATATATTTTAAATATAAGCATGTACATATTTTTTGTTGCAGAAAAGAGTAAGATGATTAATTTTTTAACTTTTAAATATAAAGAACAAAATTCTGTGAGTACAATAAAATTGAAATTGAAGTTCAAGGGGAAAAGAACAATGTAAAATTTCCTAATGTTAGAAAAGACACTGTTTATGTATCTTTTACATTGAGATATAATTTACATGTAACATTAGTTTTAGGTGTACAACACAATGATTTGATATATGTATATATTGCAAAATGATCACCACAGTAAGTCTAGTTAACATCGGTCACCATACATCATTATACATTTTTTTCTTGTGATGAACACTTTTAAGATCTACTCTCTTAGCAACTTTTATACAAATAATCTCATTAACTATAGTTGCCAAGCTGTACATTATATTCTCATGACTTATTTATTTTAAAACTAGAAATTTATCCCTTTTGACCACTCTCATTCATTTTGCCACCTCCCCTACTCCCCCACCTCTACCTCCTCCCCCCACCTGTGGTTTCCAAACTGTGAGCTCAGAGTTTTTTTAGATTCCATATATAAGTGATAACACAGTATTTGTTTTTCTCTGACTTATTTTGCTTAGCATAACACCCTCAAGATCTATCCATGCTATCATAAGATCTATCCATGTTATCCATGTTACTATACATTTTTAAAGTAATACAGTGCATATAAAATTGCTTTCATAATTATATTGTATATGTTGAGGAGTAATGTAGTCAGTTTTTGTTAAGTTATCAATATTTACAATATGATTACATCCTTTGCTACTATTTAAACTTATAAGAAAAAGTTCAGATGTTAACATAAAAATGTGTGAGAAGTCACATCATTTTTCAAAATTATTTTGGGGAATAAACAAGCAAAGAAAAGAAGAAAAGAAAGAGGGAGGGAGAGAGAAAAGAAAAAGAAGGAAGGGAGGGAGGGAGAGAGACAGAGAGAGGGAGAAAGGAAGAAAGGGAAGGAAGGAAAGAAAGAAAAAAGAAAGAAAGAAGGAGGGAAGAAGGAAGGAAGAAAGAAAGGAAGAAAAAAATCACTACTCTAATTAAGTAGATCAGTGGCTTCAGTATTCTGTACCTAGATCTACTGTAAAATCAGGCATTTCTTTTCATTTTTCCATTTGTCTTCATTTCACCAAATATAAAATGGGCATAAGAATAATTTTCCTTGTGGTCAGAGATGTGAGTGGAATTCTTATAAGGAAAAAAACCTATAGAATAGTAAGCCACATTGTATGCTAAGTTACATGTGAACTACTGACAGGTTGGAATTAAAAACATTCACTTGTTCTTTTTATGTTTATTAGAATTTATAACAATATAATCTGAAAATAAATGACCAGCTACTGTCCAAGGGTTTTAAGAAAACAGATCATTCAGAATCTCAGAGCTTTAAGACAGTAGCTTCTACAAAATTGAGTCATAAACCTGAGTAGTTTTGGGAGGACCTTTATCTGGATAAGGTCCTATTGGTCATTCTGAATAAACATTTAAAAGTGAAAAAAAAAAAAGCTGCTATCTTTTAAACCTATTCCTTTTACCATCATAATATGACTATATTTTATATAAACATACATGTATTTTAACAACAAGAAAGCATAAGATGGGCAGATGAAGAGTTTTTAAATTTCATATTTCTAAATATTCTGTAATCTCTGCCCCTCCTTTTGAGCCAACAGTTCTTTTTCTTTTTTTAAGAAAGTTTTTTTCTTTTAATGTTTTATTTATTTTTGATACAGAGAGAGACAGAGCATAGATGGGGAGCATCAGAGAGAGAAGGAGACACAGAACTGGAAGCAGCCTCCAGGCTCTGAGCTAGCTGTCAGCACAGAGCCTGACGTGGGGCTCAAACCCACGACTGTGAGATCTGACCTGAGCCAAAGTCGGAGGCTTAACCGACTGAGCCACCCAGGCGCCCCAAGCCAACAGTTCTTAACAGTCTTCTAGAAGTTTATAGATACAGAAATTCCCTGGACCTCAATTCCTATTCTCATCACCAAGTGGTACTAACTGCAGTTTTTTCATTAAGGAAATGAAATATATCATTTTATTCACACATTTAACAAAAAAGTATTCAACATTTCCTGTGGACCTAACCTGTGCTAAATCACTAGTCAGAGAAGCAGTATCACCTAATGTGGTAGTGTAAACTGTGGACCAGGGTGGGTATAGGTACAATTGGGAGCAAAAGAGATTAATGCAGTATCTTGGACCTCAGAGTCTGGAAGTAGATCTGGAAGTTCTGGAAAGAAACTGAAAGTTTATATGTTCTTAATCTCAGTCACAAGAGATATCTTTAATACTAGACACTGCCATTAAGGATAATTACAGAAATTGAATGAGAGAAGAAAATGTCAAGTGGAATTGGCCCAAGTCAAAAACTCAGTCTAGGCTCAAAAATAATTATCTCTGAGCTTACCTTTACAACACAGGAAAAAATTTCAGTTATGCAGTAAAAGTAAAAATAGTTGAACTAATTAACTTTCTACATCTCTTCCAACAATAGGCTTGTATCAGGTTATACTCCAAGCCCAGAATTAAATTAAAAGAGTTTAGTTATATGGTTGTGATTGCTTAATGGCATCAGTCTTCACCACAATGTGGGTATAAGAACTAATCCAACTGAGAATTAGAACATCTTTGCTTCTGATGGGAATGCTTTACATCCCTCAAGGGTGGCAGTTAAGGGTAGGGCAGGGCTGAATAAAAGACTGAGAGCCACCTGTGTGTAGTTTGAGTCTTTGGACAATGTCACTAATTCTGGCACCTCCAGCAGAGGGCAGGCAGCTATAGGGAAAAGAGAGGAAATACATTTCTCAATTTCATTTACAGGCAGTCCTTGCTTTGCACAACTGTGCTCCATCATAAAAATGGCCGTGTAAGCTGACACTGCAAAGCAATCTTAATAGATGGTGAGGAAATTATGCTTTTCTAGTATCTTTAAAAGTTTTTGTCAATATTAAAACTCTCTAACTGTTAGTTATAAATATATGGGAAAGTAGTAAAATTAGTATCTATTTAGTACATTGTAATTTAAAATGTTAGGAACATTGAGTTAAAACGTTTTATTTCTTTGTTATCTAGAGTACTGTGAACAGTGCCTGCCTTACAGTTGTAGAACTTACAGTGGGAAACAGGTATTTTTTCTGTGCCTTCCCTAATTTCTAATTTTGGATCAGCTTCTAACATGTTATCCTTTGCACTTTCAATGTCAATATCTTTAAGAGTTCCTTTGACGCCAGCTCTTTGAGACTTGTTCTCTGGAAAGATACATCACACACCGGTTCAACAACTAGTCTCGCCTCAGGTATCAAACCACTGACCTGGATACAGGGAGTTTACAAATCTCCGCCAATCTCTGCCCAGACCCCCTGCTAACCTCTATCTAAACCACCCCATGACTAACTCCTCTGCAAATGACCTTGTGCAACTCAAATACTCAAGCCCTTAAGGAACTCATTTGATTGAAGTCATTTGGACAATTGCCACCTGACTGATGAGTTTCTATTAAATGCAGTTAAAAAAAATTTTTTTTACTTGAAATATATTATCAGTTTTCTATCAAGACAATGTTTTGCAGGGACTTTGACATACAAATATGGATAGAAACATCAGAAGAAATCACTGGCAGACCAGAAAATGCTTCTATCTGGGGAGCAGAAGTTAGGGGGTGAGGGAGGATGGGACAGGTGACTGATTATTTTTGTTATAAGCCATGACTTTTTAAACTATGCACATCTATTACATGCTCGTGAATAAAAATTAAGTTAAAAAGGAAAATTCTTTAATAGTACATTTATTTCTTCTGAAATGGGGCAACAATATTCAGTTAAATTTGGCACATGTTTATGGAACATGTATATACATGCCCAGTGCTGTGGTAGGCTGCAGGGAAAGAAACCTGACCTGTGGGCAAACAGGTCACGATCACTTGAATTCCTCACACAAGAACCTCCATGGTCTTGTGGAATGAGAACTTGGTGCACTGCCTTTAATGTTCACAATCAGAGTATTAAAAAATTTACGGGGCGCCTGGGTGGTTCAGTAGGTTAAGCATCCAACTTCAGCTCAGGTCATGATCTCCTTGTTTGTGATTTTGAGCCCAACATCCAGCTCTGTGCTGACGGCTCAGACCATGGAGCCTGCTTCAGATTCTGTGTCTCGCTCTCTCTCTGACCCTCCCCAGCTCATGCTCTCTCTCACTCTCAAAAATAAATAAAAATGAGAAAACATTTTTTAATTTAGACAATGTCTGCATTTGAAATGAGGTATCTTAGAAGAAATATGAAAG
Organism: Suricata suricatta; assembly: GCF_006229205.1. Lineage (NCBI taxonomy): Eukaryota > Metazoa > Chordata > Mammalia > Carnivora > Herpestidae > Suricata > Suricata suricatta. The sequence continues at coordinate 57,709,630 of NC_043702.1, forward strand.
ATTCCATGGTCTATTTGAGGGAATTTAGGGCTGTTTCCAGGCCTACATTTATTTATAGCTCAGATTTGCTGAGTTCTGATTTTACTCAGTTGAGGTTTCCTGATAATTACTCTCTTGATAGTAAGTTTTCCATGCCATTTATTAAGATCTTGGTGTGTTCATATCTTGCAAATTTTTATTCTTTCATAGAAAATGGTACACTCATCTTGCCATAGAAATTGCGTAATTAAATTTCTAGCCACCCAATTGCAGCAACCAGAAATGAAAGATTTCTGTTACTATGACTCCTATAATTTTTTATTGTTTATTGACTACCAACAAGTTCCAGGGACATGAGACATACTCTAATGCATAATAGCTTTTGAAATATTCTTTTTTAATCAGGCTCCACAGCCAATGTGGAGCTTGAACTCACCATCCCAACATGTAGAGTAGCATGCCCCACTGACTGAGCTAGCCAGGTGCCCCTGGCTTTTGAAATACTTTTAATGTCCCTAATATATTAAGCTATGCATTTCTTACTAAAAAGACAAAATCTCTAGAGAAGGTTTTGAGTCGACATTGTTTTTCAATCTCATCCCAAATTACTGTTTATCACCAAGTCCTCCTATTGCAGCAGTTCTTACCCTTGGTCACATATTAGAATACCCTGAGAGCTTCTAAAAAACAGATAAAAAACATAAAAAAACAGTCCTTAGGGCCCACGCCTAAGAAGTTTGATTTCCTGGGTCATGGGAGGAGTTTTGTCATGTGTGATGTTTAATGTATCCACAAATGTAGTTAGGGTTGAGAACCATCACCTGAAACAGTGTCTCTCAAAGTGTGGTCCTCAGACTAGCGCACCAGCATCACCTGGAATGTTGCCTCTGCAAATCCTCAGGCCTGCCCACCCACTAAGTCCACATTCTCGGGGAGGAGCCCAGTAACATGTATTTTAACTAGCCCTCAAGGTGATTCTGATGCTCACTAAAGTTCAAGCCATTAGACTTAACAGAGTATGAAAAACAGGAATTGTCAGGAGAATGGCATTATGGAATCAGAGAGAACAGGAGCCAGATGAGCTGTCTTCCTGGGGTGTAGGAAGCTCTGTCATAGTCTGTGTGCAAGAGCAGGCCTTGCTGATGATGATTCTTTTTATATAAGTTTACCCAGGATTCATCACACTTTGGTGAAGTGAGTCACGCTAACAAACTAGCCCAAGCCTATCTTATATTTTTGTATGAGATGAGCTAGATTCTTTGGGTATAGAAGAGGAAGGAGAAGGAAAATACTGGAAGTCTGGTAAGCGTGAAAATCAGGGGCTCTAAATGTAGAACATAGTGGGGGAACAGTGATTCTGCACACCTGCTTGTAGATGCACAGAAACAGAATGAAAAATTGAATTGGCTGGTTTTAGGAAATAATTTCATCCAACTCTCTAAAGGACACCCAATGGCTTTTTTCTTTACAAGTTACACAGTAGACGGGGAGTCCCTTGAGGCAAAATAGGATCATTCATCTCATACCTGAACTATGCTTCACAATGAGCCAATGCGACATTCTGATCATTTTATAGGATTTCCAGCATTCCATTGTGCATGCCATGGTGAGTCCCTTTGGACAGTATTTTAAAATTTTTTTAATGTTTTATTTATTTTTGAGAGAGAGAGAGAGAGAGAGAGAGACAGCATGAGCAGGGGAGGGTCAGAGAGAGAGGGAGACACAGAATCTGAAGACAGGCTCCAGGCTCTGAGCTAGCTGTCAGCACAGAGCCTGATGTGGGGCTCAAACCCACAAACCACAAGATCATGACCTGAGCTGAAGCCAGACACTCAACCGATTGAGCCACCCAGGCGCCCCTGGAGAGTATTTTAAATTCCCTTTATTAGCAAGTAGCAGATGGTGAGGCTCCACTGTTCAGTTTTTGCTAAAATAATATCTATGGCAACATGCAGTATGAAAGATATACAGGCAGTTCAACTGCTAGTGAGTGGATCTAGTACCTTGTCAGTGGGGAATTTTTCTTCCACCATGTGGCCTCAGACAAGGATTACCTATATTTATTGAATGATTAAGGTGATATAAATTGGATCCCCAATCTTGGGGAGAATCTATTTAACTGTTGTGGCTAATTAACATCTCAAACTATCTCAGAAAACTGTTTTAATCAGCAGACATTTGGAGTTGAGTTTGGAACCTAAAGCATCCGTGCTCAGCATATTCTAAAGATAAGGAAGACAGTTGCTCAATCCATTCTGATTAATATGATGAGTGCTGTACTCCATATAATCAAAATCTACAGAAGAAATACTCTTATTGAAATGTCAGAGGCTTGTTAAAGCTGGATTTGTACAGGAGAAAATAATGGCAGGAACATACCTGGATAGATTGCCGGCAAATTTAAAACTAAATGCAGTATTTAACCTTTACTTCTTCCTGTGGTATTTCTCTGACACTATACAGATAGAGCCAACCACAGATCTTGGAGAATTGGTCACAGAATTATTTGTTGGCTTAATTATTTTGGCCTGGTGGGTTTTCCTAAGTAAAATTGACAAATGAGAGAACCAGATTTCCTTAGGGCAGAAAATGAGTAGCATTAATATAAAGAAGTCCTCTCTATTCAGGGTAATGTCATTGCAAGGATAAACTCGCAAATATCTTTTTATTTGTCACTTAAATGTCTTTTATAATGATTTGCCAATTATACGAACATAGGATAAATGGATTTATGTTACAAAATAAATAAATTTAGTAAAGAAATTTAGTAAAATACTAATTGTGGTAAAGGTATAGAAATAAGTTAGAATATATAATTTGTGAGGGGTGCCTGGGTGGATCAGTCAGTTGAGTGTCTGACTCTTAATCTTAGCTCAGGTCTTGATCTCAAGGTTGTGAGTTCAGGCCCTACATTGGGCTCTGGGCTGGACATGAAGCCCACTTAAAAAGAAAAGAATATGTAACTTGTGAATATTTGGTCAATATAAATGTCACCTTTTTTATACATTACGTATATTTGAAGTTGTATAATACTCTAGAGTAATTTTATGCACACAAAGATATTTAAATGTCATGAATAAGTACTCTTGTGGAGGATATTGAGAAACTCTATAGAACTTCTTATGAAAGATGTTGGTTGGAAAATTTTAGCAATACAAAAAAAATACAATTAAATTTACTCTTTGTATAGGGATTGGAGAAATGTTACAGGTGGATGGGGTATATGAGTGGGAAGAAAATAACTCAAAAAGGATATTATTAAATCCTTAGACATTGATGATCCTATGTGCTCTTACTAAAGCATATTATGACCATTATTCATTTTTCTCAACACTCAACCTCTCAAGCAGATTCTTAGAGCAACTAAACCAAAATGGACCACAGTCGAAGATACTCTAATAAAGCCTTGTGTTAATACTTTGTTAAGTTGTCATGCGACTTCTATATCACTGAAAGTTGAAAATTATAAGATGCTAAAAATCTGGGAGTTGAGCAATGTATTATTACCTATTGTTGCATAACAAATTACCACAAGGTTAGTAAACAGCATAACTTACTATCTCACAGTTTCTTGGATCAGTAGTCAAGGTATAGCTTAGCTGAGTGCTCTAGTGAGATCCTCACAAGTGTGTAGTCAAGGTGTCAGCCCAGTTTTGCTTTCATCTGGAGGCTCAACTGGGGAAGGATACTCTTCTAAGCTTTCTCAACTTATTGACAGAATTCATGTCCCTGAAGCTGTAAGACTAAGGGTCCCAACTTCTTACTGACTGTCAGCTGTCCTCAGCAACGAGAGGCTGCCCAGAGTTCCTAAAAGCCACCTGAAGTTCCTGGACATTGCCTGCAGTTTCTTGTCACTTGGGCTTTCCCAAAATGGCGGGTTCCTTCATCAAGCCAGCAAGGAGAGTCTCTAGATCAAGTCAATTATCAAGATGGAGTCTTATTTATATAGTATAACATAATTAGAGAAGTGGCTTCCATCACTTCTGCCATATTCTGTTGGTTAGAAGCAAGCCCCATCACTTGTCCACATGCAAGAAGAAGGGATTACACAAAAGCATGAACACCATGAAGTCGGATCATGGTTGGTGGTATGGTAGAGGAAAGGGGAGAGGTAGGAATCTTAGAGTCTAACACTACAGGTAATTTACTTAACCTGAAAGTATTTCATTTTCCCCATCTGTGAAGCAGAAAGTAATCTCTGGCCCATGGCCTGTTGTGTGCTTTTATTTTTTTAATTTTAAGTACAGTATAGTTAACATACAGTGTTAAATTCATTTTAGGTGTACAATATAGTGATTAAACAGTTCTGTATATTACTCAGTTCTCATCAAGATTAGTGCACTCTTAATTCCCTTCACCTATCTCACTCATTGCCTCACCCACTCCCCTCTGAAACAACTGTTTATTTTCTATACTTAAAAGTCTGGTTTCTGGTTTTCCTCTTTTTGTTCCCTTTATTCATTTGTTTTGTTTCTCAAATTCCACATATGAATGAAATTATACAGTATTTGTCTTTCTCTGACTTATTTCACTCAGCATTGTACTCTGTAGCTCTATCCATGTTACTGCAAATGCCAAGATTTCATTCTTTTTTATAGCTGAATGACATTCCATTACACACACACACACACACACACACATATATATATCACTTCTTTTTTATCCGTTCTGTGGACACTTGGGCTGCTTCCATAATTTGGCTATTGTAAATAATGCTGCTATAAACACAGGGTTACATATATGTAAATATATGTATTTACTACTGGTACTACCTAGTAGTGTGATTACTGGATTGTAGAGTAGTTCTCTCTTTAGCTTGTTTATTTATTTTTACCTTTTTGAGGAAATTCCGTACTGTTCCACAGTGGCTGCACCAGCTTGCATTCCCAACAAGGAAGATTCCTTTTTCTCCATATCCTCACCAATACTTGCTGTTTCTTGTGTTTTTTATTTTAGCCATTCTGACAAGTCTGAAGTGCTATCTCATTGTGGGCTTTTTGTCAATTTTTTTAATGTTTATTTTTGAGAGAGAGAGAGAAAGAGAGAAACAGAAAGAGACAGAGTGCGAGCATGGGAGGGGCAGAGAGAGAGGGAGACACGAACCTGATACAGGCTCCAGGCTCTGAACTGTTAGCACAGAGCCTGACATGGGGCTTGAACTCACAAACCATGAGATCATAACCTGAGCTGAAGATGGATGCGTAACCAACTGAGCCACCCAGGTGCCCCTCACTGTGGTTTTGATTTACATTTCCTTGATGATGAGTGATGAGCATCTTTTCATATGTATGTTGGCCGTCTGTTTGTCTTCTTTGGAGAAATGTCTATTCATGTCTTCTGCCCATTTTTTAATGGGATTGTTTGTTTTTATTTATGTTGGGTTGTAGAAGTTCTTTATTTATTTATATATTTTATTACCTATGTCATTTGTGAATATCTTCTCCCATTCAGTAGGTTGTCTTTTATTTTTGTTGGTTTCTTATGCTATGCAGAAGTTTTTTATTTTTATGTAGTCCCAATAATTTATTTTTGCTTTTGTTTCCCTTGCTTCAGGAGACATATCTAGAAAAATGTTGCTACAGACCTTACAGCCTGTGCTCTCTTCTAGGATTTTTATGGTTTCAAGACTCACACTTAGGTCCTTAATCCATTTTGAGTTTAATTTTTTGTATAGTGTAAGAAAGTACTACAGTTTCATTCTTTTGCATGTTGCTATTGGGTTTTCAAAAAAAGCCATTTGTTGAAGAGATTGTTGTGTGCTTAATGAAGTGAAAACAGGGCTTGGAAAATAGGAGACCCTCACAAACACAATAAAAGAGGATTTCTTTTATTTTCTATCTTTCCATTCCTTTTATTCTTAAGTGCCTTGAATAAACAGGATTCTAATTGGCTTCTGTTTAAAACAAAATCAGGATGCTAAACTCTTAAATTCTTGAGAGGTCTCTTCTAGTCTTACAGCTTTGAGAATATTGCCTTAGGTTAGCAAAGGATACTTACTTAAAGGTAGTACAGAATCTAATTTTCTTAACTCAGTGCTATGAATCAGGAATAGTTTTTATTCTGGGTTTTTACTCTGGAGACTGTGAAATTCATTTCCTATAATTGAGGGTAAAGAAAGTTAAGGATGGACCAACAGTAGCTGGCCAGCTTCCTCCGTCCTTTCTTGTCTCCTGCCTTCATATCTCTCTGCTGTGGTCCTCCCCCCAGAAATGGAACAGACCCTCACTCAAAATCTCCCCATTTGCCCAATCTTGTAAAGATGAAAGGGTCTAAGGTTCAGTCCTTTGACCTCTTCTTGTAACTGTCCTCACTTCTGCAGTGACCTCACAAATCTACGTATTGATGACTCCAAATCAGTATCCCTAGCCAGACATTTCTCCTGAACTTCAAACTTACACATCTTTATATCTATTCAACATCTTCTCTTGGAAACTAAAAATCATCTCAAATTACACATCCACAACTCAATTCCTTTTTACCCCTTCAAGGCTGTTTCATAGGCTGTCTTCCCAAACTTACAATGTATCAACCCTAAAGCCATAACATCAAACTTGCCTCCCCACATCCAACCTGTCATGAAAGTTTATGGGCTCCAAATTCAAAATATATGTAGGATTTCATTTTGTGCTACATCTACTCCTACTGCTTTGTCCAAGCCATCATAATCTGTCACCTAGACAAGTGCAAAGACTAGTCTTTGCAGAATACCTAATAGGTTTTCCTGATTTTGTCTTTGACTTTTGTCTTAGTTAGGGTAGGTCGGGTTTCCATAACAAATTGACCTCCAAATCTCAGTAGCTTACAGAACAACACCTTTATTTCTTTCTTATGCAATAGTCAGTTGGGTTCAGGTCTTCAGAGCACAGTCATTCGGTTCTCTGGCCAGTGGCAGCTTTGTTCTCTCTTAGTCAGATGACCTGCATGCCAAGAGGGGTAGGAAATATGGTCCCTGGTTGGCTTTCACTGAAAACTCTACACTGTGGAAGAAGGAGAATGGATTTGGGTCGCCTGCCAGTCATCTCTGCCCTACTCCTTAGACATCATTCTCAACAAAGCAGCTAGACTTTTGAACAAAACTCAGATAAATCATTCTTCTGCTCACAGTCTTTTAGGGACTCCCCATACCTCATCTCTTCTACCTTCCCCCTCACCCTCTCCTCTTAAAGCACAACACCTTGCAATTTCTCAAACATGCTAGCCAAGTGCCCATTGCAGGACTTCTATGTAGCTAGAATTTCTTCTTCCAAATGCCTTCTGAACACACTCCCTCACTACCTTCAAGTCTCAAATGCCGTCTTTCAGTAAGGCCCACACTGACTTCCCCATTTAAAATTGCAACTCCCTACTCTGCCTACTGACACTCCTGTACCTTTATCCTGATTTTTCTTTTTTATCACTTATCACCTTTAAATATTCTATACAATTTACTTAATGTTTATTGTCTATCTTGCTTGATAAATACAATCTCTCCTTTATTTACTGTTATTCTTCCAGCACATAGAATAATGCCTGGCCCCATAAGAGTTGTTCAGTAAATATTTGCTGAATGACAGAAGCCAAGAGTGAGGCCCAATTCTTATAGGTGATAAGAACTCAAATTCCATCCTGTGGTTAGGAACTACTACCTCTCAGATGTGTGCCAAATCTCACAAAGGGAATCAGTAAAGGAAACACTAATAGGACTGGTACAATTCTATCCCTATTGTAACCACAAAAATAATCAAAATTAAATAATGTACATGTCAGCTAGTACTAGTAACCAGAAGTATCAAATTCATTGAGATTGGGGTGCATTATGTAATAAATAGGGATATTGTCCCTGGTTCAGAGTATCACTTACCCTTCTTTTGACTCTTCTCTCCTGTGGCCACCACCTCCACCCTCAATAAATTAAATACTGTGGCTAATCTAAATGATTTATACTGAATTCTTACCAAAGAGAATGAAAAATCCTCATGGTTATTACAGTCTGAAACAATAGAGATCACAATATCCAGGCAGCACATACCAGCTCATAAATAAGCCAGATTTACTAAGCCTGTTGCCAGGTGAAGGATATAGTGCACTTTCTTGCTGTAATTTATATTTCCCCTGAGTTGCTTCATAGCTTAGGCAATGAACTAACAGTCATTGAAAAGAATGAGAAGTGCCAGTGCCTGAAGTTAATCCTAGGTTTTTCCTTTGTCTAATTGGCCCCAGGCCCTCTGTAGTTGCTCCTGAGACCTGCCTTAAGCTCCCCTAAGCTGGGAGAAGTGCCTACAAGCTGCGACAATACCTACTGTCTTGTTTTCTCTGTCTGGAGAGCTTTGACAGTTGCCAAATTTACAAATTTATTGTCTGAATCAAGTGTTCAGTGAGCACATGTTGTTTTCAGAGACAGTGGCTCCTGTAGATATAAAGTAAAAAAAAGAATAACATGATTAATTTATTCATTTATTCAGCAAATAGTGATTGAGCACCCACTATGTGCCAAGCAATTAGTGTAGGGCATTCAATGCAAAATAGAATGGCGTCTTCCCAGAGCTTTGCAATTTAGTGAAAGATACTGACAAGTAAGTGAACAATTACATATGTGTGATAAAGGCTATGCCCAAAGGTGCTATGCATAAGAGAAACACTTAGCTGGAATTTGTTATTTAAGAGATGGATTTTGGGGATCAAGGAAAGCAACCCAAAATAACTCTACTACAAAGAATAGACCTGATATAAATACTTTCTTCAGCATTGAGAAAGTTCTGGGAGCTGCACCAGTCTTGCTGGATGACACAGTCACAGCGAGGAAATGGCAGACGTTTGCACAGCTCCTGCCATGACAAGCGAAACTCCTTCTACTACTGGCTTATATTGGGAATGGGCCTGCTGTTATTGACTAGGCCTCGTAATGTTCCAAATCAGACCAATATTCCCCACCCAGATACCTCATGAGAAGAAGCATATTCCTATCCCTACAAAGGAGATTTTAGATCAAAGCACTATAGATGTTCACTGAAAGACTTTTTCAATAGGCTCCTGCAGATTCAAAAATAGACTATGAAGGGGTTAAAAACATAAGAGTTGCATTTAAGTCTGGCCTGGAGAATAGGAGCCTAATTTGGAGATAAGAAATAGAAGACAAAGACAGAACATAGTCCCTTCCCAAAGTCCACATTCTTCAAATACCCTCCCTTGTACTGACTTCAATTATGAGAATGGATAAGAAAATAGAAACCCAGGTGCAAGGCTAACGTACATAGGGCCCCCTTGTGCTTACATCAAAGAAAAGGCTTTCTCAAGCAACTTGTTAACAAACATTCTTGCTCTTGTGGTTAATGAGCCAAATAAAATAACTCCTAGCCTATCTATATACAGTTTAACCTATGTTTTAATTTCAGCATTACTGACTTAAGTAATGTGTATGGTATCTGTTTTTGTTTTTTTTTTTTACTAAAGAGTCCTGTTATTCTCTTGGTTATAAGATTTACTCAACCTCAATGTAAGTACGTTACATGACTTGGTTGTAACTTGTTAATTAAAAACAAAGTTGTAAATATTGGCAAAAGCCAACCTGTGCAAAGTAAGATAAGTTTGTTACATTCTTGTTTTGGGGGACTGACATGAAGAATGAAGGGGTGGTTCTACAAAAGTACCTCTGTAAAACCTGTTTCTGTACACTTTCGCTGATCAAAGCATCTTATCACAAAGAATTAGCCACTGTAAAAAATTTTATCTTCTGATGTCATGTTACCGCTTGACCTATAAATAAAGACACCAAAGCAGACAGAGCAGAGATGCCTGCCTGGTGATCAGAAAGGAACTCAAGGCTCTCTCACTCCCTTTCACTGACACTGTCCATCCTTCAGGGACACCTGGACCTGCTGGAGTTGGACTCCGGCAAGAAAGCATGGTTTCAGATTAAGAAGAGTGATTTTATTATTTTATTTTTTATATTTTGTTCTCCTTAAAAAGATTAATAAGATCAGGTTAGTTATGCTGAATTCAACCTGATTTGCAATAGATACATCTGTGTTACTGCCCTCATTGTGTTCTTGTTTCTGTTTTGCTTCCAGTCCACTTTTTTCTTTCTTTCTCCATTTTTTTTTCCATAATAACTTCAATTAAGAGGACAAATTAGAAGACAAATTAGAGGATAAAAGTGCTGAGAAACAATGAGCTGCAATTTCATGACTTATTGGTCCTTTTTCTACTGCAAATGCTCTGAACTGATTGTTTACCCTCTGGTATTCACCACCAATCCAAGCCCTCCCAGTATACCATATTGGGTTATGAAAATGCTTCCCCAAAAGAAAATGTATTCAGTCCCTCTTACTCCAAGATTTAATCTTATTGTTCAAATAACAAGAAAGAAGAGATTCTTTGAGTATGAAAATTTGGGAAAGTTACAAATTAACAGGCATCAGTTTGGCAGTAAAAACATACAAACAAAAACTCATCATTCCTAAAGGGATGCATTACAGTCGATGATTTCTAAAAGTTTAGTTATTATCATTTTAGGTACAATTGTCTGAAAGGGATCTCTGCAAGCATGTCAGAATTCTTCTCTCTAAATTGTGTTAAATTTTGTAAAGAGTTTACATTGTAATGAGGTCTCCTTCTTCCAAGTTTCCTACAGAATCCCCTTCTGGTGAATCCCTCTCAGGATAAGCCTGCCTGACCATTACACCTGTACTTGAAAATATTGTCTCATAGACCTGGCCTCTAGAAGATTCTTCTGCCTTTGAAAATATTACTGAATCTTTCTTGTATTCATTAACAAATATTTAATATGCATCTACTTTGTGCCAATGCCTTATTTCAAAGACAAAACAAACCTAGAATTTACAATCCAATTGCACCCTTGTTAGAGGGAGAAGCATTAAATAAATAGTATAAATAAGTATTATAGGAGAACTCAGGTATGGTGTCTTGTTGACAGTAAGGAGCATTCTGGTCATACCAACAAGAATTAGGCAATACTAAATCTCTACATTTTAATTTTTAAGTTCATCAATACAATGTATTAAAATCATTGTTTTAAGTCAAATAGTATTAAAAGACTTATATTAAAAATCAGCAGTCTCCTCTTCTACTCTCCAGTCACACTCCCTAGAGACACTTTCAACTTAATTAGCTGTCCCATTGGCATTTACCTCTACATTTTAAAATAATATGTCTATAATTAGGGTGACCACATACCAAGGTTTGCTTATCAATTCAGCTTTTACCTATTGTCTTGGCATAATTATTACCAACAATTCCTTCACTCTTAAAATGTCTTGATATAATAAATTATAACTGCCATACTTACAATGAATCATCATGATCTGTTGTTAAAACATAGATTAGGATATATAAACTTTTGTTATAGTAGTTGAGCCCTCTTATACCCTCCACTTTCCCTTGGATTCATTTTCCCAATTGAGCTATATAATTTGGAATCAAATCCTATCATCAATATTTATCCTATTTTGGCTAAGTATTATTCACTTCTAAGCCAAATACTTCACTTTGATGTTTTCTTTCTCATATAAATTTTTGAGGTTTTTTTCTGGAATTAATAATTGCCTCTTTTTTAATTTAACTTTTGTGCACCTTTATTTTTCCCCAGAATGCTTTAACAAAGCTGTGAAATGCATAGGCAACAATTTTTCCATATATTCAAATACTTTAGATACTTCTTCCCTAAACAGCATTGTTCCTATGGCTCCTTGTCCTTCTGTTTCAATCCAGACCCATTTGCTCTCTGAACCTATTGAACAGCTGTTGTCCTTGGACTTCTCTTCAAATTCTGAAAAGAATGTATTTTTTTCCTTAGAATTAAAAACCCAACCAAACAACTAAAGGAGAAAGGCAGAATAAATATATTCAAGGAATCAACAAACATGCTTTAGCAAGCTACTGGAGGAACGATTTCAGGAAATAAAATATATGAAGAAAGAAGGAAGCATAGCATATTGGTATTCTAATTAATGAAATCTCTAAATTTTTTGCTTCTTCCCACAGAAGTATATATGCTACTTGCTATGCTCTCCAAAAATGACACAATTTAGCACACTGGAGCAAAAATACCAATATAGGGAGATCTGTCTTTTTTGGTCATGATTGAAAACTACAAATCCTTAATAGTTGTGGAAATATGTTTGAAATTTAGACTGTGACAAGAACATTTAAGCCAAAATGAAATTTACTTGGCAAGGAGTGTAGGAAAGAAGGCATGTCATCCATCAAAACCATTTGATGATTCATGGACTTAAAAAAATTCACTGAACACATAAAGTTGAGCTATGACTTAGCAAGAGATTTTGTTCTGATGTAATGATGCTAATTTTAAACTTTAAGCAGCTTGAAAAAGGAGATGAAATGAAAATCTTGGCTGATTCAGAGATAAAGAATATAAAATCAGTAGTTCTGGGAAGGAGCCACATTAGTCTTCCTCTCCTGCAGACCTACTTGTAGTCCAAGAATAATTTTCATCTCTATCAAAAGCCAGTAAGCTTTTTTTTTTTTAATTAATATTCCCACCTCACCCAACCCATTGTGGTTATCCTATTTTTAAGGCTTTCTGTAGAAATGTATAAATAAAAAAGCTGCTGACTTTCTGTTAACTTATTAAATTAATTTGTTCATTCATGAAATAATGATCCACTGAGAATCCATATTTCTCAAAGCTTAAATTTAACTTTTTTGTCCTCCTCTTAAATGCATCTAAGTTTTCATTATGTTATGTGTCTTCACTTTCCTTATATCCTTTCTGAGGATATCCTGAGGGTGACAATAGAATTTTCTTCTAAGACAGAAACATTGACTTATCTTTTTCTTCTGCAGTCATGTTTCACCATAGACATGCAGACACAGAGGAATGTACACCCCTTACTATTCCTTTGTTTCCAGATTGGTTGGTTTAATTACATTATCGGTATGTACTATATCGAGAATACCCTTTATATAAAATATAATAATGTAGACTGTAGTCTACAAAAGGGTCTTACAGCCATGAATTCAAGTTATTTTTATGATGTCCCCCCAAATAAGTGAAACAAATATTATAAATCTCTGAGGAAAGCAATGGGGGCCTAAAAATGTTGAGCATTTGAAAATAGCAAAGGAATTGTCTTATAGATACATTCCAATCTATTTGAGCTGTTTTAGTTTGAAAATTCCTAAAGAGCAAGAACTTTACCATTGCAATTATTTATCAAGTATATATTCATGTAATTCAAATATCAATTTTTAATTATAATTTTATTATAATTATATCTAATATTTGCATATAAAGATGAAAAAAACTCTTAAATTTTTTGTATGTCTTTTATTTATTTTTTTGAGAGACAGAGAGAGACAGCGCGAGCAGGGGACGGTCAGAGAGAGAGGGAGACACAGAATCCAAAGACAGGCCCCAGGCTCTGAGCTAGCTGTCAGCACAGAGCCCGACACGGGGCTCGAACCCATGAACTGTGAGATCATGACCTGAGCTGAAGCCGGCCGCTTAACTGACTGAGCCACCCAGGTGCCCCTAAAGATTAAAAAAACTCTTAAGTGTCTCAATGGTTGGTGAGAAAGAAAACAAAGCTGTCCAAAGGTAAATACTTTAACTGAGGAAGTTCAGGATGACTCAGAATGAGTAGTTATAATATAGACTTATACATGGTATGATAAGGAAAAGATAACTCAGAATAACAACTGCAAAAAAGACATATAAAGCTATATTTTTTTAAAAAGACACCCAAACAGATTGGGGAAGTATAGTTTTTATCATTTGTATGATGAAGATGAGCCACTTGGGGGGATCGATTAGATCACAAAAAATTTAAATAATGTGTGATGGATCAAAGTCAATAATTTCAGCAATTTGTAGCTCCTGAAACAATAGATCAAGTCTATTTTAAAAGCTTATCCAATTGGATGATGGACTCAAGTAAGTTACCTTGGCATGCATACTCGTCTTTTATCTCAAGCCCTGAAAGGCTCATTAACCTTTTCCATAACATTAGAGATTTTAAGAAATAATCCTGAAAAAGAATAAGAATTAAATGACAATTAAGAAATAAATCTTGGGGTGCCCAGGTGGCTCGGCCCAGGATCTGATCTTATGTCTATGAGTTCGAGCCCCGCATGGGGCTCTGGGCTGACAGCTTAGGGCCTGGAGCCTGCTTCAAATTCTGTGCTCCCTCTCTCTCTGCCTCTCCCCTGCTCACAGTCTATCTTTCTCTCTCAAAAATAAACATTTAAAAAAATTTTTTTTAATTTTTTTAATGTTTTATTTATTTTTGATACAGAGAGAGACAAAGCATGAGAGGGGGAGGGGCAGAGAGAGAAGGAGACACAGTTCCGGAAGCAGGCTCCAGGCTCTGAGCTAGCGGTCAGCACAGAGCCTGACGTGGGGCTTGAACCCACAAACGTGAGATCTGACCTGAGCCGAAGCTGTAGGCTTAACCAACTGAGCCACCCAGGCGCCCCAAAAAAATTTTTTTTAAAGAAATAAATCTAAATACATTGTACAAACACTTTTGTGACAAAGTATACTGATCAGTGTTGTAATTACTGTAATATTATTTGTTTTTCTATATTTCAATACATTTAGGACATTTAAGAAAATTTAATATATTAGACTTGTGGCTTCAGTTGAAATAAAAATGTTAAATTTAGCATCAGTATGTACATACAGGAATTTAGTTTGTTAAACATATGAAATTTTAATTCATAAGTTGTTTTAGTAATGTGTGAATATTTGGAGCTATATTAATTGTCTAAAAGTTTACAGATGGAATTTATTATTTAATATAACGTATTGTAAAATTGGCCTACATACACACCCAGTGCTCATCTCAACAAGTGCGCTCCTCAATGCCCATCACCCATTTATTTCCCCCTCTCCCTGAGCCCCATCCACTCTCAGTTTGTTCTCTGTATTTAAGAGTATCTTGTGGTTTGCCTCTCTCCCTCTATAGATTGGACTTTAGACAAAGTACAAATGGTGGGCATTCCTTTCTTCACGCAGGAGTCCTTTGGGCATTAAGGAAGTTGTTAACAGTAATAAAATGTTGCAAAGTGAGAAACTCCAAACTGATTTCCTCATCTGTTTATCTTATAAGTGTCTCACTAGCCAAAATACTTAAGGTACTTCAATCACTGAAATGTGCAGATACATGTAGAACATCTAAAACTCAATATCCCAGGGGAAAGTAATGTATCTACGTTGAACCATTATATTGAAGTGTTGAGATGGAGTTTTAGCATTCTCAATCATAATTGCCATTAATTTTGCAGGTAGTACATGTTGTAGAAATGTTCCTTTTGAGCAGTCTTAGATTATACTAGTCTTAGCTTCTCTATGTTGAGTATAGTTTTTACCTATCAGTATGAAAATGGTAGGTCATGGCAATTTGTATTTAAAATTCATAAATTAATTTTTTAAAAATATAAGTCTATCTTTAGGCTTTAAAGCAGTTGATCTATAAAAATAATAGTGCAAAGCTCAAAGGGCAGAACTAAATGATTCCTCAGGGTGAATGTGAAGAGTTCTGTGGCCTTTGGGATACTTTTTGCTTTTTTATTCTTTGCTTGATGACAGAGACTGAAGGAAACTCTGCCTAGTAAGTTTTGAGCCATGAAAATTAGAAAAATCTACTTTGT